>NC_073637.1:320892-641785 GCF_029407905.1 Bubalus kerabau | reverse complement strand
TGAGACCGGAGGGAAGCCGCCTGCCCGTGAGTCCTCTCCTGCTTGACTGTCAGCTTGTTTGGACTACGCTGGGTTTTCTGTCCAGCTGGCTACGTGAAGATCCTGGAAATGCACCTGTGTGGGTTTTGGCTGGCTTCAGGGAAGAAATGCCAGATGACACTGGGAGACTCCAGTTTAATCCGGATTCAGGTCATATCTCTTGAAAGTGAAGTGAAAGTCCCTCAGTCGTGCCCACCTCTTGGCGACCCTGTGGGCTATACAGTCCATGGAATTCTGCAGGCCAGAATACTGGAGTGGGTAGCCTTTCCCTTCTCCAGGGGATCTTCCCAGTCCAGGGATTGAACCCAGGTTTCCCGCATTGCAGGCAGATTCTTTACTAGCTGAGCCACAAGAGAAGCCCGAGAATACTGCAGTGGGTAGTCTGTCCCTTGTGTAGCGGATCAGCATTCCCGACCCAGGAATCAAACCGGGGTCTCATGCATGGCAGGAGAATCCTTTACCAGCTGAGCTATCAGGGAAGCCCAGTATCTCTTAAGGCCAGCTATTCATTGTAGTATCAACCATATTAGTCTTCATGGGGTTAAGGTAGCAACCTGCTAAGGTAGCCATCGATGTGCTTTTTCTAGAGGACAAAACTGGGGCTCAGAGAAGGGGGTAACACAGCTAGAGCAAGGAAGTGTGTACCTAGACAAAAACCCCCCGATCCTGCTGTTAGAACTCAGGGAAGCCATACGGTGTGGCTTGTCCATGTGACGGGGGCTAAGACACCCAGCCCACACCGGATACTGTGGGGACCTGACTTGGTAACTGCCTTCTCGCAGCTCTGAGACTCAAAAAAGCGATTTTCACTGGAGAGAGGAAGGATACGTCCCTCCATCCAACCCACCACATCCTCCAGGTACTCCCACACCCTGCCCCCTTTCTCTTTCTTTGTGAGGGAATAAGTGTCACGCTCATGTGACCACATTGGCTGTCCACTGTTCACGAGCTACCACCTGGAGCTGCTACCAGAGAGGCCAAGAGCCTTTGCCCCCGAGTACCCCTCTTTCCTTTGCACCGTGGGGGCCCTTCTCGACACCTGCACACCAGAGGCCGTTTCTGAGGCATGCAGGGACCCTCCTTCAGTTTGCAACAGATTGCATCCATCACTGTCCTTTCAATGCTTCCCTTGACACTCAGCTCCTGAGCTCCTTTGTCTGCATTGCGACCCACCTGGCTGCCACGGGAGGGACAGAGCTGACCATGAATCCAAAGCTCAGATCTGACAGGCAGGAATCTGTGTATAAAGGGCCTGATTAATCATGCCGTAGAGGCTGTAGTGGGCTCCAAGGATCCGTAAGTAGGACTTGGGCCAAAGTGATTCCACAGCTGTTTTAATGCCTGGGGAGGGTCTGGCTATAGTGGGGGTGGGGTGAGTCTCCTGAGGTTCTGAAGGCCCACTGTGTGCAGATTCATGGCACATAGAGAAGAGAAGGCGGAGTCCTTCCCTGGAGGTGGTCCAAGCTCATGGATGAGCCAGACAGGCAGGCAGGGCACGAAAGCACCTGAGCTGCCATTATGAGTGAATGGTGTGGGGGCAGAGGAAGAGAACCAGGTCTGCTCGCTTATTGGCGCCCAGGGCAGGTTGTCCCCAGACTAAACACTTATTATGGTGATGACCGTCACTGCTGTCTGCAAAGGGTTTACATTGGTGTGTGTCTTCATCGAGTGGTCAGGCCGTCTCTAAGCTACACTGGCCATGAGCATTGCCTCTCCTTGGAACTTGACATGATTCGTCTCTTCCTTATGGAACATTCATTTCTAAGAGGGTTTTTGGGCCACAAGGATGTTGGGTTTTTCTCTAGCTTTGTCTCATGAGGAACGCTTTTCCACTTGTTGATGTGGTTTGTTTTCCCAGCTCTCTTTCTTGCTTTATTTTATCAATTTGTTTCTGCCAGAGGAAGAGCTCAGAATTTGCCTCTGGCTGATATGTGACACTTACAACAGCGACACCCACCTGGGTATTATGACCACATTTGCCGAAAGGGCTTTGTTTTGCAGAAGACATCTTGAAAGTACCTACACTGTCCTTTCAGATTCCCAAAGGCTATTTGAAATGAAAGAAAAACAAGAATTCTCAAGTTTAGTCTTACAATATGTGGGGAGTCAGAAAAATCCCCTGGAGAAGGGAAACACCACCCACTCCAGTATTCTGGCCTAGAGAATTCCATGGAGTGCCTACTCCGTGGGGTCACAAAGAATCAGACAAAATCTGATGACTAATCAACAACACCGAAGCTTCACCATTTGTCAGAGATAACAACAGTATTTACACGACCGTGTGCATGTTCAGTGGCTCATACGTGTCAAACTCTTTGCAGCCCTGTAGCCCCTAAGATCCTCTCTCTGTGGAATTTTTCAGGCAAGAATACTGAAATGGGTTGCCATTTCCTCCTCCAGGGAATCTTCCCAACCCAGGAATTGAACCCAGGTCTCCTGCATCTCCTACATTCGCTGTCGGGTTCTTTTCTGCTGAACCACCTGGGAAACAAGTCATTACATCACTGGGTTATCCTAAAGTACTTAACTTGGAGTCTGGCACTGGGGAAGTTCTCACTGGTGATGTGAATATTCAGTCATGTATCATTATTGCTCATATGATAATGAAATGGCCATGCTCATAAAGGAGAAAGAAGAGCCTTTCCAAGTCCAATTAAATCCTTTGCCACACATATGTTTTTAAAAACTTCTTGACTTTGAAATGAACATCAAACATAAAGACATTGGTTGTGGCCTCCAGAAAAGATTGAGCTGTATCAATAAGTGACGAGGATTCTTCTCCCAGTTCCAAAATGCATGCGTTGTTTCCCAGGCACCACCGAGCACTTCTCCGGTGGGCTGAGAGAGGCTGAGTCACTCACCAGAGA
Organism: Bubalus kerabau; assembly: GCF_029407905.1. Classification (NCBI taxonomy): domain Eukaryota; kingdom Metazoa; phylum Chordata; class Mammalia; order Artiodactyla; family Bovidae; genus Bubalus; species Bubalus kerabau. The sequence goes on along the minus strand of NC_073637.1, from coordinate 638,879 downwards.
CAACACAGCAGCAGACCAGGACTCCGACCCAGGTCGCTGAAACCACGGCTCCCTCCTGTGCCCATCTGACCTGCCCCTTGAGGGCAGCAGGAGGATCTGGGCTCCCCTGGCCTGAGCCCCTGGGCCTGCCTCCCCTCGTCCGTGCTGGGATGTGTCCATTCCCAAATCATGCACTGTGTCCCCCAGCCCTGGGCCGTCATGTCAGGCTCCAGGCTCCCTGCAGGTGAGCCCCACGCCCACCAGCACACCTCCGAGCCCTGCCCATCTGGTCTCTGTGCCCGAGTGTCCTGATCCTAACTGTTTTCTTGAGGCAGCCCCAGGACTGGGCCCTGCTTCCTCGAAGCTCCCTTCACCAAGCCCAGTGAGGCTCTGCCCTGTGGCTTCATGACAAGTATGTTGGGCTGAGTGGTGGCTCCGAAAGCCATCCATCCTTCTGCAGCCTCCAGAGGTGGCCTTATTCCGATGAAAGGTCTCGGCAGATGGAAGTAAGTTCCTGATCCCTGCACCAGATCACCCGGGATGCATGTGGACCCTAAATCCAACGACAGGTGTCCTTGGAAGAAAAGAGGGGGTGATCTGAGGCACTGAGCCACCCAGGGGAGAAGGTTTGTGCAGATGGACGCAGAGGTCGGGGTGATGTGGCCAGAAGCCCAGGGAGGCCTGGCGTCCCCCAAGGACTGGACCAGGCCAGAGGGACCCTCCGCTGGAGCCTCTGGAGGGAGCTCAGCCCTGCCCACACCTTGATCACAGGTTTCTGACTCCAGAACTGGGGGGGGGGGGAATGAATTTGTGTTAAAGCTGTCCAGTCTGTGGCCAGTGGCTGCAGCCACCCCTGGACACTGAGAGTGAACTTGCTGGCTCCAAGGTGAGAACAGTGGCAGGACCCACCCCCTACCCCCCAACCCCAACACACAATCTTGTCATGAGGTTAAATGAGTTCATACACACAGATGGCTGAATCAGGGACTGACACTTAGATCTCAGCCCGCTTCACTTCCTCCTCCTCGTCACCATCACCGTCATTGTGAGGGGCCCTCATCCACTCATTCAGTGGACATAAAAGGGCCTGATGTGGGCAGCGAGGCCAGCGAGCTGGGAGGCTCCGCACAGGACTCACCCTGTCTGCTGGGGCCGCATGGACGAGGCTTGTGCGGTGACACGGAGGCCCCGGGAGAGGCTGGATCCTCCGGTCGTGGGAGGCATGAGCGCCTCAGCATCAGAGGTGGAGGGTTGAGCTGGGTTCATCCTGGGGGGGGGGGTGCAGCCCTTCACTCAAAGTGAGGGAAGAACCCCATGTGGCACCCAGTGTCCGGTAGCCTCCCCTTGCCATGGCAGGCTGTAGGCAGAGCCATGGATGACCAGGAGTCTGCATCTCACTAGGAGCTGAGGCTGGCACTGAGGGAATCCTCAGTGAGGATTTTTTTTAAAAAAACCATCCTAAGTGACTTCAGCTCCATTGCTTTTTGCCAAAAACCTGCAATGATCCCAAGAGCTTTGTACACTCCAAGGGTGGCGACTGGACGTGGAGCCCAGCACAGACCCAAGTCAGTCCTGCCCTGAGTCCCACGGGCCGGCCACACCCTCCCCCTTCCTTGGCCTGGCTTTCTTCTGCCAGGACCCCCAGAATGGTGGAAAGGCAAGTGTGGCCTCAAGCTGAGGGGCCCAGCCTGGGCTCCAAGCCCCTGGGGGTCCCCTTGGGACGTCTGGTGGACCTAGTTCCCCCTGCCGTGGGGCAGCTCTCTCTCGGGGACTGTTGTGTTTCTTTGCTTTCTGTTGTGATGGGGCACCCCAGTTATCTCGGGGCGATGGGAAGTCTGTTGGTGTTACATGCTCCCGCCTTAGATGGGGAAACGTTATTGCTGCATTGACACTGCTCACTCGATACTGGGAATCAGTTAAACACAAATGGCAAGGGGAACAGAGCAAAACAGAAAAAGAAAAATAGAGAGTCGCTGGGTTGCTTCAGGTCTCACCTGTGATTAAGAGTGTGTACAGCCTGCACGTGAACCTGGGTTCCCACACCTGCCAACTACCAGGTGCCAGGCCCTGATTTTAGACTCCCAGCTTCACTAAGGAGTCATTGACAGATACAGTTTATGTGTATTTAAAGTCTACATTGTGATGACTTAATGCCCACAGATGTCATGGAATGATTGCCTTACATACGCATCACCTCACACGGTTAACTCTGTGTGTGTGTGTCTTTATGTTGTTCTTATAATCCGTGAACCCAATATAGATAGCTCTCCATTTTTTAAGATCTTCTTTAATTTATCTTAGAAGTTTATAGTTTGCTGTATGTCTTACAAATGTTTAATTAGATATCTTGATATTTTCAGTGCCATTATAAATTCCTAATAGATACAGAATTTACTTTTATATATTCACTTGGTAAATCCATATATTTCAAATCATTCTAATTGTATTTATTTATGTATACACAATTATGTCTGCAAATAAGTTCTTTTTTCCCCTTTGCAACTGTGATAACCCTTTACTTTTTCTTGCCTTATTGTATGGACTAGGATCTCCAGTCCTGAGTACATTGGTGAACAGAAGTAGTGAGAATAAGTATCCTTGTCTCTTTCACATTATCAGAGGAAAAGCTTTCAGTATTTCACCATCACACATGATATTAGCTTTTCTGTAGACAGTTTAATCAAAATATGTAAATTCTTCTCTGTTAGTTTACTAAGAGTTTTTTCTTAGTCGTGCACTAAAATTATTACATTAAATTTTCTTGTTTATTTTCTGCAGATTTTGAAACAGGTAATTTTTCTTGTATGTGATTATTTTTCTTTTATGTGATTTAACTTTTAAAAAATTTTGTGATTCTAAAACGACCCCAACCTGATCTCAATGTATTCTCCTTCAGTTGGACTTTATTTCTTAGTGTTTTATTTAGGATTATTTCATCTATACTCAGAGTCTGTAATTTTACTTTCTTGTACTCCTTCCTGGTTGGATTTAGTATCAAGGTTATGCTAGTCTTATAAAACAAGGTTGGAGAGTGTTCCTTGTTTACTGCAAGAATTCCTGTGAGATGACTGTTTTCTTCCCTAGAATTTTGGAAGAATTGATTGGCAAAACCAGTTGGTTTTATTGTGGGGAGGCTTTTAATTTCAGATGTAATTTTTTTCATGCAAATAAAATTTTCTGATTTTGTATGTCTTCTTGGGTCTATTTCAGTAAAGCATTTCCCTCCTGCTAGGAAGTTATTGAGGCGAGCAGACTCTCCAGTTAGTAAGTGAACTGTGGTTCATAATATTTTTCTTATCTGCAAGATGTGTTGTCTCCCCTTTTAAAAACCCCTGATGCTGGTGATTTGAGCTTTGTCTCTTTCTCTTAATAAGTCTCTCTAGGGGTTTATCAGTTCTTTCAAAGAGCAAACTTTTGGCTTTGTTTTTAAAAAACTTCATATTTGCTTTCTGTTTCCTTGTTTTCTGCTCCCTTTTTTCCCCATCTATGTTGTGTTTCGTTTGCTATGTTTTTTCCCTGGTTTCTTGGGAGAGAGGCTTAATTGATTTTTAGCCTTCCTTCTTTTCCAGTGTATGTGTTTAAGGCTTTAAGTTACCCTCTAGACACAGTCGCTGTGTCCCACAGGTTTGAATAAGCCAGATTTTCATTATCTTTTATGGAAAAGTATTTTCTAATTTTCATTGTGTTTTTCAAAACCATTATCCATGAAATTCTTCAAGCAGTATGTCATTTAACTTCGCAATGTTTGGGGAGCTTTTTCCAGTGATCCTTTTTTGATTTCTAGCTTAATTCCATGAAGAGCCCCGTCATAGGCTTTTGGGGTTACTGTTATAAATCCCGTAGACTAGCTGATAAACAACAGAAAGTTGTTTCTTGTAGTCCTGAGGCTGGGGAGTCCCAAGATCACCAGCAGGTGCCACATCTGGTGAGGCCTGTTTCCTGGTTCCTAGACTGCCTCCTGCTTCTCCCTGTCCTCGCAGCACAGGAGCCCATTCCCTCCTGGCCTGACCCTTCCCAGAGTGCCTGCCTCCTCGGATCATCACCACGTGCTGGGTGAAGTTTGAGGGCCCATAAACCGTCAGCCCATTGCAATCCCTAAATATACTCTGCATTATTTCAGTCCTTTGAAATAATTCAAGCTTTCCTAATGGCTCAATACATATTCTTTCTGTTATATGTTCCTTGGGCTCTTGAATATGTATCAGTGGGAATGCAATGTTCCATGTGTATCAGTCAGATCAGGCTTGTCACTCATGTAATTCAGATTCCGGTAGCCACGTTGAATAAAAGCAGAAGTAGGTGAAATTACCTGTAATATATTTTATTTTAACACACCCCAAATATTATCATTTCCGTGTGTCATCAACATGATAAAACCTAATGAAATAGTTCAGGTTCTTTTTTTCACGCTAAGTCTTTAAAATCCAGTGTGTGTTTCATGCCTGCAGCGTATCTGATTGTAGAGCAGCCACATTTCAGGTACTTCATGGCTGCAGGTGACTACATACCAGGGGGCCCAGTTCCACGAGAGATGTGTCTTTAACGTCTCCCACTGGGATTATGAACTCGGCTGTTACTCCTTTTCTATTTCTGTTGGTTTTTATGTATTGATATTTTGAAGTTATGTTATTAGGTACATTCAAATTTAGAATCCTCATCTTCTTGCTAGACTGAACTTGTATCAGTATGAGATGCTTCTTTTTATCGCTAGAAATGCTTCTTTTTTAGAGACTATTTGACAGTGATATTGCCACATCGGTTTTCTGTCCTTGTTGGCCTGGGTATCTTTTAGGTTCACCTGTCTAAAAGATATTCCATCTTAACATGTAGCTCTGTGAATAGTGTGTAGTTTTCATTGGAATCAGTTTGACACTTTATCTTTTAATGAGAGTATTTGCTCTGTTTATAATGTTGATATTCAGTAGACACCATGTTGCTGTGTGTTTTCTGTTTGTCCCACCTAGTCTGTGTTCTTTGCTCTTGCCTTCTTTTAGAAGTTTGAAATGTTTCTCTAGTTCTGTGCTCCTCTGTCAGATTGTTGGGTGCACATTCAGAGACACAGCGTGTGTTTTACATTGAAGTCTAACTTAGTACTTTTACTGCCTCCCTGACACGACTGTTTCCTCCTTGTCACTGTTACACTTTGAACTGTTAGATATATATTTGGCGTTAACATCATTGTTTTGTAAAGTTAGTATTTACCCTGACAGTTACCTCATTGTTGGTCTCTACTTGTTTTTTATATTTCCATCAGAGACTACTTTTTTTTTTCCCCAAAGCACTGCCTTAATATTTTTTTAGTGCATGTGTGTGGGTGATGAGTTGTCTCATTTCCATTTGCCCTAAAAGTCTTTATTTTGCTTTCATTTTCAAAGAGTGTTTTTCTTGGGTATAGAATTCCAGGTTGGTGGTTATTTGTTTTTCAGCATTTTACAGATGCCAGTCCATTATCTTCTGACTTCCTTGTTCTTGGAAAGTCAGGTCTCAGTGTTGCTGTGCCATTAAAAGCCACACCATTTTTCCTCTGAACGCTTGAACATGTTCTTCTAGCCTTAGGCACCCACAGAGCTGCTGAAACCAATAGGTGATTTTCATTTTTGAGTCAGTGGTCTGAGTCTTGAACCAAATCTTGCCACTGTCCCTGTCAGCCAGTTCAGTCGCTCAGTATCTGCCCCGTTGCGACCCCATGGACTGCAGCACACCAGGCTTCTCTGTCCATCACCAACTCCGGAGTTTGCTCAGGCTCATGACCATCAAGTCGGTGATGCCATCCAACCATCTCATCCTCTGTTGCCCCTTCTCCTCCTGCCCTCAGCCTTCCCCAGCATCAGGTTCTTTTCCAATGAGTCAGTTCTTCGCATCAGGTGGCCAAAGTATTGGAGCTTCGGCATCAGTCTTTGCAGTGAATATTCAGGTCTGATTTGCTTTAGGAGTGACTTGTTGGCTCTCCTGGCAGTCCGAGGGGCTCTCAAGAGTCTTCTCCAACTCCCCAGTTCAGAAGCATCGATTCTTCAGCATTCAGCCTTCTTCATGGGGCAACTCTTACGTCCATACATGACTACTGGAAAAACCATAGCTTTGACTCAGTGAACCTTTGTCGGCAAAGTAATGTCTCTGCTTTTTAATATGCTGTCTAGGTTTGTCATAGGTTTCCTTCCAAGAAGCAAGCATCTCTTAATTTCACCATCTGCAGTAATTTTGGAGCCCAAGAAAATAAAGTCTGTCACTGTTTCCATTGTTTCTCCATTTATTTGCCATGAAGTGATGGGGCCGGATGCCATGATCTTCATTTTTTGAATGTTGAGTTTTATGCCAGCTTTTTCACTCTCCTCTTTCACTTTCATTAACAGGCTCTTTAGTTTCAACCCCTGGAGGCATTTCTTATTCCCCTTTCTGTCTTTTCTCCACCAAGAGTCCCCATTTATACTTTTTAACAACGTAGTTTAACAAGGGGCTCCTTCAATATATTCTATCCTTTTTTTCTCTCTCTCTTATATATATTTTTACCTGACCAATCCTTCAGTTCACTGATCCTCTCTTCAGCTACGTCCGATTTGATGTTAAGCCCAGAGACTGAGTTCTTAAATTCAGTCACTGTTATTGTAAAGTTCTAGAGTTGGTTTTGATTCTCAGAAATTTTTCCTTTTGTCAAGTATATTTTTGAACAGGTGACATTTGCATCTGATACCTCTAGCACACTTCTGATATGCTGATATACATCTGATACCTCTGGATCTGGTTCAGCTCTTTTTCTCTTGGTCCTGTTTGTTGTTACACCCTTTTTTGCTTCTTTGGTTGCATGTTGGACATTATGTTTGGAAAACCCTAGAGGTTCTGAGTGATGCTGCCTTCTCCAGAGTTTCCTCTGACACACACGTCCAGTGGGAACAGAGCTGTCTGTTCACTTAGGGCCTGAGGGACTTGAGGCTGGGGAGGGGGCGGTGTCCTTGTAAGCTCAGTCTCAGCAGCCTTCACCCACCTTCCATCACCACCCCAGGGAGGAGCTTTCCAGCGTCTCGGTCTGGAAGCCTGGGCTGCCCCATAGGGCGCCCCCCTTCTCGGCAGGTCCTGAAGTGGGGGGCTGCCCCCATCCGCGAGGCTGTGTAACAGAAGGGCCCGCCTGTGGGCACTTTTTCAGTGTTGCAACCCCAAGGCAAAGACCAAGACCAGGAAGAACTTGGCCTCGGCCCAAGTCCTGGAAGCAGAGTGGCCTGAGGTGAGAGCAGCCGGGGGCTGGGCCCGTCAGATTGGGCCTCACCCAGCGAAGTGTTGGGGTTGTGTTTCATTTTGTTTGCATGGTTGTGGGCCCTGCCGGCCAGGGCGCTTTGGCCTTAGTGGGCAGGATCGACCCCAGCAGGATTACCTTGTAAGAGGTTGTGCAGTTGCTGTGTGGAGGATGGGCGGGGGCCCCACAAGAAGGGAAACACTGGCTGGAGGAGTCACTGGGGCACGTGGACTAAGCTATAAAGTCAGTCCTTGAAGCAGAAAGGCTAAGCCCCTTAACGTCTCCCTTCTTCCAAAGAAAGGATACACTGGCTGGAGGAGTCTCTGGGTATGAGGATCGAGCTAGAGAGTCAGTCCTTGAAGCAGAAAGGCTAAGCCTGTTAATGTCTCCCATCTTACAAAGCACAGACCAGTGTGTCCAGTATTTTAATGATGGGTACCTACTGCTTACATGTATGACATACACCCTCATAGCTACACATGTCTACTACATGCCTCTTACAAGTGCTGGGCACTGTTCTGGGTGCTGGACACTCAGTATGTAGTAGGGGATACGTAGCCCAGGATTTTTTTATTTCTGCAAAGAAAAATAGAACGAAAGATTCCATGTGGTTCAGTTTGAGAAAGTTCACCATGTGGAGGGCCCCATGTGCACGCAAATTGTGGTAAAATACATATAACATAAGTTTAACATTTTAACCACTTGATTGAATGACTGGGTGGCTTCAGTGGAGTCAAGCTAACAGATGGCCCTGAGGTGCCATCCGCCTTTCTCCCAGAGGAACACTCCAAAGCTTGGTGGCCCTGTAGACCTTCCCTTTATTCTTCACTCTCCCCAGTGGCTCTAGGTCATTGGTCTGTGTGTCATTTAAGAATCTCTTTATCCACTTTGTTGTTAGGTTTATGTTTTGGAAAGCTTCTCAGACCTCCCTGGGTCTTGAGAAGGCAGGCTTGGATTCCAGGTTCTCCCTTGCCACGTGCCTGCCAGGTCGAGGTGGAGGCCGAAGGCCAGTCTGAGTTGTGGTGGTCTGTGTGGTCGTGGGGTCAGTGGACCCCGTCTTCTGTGGAGGGGCAAGGAGATCCTTTGTGTGGAGCCTGGAGAGACTTGACAGGGTCAGTCTTCACAGTCTCGCTCTCATTTTTAATTTATGTTTGCATTTAGTTTCTCATTTAACTGTTTTCTAGGAGTTTCCAACTGCTACTGAAGAACTAAAAATATGCAGGGAGCAGCTTCTTGAAAGATTAAGAAGAAATCACTGAGCTTAGAGTGGAAAGAAGCAATACCAGGGTCAGTAAGGGGATTCTCAAGTGTTGACATTTGCCCCACGGGGGGTCACCACTGGCCTCCGTTTTGGTGTCTTTAAACTCTGTCTGATTTTCAAGTCATTTTTCACACCTTCCCACTGAGCAGACCAGGGTGGATCAGTTCGGGATTCTCATACCTTACTTCAAATTTATGATGAGAGCTAATGTAATTTTAGAACATTTGAGGGGGGAGTTCTCTTAACTTACATTTTTGTCCATGCTACACTTTGTGTGGGATCTTAGTTCCCCGATCAGGGATTAAAACCAATGACCCCTGCAGAAGTGTGGAGTCTTAACTACTGGGCCCCTGGGAAAGTCCACTCTAACTTTAGCTTGAACTGGCGGGATTCCGATGTGCCTTAGCATGCTTTCTGCTATAGGGTGAGTCTGAGAGGAGTTATTGGCCCTGAATCAAGCATGAGGTTGATGGTGCTCCTTTGGCCCTGCCCTGCAGCTGCTGCTGGAGCACCTGGAGTGCCTGGTTTCCTGGTATGTGCTGTCCCTCCAGATGACGGTGGGCAAGCAGCAGGCGCAGCTGCTGCTGGAGCTCCTGGAGTGCCTGGTTTCCTGGTATGTGCCGTCCCTCCAGATGACGGTGGGCATGCAGCAGGCGCAAGCAGCAGCAAGCTAGCCAGCATTACCAGCGACGTGGAGGTGCTCAGGGCACCGAAATTGCTGTTTGAGCACCACAAGACCCTGGACGAGAAGGTACCAGCCACCCAACCGTCCTGGATTTGTACACTTGCTGTCTTGTTAGGTGGATGATGCATGTATTTATGTAACTACTTGACTTTTGAGCTTCTTGAATTCTTGTATATATATTTTTTTCTGTAAGAAGTCAGAGTTTTATATAGTTAAAAAGCATTGCCTGTGTACATGCTCAGTCATGTCCAAATCTTTGTGACGCTGTGGACTGTAGCCCACCACGCTCCTCTCTTCATGGGGCTTCCCAGGCGTGAATACTGGAGTGGGTGTCCATCTTCCACTCCAGGCAATCTTCCCGACCCAGAGATCGAACCTGCCCTCTTGTATTGGCAAGCGGATTCTTTACCACTGAGCCACCTGGGAAACCCCCAGTTAAAAAGTATTAGTTGGCATAAATGTCTCCAGATTTATTATATTCTGTATATCAACTTGCAGTTAAAAACTGGGTAATAGAATTAATTTAGGATAACATTTTGTTCTCTCAAATTTAGAATTTAAAGCTGTTAACAAGCAGATTCTCTTGACGTTAAGACCAATGAGAGACATTAAAGGTATTCTGTGACAGTATCTATGTATTAGGGTGAGTATACACTAAGAAGTGTACTAACGTATATACACACATCAACACAAGGTGACTTGGCCCCTTTTATTCGAGTTGAGAGCGTGATTACAAGTAGCACTCGAAAGGTGTAGTTTGTTAGAAGAAGAATTAGGTGCCACATATAAAGAGTTAAGTTTGATCAGTCATTGTATAATTTCCGTGAAGGGTTTGTCATTTGAATCCTTTGATTTTAAAAAAGAATGAAAGCTGTAGTGGTGGGCATCAGATGTTATTTATCGTTCTGATTGAGAACCTGCCCACCTGGGTTATTTTAATGACTAGTAAACTAGACTTGTGGCTCAGAGCTGCAGGATCTCTTAAGTACCCCCTTTGTCCAGCAGAAAACAAATTCTGACTCTAATCACCTGGTGGTATTCGGGATGGATAGCATCACCATGTATTTTCTTTATATGTTGCATTTTCAGTTTAGACTTGAATATTTCCAGGTGTTTTGCTGTCTTTACTTATTTCTTGACTCTAATTCAACTTTTTGGTTTTAGCAGATGATTCTTAAAGAGGAGAATAACCAGGAAAAGATACTAACGCACAGGGTGCTAGATGTAAATCATGAGCAAGAAAACATGCCAAGCGCCAATGGAAAGGCAAGTCCTTGGTCTCACCCTCTGTCTGGTTCTTGTCTTACCATCCAGTCTGTGTGGGGCTGTCGGGACCTCTCACCAACATACCATGTAGGTCTGAGTGGCTGTGAGGGTCTTGTGAGCTCCCAGAGCGCAGAAGGCAGTTTTGACCTCACCGATTGCCCGGAAGTGCTGTGGTCCCTCCCTCTCAAAACAAGGCTGTCTAAGGCTTCCTTTCCCCCTTAGAGACCCTCTAAGCCACGAGGAGGACCTGGCTAAGGTGATCAACCTCCAGGAAGTCATAGACAAGCAGGAGCAGAGCCAGATGGAGGAGCGCCTGGCAGCCCTCTTTGCCCATGTGACAGAGCTGAAGGAGGACCTGGACACGGCCAGGAAGGACCTCCTCAAGTCCGAGGACGTGAACAGGAAACTGCAGCAGGATGTTCACGAAGTAAGTGACGGCAGCTGTGTCTGTTGTCCTGAGGTGGACTGTGGGTCCCTTGTTCCCCAGTGATCTCAGCCTTGGCATGGCTGCGTGAGCAAGAGCAGAGCTCTGGCGAGACCGCAACTGGCTGCCTCCCCGCCTCTGCGTTGAGATCTCTGGGGTAGAAGAGGCCTGGTCCAGGCAGTCCGTTGGCAGTGAACCAACATTAGGGCAGCCCTAGCGCTGTGCTGCACCCTGGGTGTGGACTCCTCATTTCTACAAGTTCTAGGGTGCCCAGTGTGTTCCTTTTCTAAAAATTCATTCATCCATTCATTCATTTATTGGCGTATAGTTGCTTTACACTGCTGTGTCAATTTCTGCTGTACAGCAAAGTGAATCAGTCATCTATCTATCTATCTATCTATCTACGTATCTGCCTCTCTTTTAGATTTCCTGCCCATTTACTTCACCACAGAGCACTGAGTAGATTTCCCTGTGCTATGCACTAGGTCCTTACTCGTTGACTTTATGTGTAGTATCGGTGCTGTATATATGTCAACCTGAGTCCCGGTTCATCCTCCCCCACCCCCACCCCCACCCCCCCGCAACTCCCTGTCAAATGTGTTCCTGATGATGCTGAAATTTCCTTCTGATTCACTCAGGCGAGTCTGGTGACGTCTGTGGAGCCCGTTCTCTCGGAGAGATGGGAGCATGCTGTGTGGGCTCTGCTGAGGCAGCTAGCCTGGCCATCTTCTCGAGTTTTCTGAGGTTCCGCTCCTTGAAGGGATGTGTGACAGTGATACCGGCGGCCAGACAAGTCAAGTGGCATTTGCTCACCCTCAGATCCTCAGGCCTGAGCTGAGTGACCATGTGGAATCATGATGTTTCTGGCGGTCGTGTCTGCGGGTGTCATGATTTATGAGAAACTACCTATAACGGTCACTGTGAAAACAGAAGAGTGCTGGGGGTTCAGGCCTCCTCCTGTGAGCCTCGCCTCTCCTCTGTGCACAGACAGACAGCGCCCACCCTGCCCACCCCTCCCCCGTGAGACCATCTCAGAGAGAACCCCTCCAGCATGTGGTACAGCAGGTGTACTTGTTCAGTAGCTTGGTGTGAGTAATTCTGTGTGAGAACTCAAAACAGAAATATTTGCACAGGTTTGTATAAGCTATTCACACTACTCTTTGGCAACAGGAGATTAGGTGGCAGAGTTTAATACATACAGAATTCTGGGAAAAGCGTTTTTAAGACCTTTCACTTTTAATGTTAGGACTTTGCCCACATTGGTTACTTAATGACCAGGGAGGGACCTGAAATGGATTTTGAACTGGCGCACAGGAGTTGTACCAGCAGCAAGTTCTGGTCCTGGTTTGAGCATTTCATACATATGGTGTAACTCTGCTTTAGAAGAACTAGGCTTGAGAAATCTGCGCCCAGTTGTGTTACACTTTGATCTGCTTGCCTCATTCACAAGCCAGGTGATTCCTCCCACCGTAGTCAAGGACAAGTCATGTCTCAGTCTCCATTCACGTAAAAAAGACTACAGGTTATTAACCTTCTGCGACTCTTAAGAAATAGCACTGTCACAGTCTGTCAGGCCCCTCAAATGAATACGCCCAAATATCAACTGGTCGCCCCCCCCCCCCAGCTCCAAACCTCTGCCTGTGCTTTTGAGTGTTGTCAATCCTGTGACTACCACTCCGTGGTACCATGTTTGACCCTAAGGAACAATGTTTGTCTCTTCTCTCTCGCTGGCCACGAAGCTACAGGCTCCTTGAGGTGCGACCATGAGCAACACCCAGTCATACTGTCCACACACCAGACAGGCCCTTGTCACACTCGACAGCGCTGAGGGGAGCTGCTTGGGGGAGCGGCCTACCCATGGTGGAAGGGAGCCCCTCGTAGCCTCGTCTGGTCCAGTTCGGCTCTCAGGGTTTCCAGGCTGGTCCTATGAAACAGCAAATGACACAGCCTGCACTGCTTGCTTTCTGGATGTAAAATGACTTGCACCAAAATGTGCAGAACAGGTTACAGGAGTAGTTATCAACTCCGAATATTTTCATTGTGAGAAAATATTCTCTAAGTGTCCCATAGCAAATAGAAGCACTCAGAACAATAGTAAACCCTATAAACCATAATGAATAAGACGTTCCATCTCAGGTGTAGAAAAGCTTCTGGAGGAAACACGGCAAGCCATTAACAATGATGAAGTCTGTAGAGAGAAGCTGGACTTGGGGTGGGGGTTCGGGTAGGGGGGCAGGACTCACTCTATTGCCCTCACTCCTCTCATTGCTTTAAACTGTATCCATGGAGCTCACCTGCATTCCTGGGCATTCCTCACATTCATTCCTCTACACCCCCCTTCTTCACGGGGTAAAACAAGTCAAACGGGCCAAGTTTCTGAGTCACTTGACTCAACCTGGCAGCTCTGTGCTGTCGGCCACAGCAGTCACTTGCCTCCTGCAGCCCCTGAGCACGTGAGACAGGCTGGTGCAAACCTCGATGTGGAAATCACACAGGATTTCAAGACTCGCAGTGAAAAAAGGACGTCAAATAGCCTGTTGGTTTTTAAGAAAGTTTAGATTGCATATGTGGCTCATATTATCTTTCTAACGGACAGCACAGTCCACGTGAAAGGCTCACGCTTTGTCTCAGCTTTCGGGTGAACCCAGAAAGGACTACTCAGAATTCTGAACCACACACAAACAGAATTTAGCCACACACTCTAAATCCATCTACAATGCAAACACATTCAGTGTTCAAAGCCAGAAATGCTATACGTGTTACAGCAGTGGATTAGCCATAAGGAAAATGTAACTCGACATCTGCTAAGCATCTTTAGTGACTGGAACAACGAACCCAGCTCAATTCAGCTCTTAGCAAATTTCTAAACGATTTAGAGATTTATGTAGCTTGTTGTTTTGCATTTCTTCTAATTGCTTTTTAGCATTTTCAGCTTCCCATAGGAGAGAATTCTGAAAAAGATACAAACAGCTTTAGTGTCCATTCTTAACGGACGTTGCATGGACTGTGGGATGGCTACTCTTCTGTCTGAAAGCATAAAGCACCTCGGGATGAGTGGCGGACCTCGCGCCCAGAGTGAAGTGCCAGCACGAGGCTGGATGACAACTTTTAACATCAACTTGTACGCAGACAATCTCCTCCTTCCCCGACTGATCTTCTAGATACAAGGAGGCCAGGTCCCGGGAGAAGTGAAACTGCTTATAGCTTTTTGCAGTTCAGTGGTCACTCAGGAAACTGGCGCAGGTTTCACATGCCAAATTCAAACCTGAGACAAAACTATCCCACCTCAGGGCCAGCCCACAGGTCAGGGTGAAGTGAGAGGACCACACTGTGTGGTCTCTAGTGAGGTGTGTGTTTCATCTTGGGTTTTGTGGGGGGAAAACATGCCACAGAACTTGTAGTGACCATTGGTCTCTCTCAGACAATCGTTGCCCAAACGCCAACCTCAGGGAAGGTTCTGGGCCTTGTCTTTAGGGCACTGGTGCAGCTGGGACAGGTTTTCACCGAACCTGAACCAGAGTGTTGCCCACTGAGCTGCTCTGGTGGAGGTTCTCAGCCATTTTTCAAAGCAAATGAAAAGAGAGAAGGCTGGAGTTGGAATATGAGAATACTTGCTTTTAGTTGATTCAGTCTTTTCTATCACTTTACGTAAAAGATCCTGAACTAAACTTATTGATTTGACTGTGTCAGGCCTTAGCTTAGCTGCGTCATGCGGGATTCCTTTGTCGTGGTTGCCACGTGGTCTGTGGGATCTTAGCTCCCCAACCAGCCATTGAACCTGCGTCCCTGACCTTGCAAGGCAGACTCTCAGTCACTGGACTGCCAGCAAAGCCCCAGAAATAAACTTCTAAGAAAGAAACGAAAGGGTGAGGGTGGACCTAGAAGAAAGTTCTAGCATGGTGGCTGGTAACACTGGGGCCATCAGTGGATCCGGCTCTCTGATGCTTTCTGTAAAGGTTGCAAGCACACATCTATGTCTGTTCCTTTACACACTGCCTGTGGATGCTGTCACGCTTATTCACTAGCATGAAATGCTGCTACTCAATTATTCATACCAGTAAAGACATTCACTCCGGGGCCCTCTATGGGAAGAGTTTTCCAACTGCTATCCTGGAGATTCCCCACACACAGACCAGGCCAGGCCAGGCCAGGCCAGGCCAGATGTGCCTCTTTCTAAAGAGGCCGTGGGGCTGGCTCACCTTATCCTCCAAAGCTGCCATTCTCTCCTTCAGATGAAGCTGAAGCTTCTCATCTGATTCGGATAGAAGCTTATCCACGGTATCTGATAAGTGTTTATTGTGCTCTTCATTTTTAATCTCTGCATCGCCCAAAACAGGAAAAACACAAACTCATAAACTTCAAGAGCAAATATGGTCTTTCTTTTAAAACACCAGGGAGCCGTGACATGAGCGGCCTATGTCCTGGTTCCCGAGGCGGTCCCCTCCCATGGCCACCTCTGGTGGGCTCTTAAGCATCACCAGAGCAGACAGGCAGGTACAGAGGGAGGCAGGGACTTCACTTGTCAAAGGTCACTCCCAATGCTTCTCTTTGGCAGAGCACCTGGTGGACCTTACTGTCACCAGACATTACTCGTCACAGGGGCTTGGGGAGCAAGCAGATTTACACTCAGAAACAAACAGACTTTAAAGGGGATCAGCTTACACACATGTTGGTGGAGGAATTTCCCAGTATACAAACAGAAGCTTGAGTCTGGATTAAGGGGGTAAAATGAATTCAATTTATAAAGCAAAAGGTGAGAAAATTCATTTTGGAAAAAAAGCCAGTGGAGATAGGCTTTCACATATTTTTCTTTACATGCAACATCACTTGAATTCTTTGAAATAATTGCTGTTGTTCAGTTGCTCAGTCATGTCTGACCCTTTGTGACCCCATGGACTGCAGCACGCCAGGCTTCCCTGTCCTTCACTATTTCCCAGAAGTTGCTCAAACTCATGTCCATCGAGTCAGTGATGCCATCCAACCATCTCGTCCTCTGTCGCACCTTCTCCTCCTGCCTTCGCTCTTTCCCAGCATCAGGATCTTTTCCAAGGAGTGTGTTCTTCACATCAGGTGCCCAAGTATTGAATCTGCAGCTTCAGCATCAGTCCTTCCAATGAATATTCAGGACTGATTTCCTTTAGGATTCATTGGTTTGATTGCCATACAGTCCAGGGGACTCTCAACAGTCTTTTCCAACACCTCAGTTGAAAAGCATCAATTCTTTGATGCTCAGCCTTCTTCACGGTCCAACTCTCACATCCATACATGACTACTGGAAAATCCGTTTCTTTAAGTAGGTGGACCTTTGATGGCAAAATAATGATCTTAGTTTTTTTTTTAATGTTCAGTTTAAAGCCATCTTTTTCACTCTTTTTCACCTTCATCAAGAGGCTCTTCATCAAGGTCCTCGTGGCTTTCTGCCATAAGGGTGGTGTTATCTGCATATCTGAGGTTAATGATATTTCTCCTGATCATCTTGATTCTAGCTTTTTCTTCATCCAGTCCAGCATTTCTCATGATGTACTCTGGATGTAAGTTAAATAAGGAGGACGATAATATACAGCCTTGACTTACTCCTTTCCTGATTTTGAACCCGTCTGTTGTTCCATATCCAGTTCTATTTGTTGCTTCTTGACCTGCATACAAATTTCTTAGGAGGCAGGTCAGGTGGTCTGGTATTCCCATCTCTTGATGAATTTTCCACAGTTTTTTTGTGATACACACAGTCAAAGGCTCTGGTGTAGTCAATTAAGCAGAAGTATGTGCTTTTCTGTAAGTCTCTTGCTTTTTCAATGACCCAACGTATGTTGGAAATTTGATCTCTGATTCCTCTGCCTTTTCTAAATCCAGCTTGAACATCTGGAAGTTCATAGTTCACATACTACTGAAACCTGCCTTGGAGAATTTTGAGCATTACTTTGCCACCGTGTGAGATGAATGCAATTGTGCAGTAGTTTGAGCATTCTTTGTCATTGCCTTTCTTTGGGATTGGAATGAAAACGGACCTTTTCCAGTCCGGTGGCCACTGCTGAGTTTTCCAAATTTGTTGGCATATTGAGTTCAGCACTTTCACAGCATCATCTTTCAGGATTTGAAATAGCTCAACTGGAATTCCATCACCTCCACTAGCTTTGTTTGTAGTGATGCTTCCTAAGGCCCACTTGACTTCACACTCCAGGATGTCTGGCTCTAGGTGAGTGATCACACCATCGTGAATATCTTGGTTGTGAAGATCTTTTTTGTACAGTTCTTCTGTGTATTCTTGCCACCTCTTCTTAATATCTTCTTCTTTTGTTAGGTCTATACCATGTCTGTCCTTTACTGTGCTATCTTTGCAGGAAAAGTTCCCTTGGTGTCTCTAATTTTCTTGGAGAGATCTCTAGTCTTTCCCATTCTATTGCTTTCCTCTATTTCTTAGGATTGATCACTGAGGAAGGCTTTCTTATCTCTCCTTGCTATTCTTTGGAACTCTGCATTCAAATGGGTATATCTTTCCTTTTCTCTTTGCCTTTCGCTTCTCTTCTTTTCACAGCTATTTGTGTGGCCTCCTCAGAAAACCATTTTGCCTTTTTTGCATTTCTTTTTTTGGGGGGATGGTCTTGATGATCGTTTCCTGTACAATGTCACCAACTTCCGCCCATAATTCTTCAGGCATTCTATCAGATTTATTCCCTTGAATCTCTTTTATCACTTCCACTACATAACTGTAAGGGATTTGATTTAGGTCATACCTGAATTGTCTAGTGGTTTTCCCGACTTTCTTCAATAGAAGTCTGAATTTAGCAATAAAGAGTTCACGATCTGAGCCACAGTCAGCTTCCGGTCTTGTTTTTGCTGACTGTATAGAGCTTCTCTATCTTTGGCTGCAAAGAGTATAATCTGTCTGATTGTGGTGTTGACCATCTGGTGATGTCCATGTGTAGAGTCTTCTCCTGTGTTGTTGGAAGAGGGTGTTTGCTATGACCAGCGTGTTCTCCTGGCAAAACTCTATTAGTCTATGCCCTGCTTCATTCTGTACTCCAAGGCTAAATTTGCTGTTACTCCAGCTATTTCTTGACAAATTAAGGTGCGTGAGTGTAAAGTCACTTCATTCGTGTCCCACTCTGTGCGACCCTATGTGCTGTAGCCTGCCAGGCTCCTCTATCCATGGTATTCTCCAGGCAAGAACAATGGAGTGGATTGCCATGCCCTCCTCCAGGGGATCTTCCTGACCCTCATAGTGGCACCTGTGAAGCTGCACAAATTAGGGGGGGGGGTCATATGTATTTTCATTTTGTAATCTATGGCTTTGTACTATTAAAAGACTCTTAGTTCTTGGAGGATCTCTTCAGTATTGAAATGTTGCTGCGATGAGCTGTGACAGATGCCAGGATTCTTGGCCTCTGGAGGAAAGGAATTCGATCCAGGGCCAGTGATGAGGCTTGATTGCTCAGAGCTTTTTATATATAAAGTTTTATATATATAAAGTTTATATATATATATATATAAAGCTTTTTATATATAAAGTTATAAATAAAGTTTTATTAAAGTATAAAGGAGATAGAGAAAGCTTCTGATGTATGTCGGGAGCCACCATGAGAGATCCCAACCATGACAAACGTCATGTGGAGAGGACCTGACAGACAAAGGCGAAACAGGACTCAAGGGATTCCCTGGATCTGCTCCAGCATCTACCCCAAAACTAAAATCTGTCTGTCTACTGTTTATTATATTATGCTTTTCACCAACTTTTTTGACATTTACAGGGGGCTATCCCTGACCACCTTTTTCTGAAACAAATCAACTTAAGGCTGTAGTTACTAAGTCTCCTGGGCTTGAAAGGAACATTTTTACTTTAACCCCTCTGTTACTATTTTAGCTTGTTTGGCAGGTTTATCCACATTCTTACAACTAATGCACATGATTGTTCACAACACCCCAAGCATAACCTTTGAGCGATAAAAAAGCTTTATTAAAATAATACTGCATTGTTGAGCCAATGTTTGCTGCTGAGTTTCCTTGTCCTTTACCCAATGTGCGCCTGGGAGTACATTAACAAAAATAGTTGGTATGCAAGAAAAACAAGCAGTAGCCTTGGCATTAGCAACAGAAAACCCTTGAGTTGGTAAGTTCTTTCTTTGTTGTAACCCACTGTGCCTTTGTTCCATAAGAATGTATCTCTGTTTCTTGAGGGGGACTGCAGACTAAAAAGATAAAGGGAAAACAGGTTTTCTGGGCGACCAACCTTTATCACAAAAGAGTTACAAAATGTTAACAGGCCACAGGGCCAGAAGATGGTGTGCACAACATAAGACCCTTGTTTATAAAAAGCTATGCAAAAAATGTCCTGCTTTTGATAAGGGTGAAACTGATGTAATGTTGAGCTGACTCGATATAACTCTGTATCTTTCACTTCTGGAAATGTGTAACTTAGGGTATAAAAGCTCCTTTTGAAAATAAAGCTACAGACCCGGCTTCATCAGAGCTTGGTCTCCCTGTGTCATTTTTTTTTTTTTCCTTTTCACTCTTTTTTTCTCTCTGTTCTTTTTTTAGGATGACTACTTAAAACACAGGGGCTCTCTGTTCACTTTTTGCCTGGGCTTCTAAGACTCTATCGGGAAGGCGCCCTGCGTCTTCACCAGGGAGAGGGCGTCCTGCGTCCTAACCCCATCTGAGAGGGCGCCTGCAGACTCCGTGAACAGAACAAGTTCTGTGTTAAGAACTTTATTGGCTTTCTGTGTAAACCAAGGAAGATTAAGCCTATTTTTTTCCCCTTTTATCTCTCTTCTTTACTTTCTCCATTTGCCGACACCGTTCTCCTGAGAGAATCCCTGGATCCAACTGGGGCTGGACCCCGCAAAGTGGTACCCGAAACAGGGTCCCGAAGGTAAGTCTCCCCCATTGTACAGTTTTTCGGACGGCTAGGACCCCACTCAGGATGCCGCAGACCCCCCTGCATAAAATAGGCAGAGTAAAAAACAGTGGGAAGTAAAAATCTTTTTGACGAAGAGGTAAAAAAGATAATTTTCTGATACGGGTAACAGTGAGTCAAAAGAATGACAACTCTTTATAGGAGTAATCTTACAACTGTTAAACAAAAGAGGAATTAAGTTTAAGAAAGCTAATGTTCAATCGTTTTTACATTTGTACAAGAGCAATGTCCTTGGTTTCCAGAAGAGGGCACTGTTAACCTAGATATCTGGGAAAAGGTAGGGAAGCCCCTAAAAACTTACTACACTTTACATGGCCCAGAAAAGGTCCCCACTGACACCTTTTCTCTATGAAATATGATTAGAGACGCTTTAGATCCTGCTCATGAATCTGGTTAATCCACTACATTAATTGCCAACGTGATTTAGTAATAAAATATATAAATAATTTACATTAATTTATTAAAATGTATTGTTATTATTTTGTAATTAAATAATATAATTTTAATATTAATAAGTGTTTATGAATCTAATAATATATAAATGTATTACATTTATTAAATAATGCTATTATTACATTATTATATATATATTCATTATACTTATGTATATACATATACATTATATATGATTAATATTTAATAATAGCTATGAATTACATTGTAATCATTTACATTACATACATAATATTACAAAAATTTATTGTAAATACTTATATTTACAGTATATTACTTTAATTAATTAAAATGTACAATTATATAAATACATATATTTATTTATGACAATGCATAAATAATTATAAATTATTAATAAAAGCAATTTGTTAATTGTTTATAATTAATATACTTCACCTCAAGATGAAAAAGATTTAAAAGAGGCAGCAGCCCGATACCATTCTAATAAAGATTGGTCTTTTTAAGCTAAAAATGCTCCTAAGAGCTTAAGAGAAACATCCCCAATCAGACCATCCATAAGATTCAGTCACCAAACAGTTAAAAGATCTCCGGAACAGGGAAAGAGAAACATGGGCCAAAAAGGGTTCCTGTAGATGCTTTTGCTCTGTGGAATGTGATTAGAAATGTCCTGGACCCCCGTCATGAGGCTGTTAGAGAGCCTGTGGGGGAGGCTATGGCGGTGGATGGTGGTGGGTCTCCACTTTCTGCGCAGATCATATTTTTCTGCCATTGATGAAGAAAAGGAGGGAGACTGTGCTTTACCTCCTGAGAAAGGAGGGGGCTTACAGGGCACTGCAGCTGGGTGCCCTGGCGAGCCCCCTGCCCCTCTGCGCAAACCTTTAAAAACTTATCCACCACTTTCTGATTTAAGGCGATCGCCGCCGCCTCCGTTTGCGCCTCCCAGGGCCCTCCCAATCTCTGAATCGGGAGGCACCTAACAAGTCAAGAGTCTTCGGAATAGTGTTTTATGTAGTGGTATCCGAGCCAATAACGAAACTTGTAACAGTAGTGGCCTGGATTCTTCAAAAAAAATGATAATAATCCTGCCTTTAAAAATCTGTCTTATCTCCTGGTAGGCCTTATCACACCTCATCACTGGACCTGGCTTTTTCCCCTCAGGCTTTCCTAGGTATTCTTGCTCATTTTTCATGTGAAACTTAGAATCAGTTTATCCTGAAAATCAGTCTGAATGGCTGTTAATTAGGATTGCATTAGATGTTAGACTAACGAGAAGTGACATTTATATGACATTCAATCTGATCATTAAGAACACTGCGTGTCTTCACAATGACCCAAGTGCTTGCATGTGTGTAGTTTCCTCCAGATGGTGTTGAAGTTTCCTTTATGTTCCCTCTGGAAACACTGGGCATCTATACTGGAGATGCGGCATGAACGCAGCAGACACAAATTCCTGCCCTTGGACTTTTGGCTACCTGAGGTCATGAAGATATTCCCCTATGTCATCTACCGGTTTTTCTTTCCTTTCCACTTAGGTTCACTATTCACTTGGAACTGACTTTTGTTGGATCGATTTTATTCCATCTAGATGGGCAGTTAATTAAGCAGCATTTACTTTAAATCTACTTGCCTGCTCACTGGTACTGAGTCAGTGAGTGAATGAATGAAAGGCACTTCGTCGTGTCTGACTCTTTTCAACCACCTGGACTGTACACTCCATGGAATTCTCTAGGCCAGAATACTGGAGTGGGTAGCCTATCCCTTCTCTAGCGGATCTTCCCAAGCCAGGAATCGAACTGGGGTCTCCTACATGGCATGCAGATTCTTGACCATCTGAGCTATCAGGGAAGTCACTGGTACCAGTAGTGTAGTAAAGCAAGTACTCGTGTATGGGCAGAACTAGATATGTCTCAAAGACAGAATCAACTTTGTTTTCTTCAATTCATGTCTGGAGCTGGTGGAAGGAAGGAGCCAAGAATGGAATCGTTGTTTGGGCCGGAGAAACAGTAAGCAGTGACTACTATGGGGGGAGGGGTGGGGGGGGGGGCACCTGCAGGAACAGAGTAGAGGCGGAAAGTCATGGCTGTGGCCCTGCTGATACTGAGGCAGATCTTAGACTTCAGAATGAAGATGGGAGGTAGGCAGGTGGAGATGAAAGTATCAAGTTATATCTCTGAGCACCATTCCCTTTACAAAATTAGTTCTCTGAAAGCAAAAAAGTATTAAGATCCTCCATGTAGTCAAAAATCTGTGTACACTTTACAGTCAGCCCTCTATAACCTCGGTTTAATGTCTGTGGATTCAAAAACCATGGGACATGCCATAGATATATTTATTGAAAAAAATACAGGTGTAAGTGGACCTGTGCAGTTCAAATCTGTGTTGTTTGAGGGGTAACTGTGTTTGTAAAGCATTTTGCTTATCCATTGCCCATGGATGAACGTTTGGGTTGCATCTCCCTTTTGTCTGTTGTGAATGGTGCTGGTATGAATATTCGTGTACAAGTGTCTGTTGGAGTCCCTACTGGCAATTCTTTGGGGTTTAGACCTAGAGTAGTTTTGTTTCAGGAAGGAGGACCCCTTCCAGGGCCCGAAACTGGGCTCTTGTCTAACACTCAGAAATGAATTGTCCAAGGAGACACATGTGCTGACAAAGCAAGAGATTTTATTGGGAAAGGGCACCCGGGTGGAGAGCAGTAGGGTAAGGGAACCCAGGAGAACTGCTCTGCCGCGTGGCTCGCAGTCTAGGGGTTTATGGTGATGGGATTAGTTTCTGGGTGGTCTTTGGCCAATCATTCTAATTCAGAGTCTTTCCTGGTGGCACACGCATCGCTCAGCCAAGATGGATGCTAGCGAGAGGGATTCTGGGAAGTGGACGGACACACGGTGTCTCCTTTTAACCCTTCCCGAACTCTTCCTGTTGGTGGTGGCTTATTAGTTTCGTATTCCTTATCAGGATCTCCTGTCATAAAACAACTCATGCAAATTGTTACTATGGTGCCTGGCCAGGGTGGGCAGTTTCAATTAGTGTGCTTCCCCTAACAGTTTTGCCAGCTCATAGGTCAATTTTAACTTTTTGAGGAATGTGTGAACTTTTTTCCACAGTGGCCACATCATCTTCCATTCTCCCCAGCAAGATACAGGGTTCCTGTGTCTCCACGTTCTCCCACCACTTGTTAATCCTGTGCACTCTTGTCATATTCTGTTGTTTCTGATCTTTACATTGAAGCTATCTTAGATGTGAGATAGTTTCTCATTGTGGTTTTAACTTGCATTTCTCTAGTGACAAATCATGTTAAGTATCATTTCATGACCTTAGTATAATCCACATGCAGTAAAATTTAAGGGTATAGTTTTATGATTTCTGACAGATAAATACACCCATGTACAGCCACCACAAGCAAGATACAGAATGTTTCCATCACCACAAATCTTCTCTTGTCCTTTTCCCAACCATTTTGATCAACACCAGGCAGCCAATGATTTGCTGGTTTCGAGAGATTAGATCTATTGTCTAGGATTTCATAAAAACCGGATCATGGGTTTGCATTTGTGTCAGACTTCTTTTGTTTGGCATAATAGGTTTTCTGTTGTTGCTTTTTGTTTGTTTTTAAATTTCCTTAATTTATTTCTAATAACCATCAGGGCTTTTCCTGAAAAGGAAATGTTCCCATTTTTTACAACATTTATCAGAAATATATGGATACTATTTTATTTTTTATGCTGTCTGTGGCATTCGTAATTTTTCATTTTTTTTTTAAATTTGGCTATGCTGGGTCTCAGTTGCAGTTTGTGGGATACAGTTCCCTGACTATGAATCAAATCTGGGCTCCCTGCTTTGGGAGTGCAGAGTCGTAGCACCAGGACCACCTATTTGTTTTCTCTCTTTTTTAAATTGTGTTATAGTCATTTTACAATGTTACATTATTCTCTGCTGTACAATGAAGTAAATCATTTATATGTGCATATATATCTGCTCCCCTTTGAGCTTCCCACCCACCCCCTCATTCCTCTTCTTTAGGTCAATGGAGAGCACCAAGCTGAGCTCCGTATATTAGACGGCTGCTCTCCACTAGCTGTCTGGTTAAAGACCTGAGGATTATTAGAAATAAATAAAGGAAATTTAAAAACAAACAAAAGCAACAACAGGAAACGTACATCCTAGCAGGGCATGCATGTCCCTGCTGGCCTCTCAGTTTGCCCCTCCTCCCTCCCCTGCTGCGTCGTCGAGGTCCTTCTCTGTGTCTGTGCCTCTATGTGGGCTCTGGAGATAAGAGCCTCAGCACCATTTTCCATATACGCTGTGCTTAGCTGCTCAATCCTGTTCATTCTGTTGCCTGCAAGGCTCCTCTGCCAAAGGGGATTCTCCACACAAGGATACTAGAGTGGGTTGCCATGCCCTTTTCCAGGGTGTCTTCCCAAACCAGGGATCAAACTCAGGTTTCCCACACTGCAGGCAGATTCTTTACTCTCTGAGCCACAAGGGAAGCCCAACAATAGTGGAACGGGTAGCTTATCCTTTCTTAGGGGATATTGCCAACCCAGGAATTGAACCAGGGTCTCCGGCATTACAGGAAGATTCTTTACCAGCTGAGCTACTATGGAAGCCTATAGATAGACAGATAAACGTATAAATTCATATATACGAATATATATATATGTGTGTGTGTGTATATATATATATATATATATATATATATATATAAAGATACAATATATGTTTTTGTTTTTCTGTCTCATTTCACTTTATGACTGACCGTCCATCCACATTTCTTCAGAGGACCCACTTTCATTCCTTTAATGCCTACATAATATTACACTGTATATATGTAGCACTCTCCCTTACCCATTTCACAGTTGCTGGACATTTAGGTTGATTCCATGTCCTGCTGCTGCTAAGTCACTTCAGTCGTGTCTGATTCTGTGCAACCCCATAGACGGCAGCCCACCAGGTTCCCCCGTCTCTGGGATTCTCCAGGCAAGAATACTGGAGTGGGTTCCCATTTCCTTCTCCAATGCATGAAAGTGAAAAGTGAAAGTGAACTCACTCAGTCCTGTCTGGCTCTTCCTGTCCCCATGGACTGTAATCTACCAGGCTCCTCCATCCATGGGATTTTCCAGGCAAGACTACTGGAGTGGGCTGCCATTTCCTTCTCCAGATTTCATGTCCTAGTTATTGTAAATAGGGCTGCAATGAACATGAGCGTGCATATGTCTTTTTGAATTATGGCAGTCTCAGCAAACCCAGTGGGATTACTGGGTGGTATGGTAGTTCTCTTTTCAGTTTTTTAAGGAACCTACATACTGCCCCCCAAAGTGGCTATGTCAATTTACATTCCCACCAACAATTCATGGGGTCACAAAGAGTCAGACATGACTGAGCGACTGAACTGAACTGAACTGAATAGTGATAGAATAGTGAGTGATGTTGAGATGCTGTTGTGTTTGGTATTCCATCCTATGACTTATTTATACAATGGGTAAGTACATTTGAATAGATTCTGATTGACCCTTTGCACTACATAAAGTGACAGGCTTTGACAAATGCATATTGACAGGTATCCATCCTAAACGATCACTTCCAATTCCCCACTCCGTGATCTGCTTATCATCTATGTAGCTTTACCTTTCCAAGAATGTCACAATGGGGTCATACTGGGTGCAGCCTTTTCAACTGGATTCTTTCACTTAGCCATGTGCATCTAAGATTTATCCCTTTCAAGGGTTGATGTTTCATTCCTTTCCACTGTTGAGTGTTATTCCTTTGCATGTATATAGGAGGAAAATAAATTTCCCTCTCCCCTTCCAGGTTCTTGGTTGAGCCCTCCTTCTCCATCATTAAACACAAATTATCAGGAGAAAGAAGTTTAATGAACATGTATACCTTTTGCATAGAGAGGAGATGCCAAGGAAAACTGAGTCCTCCCTGAAATGACCAAAGACTTCACCATAAATAGCTCTTCAACCCCAAACAGAAGAAAGACCTTGAGGGGAAGGCAGAGGCCATTTATGGCAGGTTATCATGCAAAGCACAGTAAACAAACAGATGATTGTTTGCAGATTTAAGTCCTGACTTCTTCACTGGTAAGTGTTCCTTCCTTGAGATGTAATTATTCCTCTCCTAGGTTCAAAGGGGGACACCCTTACAAATGGAGATTTCTCTCATAAATGTAAATGTACCTCACAAAAGGGTAACCTCAGTCTTCCCTGGTGAGCTAGCTGCTAAAACTCTGCCTGCTAATGCGGTGGACACAGGTTCTATCCCTGATCCAGGAGTATCCCACATGCCTCAGAGCAGCTGAGCTCATGCACCACAACTACTGAGCCAGCGCTCTAGAGCTGGGGAGCCACAACTACTACATGCAGGCACCACAACTACTGAAGCCCGCACACCTAGAGCACATGCTCTGCAACAAGAGCAGAACTAGCTCTCCACAACCAGGGAAAGCCCTCTCAAAGCAACGAAGACACAGCATGGCCATAAAGAAAGGAACACATTAAAAAAAAAATAGGGCAACCTCTACTCAGATTCTTTTATTATTATTATTATTTTAAATTAAACTAAACTAACTCATGTCAGACATAATTCGGGGTGGTGTGTTCTGGTCCCCTTGATATCTGTGTACACCAATTTGCTTGCACATTCATCTACTGAAAGATATCCTGATTTCTTCAAGTTTGTAGCCATTGTGAATAGAACTGCTGTGCAAAACTGCATCCTCGTTTGCATTTGGATGTACAATTTCAGAGCAACTGCGTAAATACTGAAAGCATGATTGTTGGATCCCAAGGTGAAACCTGTTGAGCTTTGGGGAAAACTACCAGACTGTCTCTCATGGGGGCTGTACATGCATTCCACCAGCAATGAGGAATTGCTGTTGTTCCTCACCCTCCAGCAATTAGTATTATCTTATATTTGGAGTTTAGCAGTCCTAAGAGGTGTGGTGTGATAGATCACGATTTTAATTTGTAATTCCCCGATTGTACATGATGGTGAGCCTGTGTGCTGTTTATTTTTAACAACTAAGGAAATTCTGACATGTGTTGCAAATTGAGTAAAGTTTGAAGTCATATGCCAAGTGAAACAAGCTAAACAGTAATGGACAAATAATCTATGATTCCACTGTGAGATGTCCAGATAAGTCCACTGCAAACACAAAGTAGAATAAGGCTGCCAGGGGATAAGGGGAGTTGGACCTGTTGGACTTGAACAAGGGCCAGTGACCGTGCACGATGATGGTGGTGGTCAGTCAGTCAGTCAGTCAGTTCAGTCGCTCAGTCGAATCTGACTCTGCGACCCCATGAATCACAGCACACCAGGCCTCCCTGTCCATCACCAACTCCTGGAGTTTACCCCAAGCATGTCCATTGAGTCAGTGATGCCATCTAACCATCTCACCCTCTGTGGTCCCCTTTTCCTCCAGCCTTCAATCTTTCCCAACATCAGGGTCTTTTCAAATGAGTCAGCTCTTCGCATCAGGTGGCCAAAATGTTGGAGTTTCAGCTTCCACATCAGTCCTTCCCATGAACACCCAGGACTGATTTCCTTTAGGGTGGACTGGTTGGATCTCCTTGTAGTCCAAGGGACACTCAAGAGTCTTCTCCAACACCACAGTTCAAAAGCATCAGTTTTTCTGCGCTCAGCATGAGACACAGGACACAGCCAGCAGTAACACCTTCTCACACAGATTTCCGTCAGCACCTGTCAACCTTCTACACCCTTGGTTTCTCTCCTTTGGGTCTGAGAGCTCAAGGCCTCATGAAATTGAGGTGTTCTCCTTCTCAGAAAATGGAACCTAGCACACAGCCCCATGCCTCATTCTGCCAGCCAAGGCTATCAGCTCCTCTTACTGAAGCGCCATGTGTCACACGTGTCCTATAGAAATCCTCAAATTAACAACAATGCCAACAAGAAGACCTAGGGTGGGGGATGGCTGAGCTTAATGAAATTATCACCAGATGCACCAGACTGCCAGCTGCTAAGGTATGTGGCATCAACTTCCCACTGGCCTGACATCTTGGAGGTCATGCCCTCAAACTGGTGACAAGACACCTATGAGGGACACTCTGGCAACATGATCAGCAGGTAGTGAGACCTGCAGGGAAAAGTGGAAGTGGACAGAAGGTGGATCCTGCAGCAAGAGCAGGTTCTCCGAGTTGCTGTGCTTGGCATGTGCTACGCTTAGTTGCTCAGTCATGTCTGATTCTTTGCGACCCCATGAACTGTAGCCCTCCATGCTCCTCTATCCATGGGGATTCTCCAGTCAAGAATACTGGAGTAGGGGATCTTCCCGACCCAGGGATCGAACCCACGTCTCCTGCATTGTAGGCAGATTCTTTTACCGTCCAAGCCTTCCCAGAAGAGAGATTGTAAATGGAACTGAGTAAAGGTCAGGTTATTTGACCAGAGACCAAGCCCTTGGCCTCTGAAAGCTCTTGAATTTTCATTTGCTTTGCTCTCACTACTGTTTCTTGACTTTCCAAGAACTTCAGAAGGTTAGGGGGTAGGGAGAGGAAAGCAGTGAATCATCAAGGAGAATTGTAGTCCTACAACTAAACTATGATCCTAAGATATTGTCTTATATCTTATATAAGACTTATATAAAAAGACTTCCACCTCCACGAACCCAACTCAGGAGATATTCAGAGTTTTAATGTTGCCAAAGAAATTTTCATTTCCTTCTTTCATATTGCATAATGCATCCTCCTTACTTTTCAGCCTCTAAAATCTAAATTAGTGGGGACATCTGCTTCTAGCAAATGCAGTCAGTGTTGTCTTGCCACCACCAGTATGCAATCATAAAACCAAAAGAAGAAAAAGAGGAGTAAAAAGGACAACACGGCACAGCTTCCAGAAACCAGACCCTTTCCCAAACCACCTCCTTTCCACACCCATCTTGCTTCTTCCCATGTGTCGCAATCTGCTGTCATAATTCAACTGCAAATACACGTGTGTGCTCAGTCATTTCAGGCATGTCCGACTCAGTGCATCCCTATGGACTGTAGCCCACCAGGATTCTCTGTCCATGGGATTCTCCATGCAACAATACTGGAGTGGGTTGTCTTGCCCTCCTCCAGGCGATCTTCCTGACCTAGGGATCAAACTTTTATCCCTAGTCTTCGGTGTGTCCTAAATTGGCAGATGGGTTCTATACCACCAGAGTCACCTGGGAAGCACCCTGCTACAAATATACTTAACAGGAAATGCACTCCAGGCCTGTTTGGTCTCTCGTCAATCAAAAACCACCAAGATTTGGTCAGAACTGAAAAATTCAAACAATAAAATCTTTGTAAAGACAAACTACACTCAAGGAATCTGTATGCCCCCAACCAGTTCAGCCACAAACGACTCCAAAGGGGAGAGTCTAACTCTTTCTGGGGAGAGGGGTGCCCCACTCCCAGCCCGATGGTCGTTAGGTCCCCCAGCATGGCTTTTGCTCTAGGCCAAAGCTGTCCAGTGAAGTGTACTATGGACTACAAACTCAAGCTCCATATAATACCTTAAATTTTCTACTAACCACATTTAAAAACATAAAGAAGCAGATGAAATTAATTTTCAAATTATATTTTAATCCAGTAAACAAAAAGTATTATCATTTCAACATGTGATCAATATGTCACAAGTCATGGCTGGCGTGCAGGTAAGTCTGACCTTATTTTGATGACTAAATACATTCCTTTCTAAGACAAAGTGCCACTCCTAGGATGGGAAGCTAAAATGGGAACCCCTTTACCTTGGGAGTAAGCCTGTCAGGTAAAACACAAGACATCTAGTTAAATTTGGTTCTCAGTGAATAATTTTTTAGTATAAGTACATCCCAAGTATTGCAGGAGATGGACTTCTACTAAAAAAAGAAAAAAAAAGTTTTCATTGTTTCCCCAAAATTCAAATTTAACTGGGATTCGTGTATTTCTGTTTGGTAAATCCAGCCACCTAAAAAGCATGATTAGAACGGATTCCTTCTTTAGCTAAAAGAGAGTACATCAGTGGTGAGTGAACACAGCTCTCTCCCATCAGGGCCAGAGTTAACGATCACGGGAGGATGACGTGTCATCAGATGGCCAGTAGGGTTCAGAAGTGCAAACGTGTGTCTTCCTTGGCCCAGCACAGACCACAAGGTACTGGCAACCCCACAAAAGACGAGGCGATAAAGGCAGAGGAGATGAAGGCAGAGGGAGAAAACATGGCCAGTTCAGGAAGCAGCAGAAGGTGATGGTGCCCAGGAGGTCACAGGCCAGCCTGCTGGGGAGCCTTACAGTTCAAGGTGTGAAGCGCTCTTCCCAGGGTTCAGTGGTGATCACACCTGCAGGAAGGTGCACAGCTAAGCAGTAGGGGGTCACTGAAGCCCAGTGGCTACTCTGCTCCACCCTTGTTTCTTTTCCATGAAGTTTACAAAATATCTGTACATCCTGTACTCCCATGAACCTTGTACAAGACCTTGATCTTAATGCAGCATCTGCACCTTTCCAACCTGCTGTAGGATTTTCTTTACCAATCAAATTGTTCTTTATTTTTACTTTATGTACTAAGAACTCTCACAATGGGTGACGAGAGAGAAGTATCGTGTCCAACTTATTAGATATTCCTTAGTATCTTCCAAGTGAGAGTGGTGAAACATGCCCCCCAAATTCCTAAAATTCCTCAGAATTGCAGAACAGTAGTGCCTGGTTAAAGCTAAGGGGCACGGTGGGCCCAGAACCTTGGGGGAGATGTGTTTCAGGTTAATTTAGGATTGAGCATGTGTATGGCTTGGAGGAATGATTCAGAGCATCTCATACAGTAGATCAGGGTGGACCTTAAGAAACTCCAGTTTTAACCACTTCCCAGGTGATGCTAACACGGCTGGTCCAGTGATGACACTTTGAGAACCACTGACTTACACAAGGAGACAGCTTCCACAGAAACTGAAACGGCACTTTTTGAGACACTTACTCTATTTTATTCTGAGAGCTTCCTCACATGGAAAACCCAGATGCCAACTTGAAAATTAGCAGAGTAGCTCTTCCACAACTAAGGTTGTAAAGAAAAAACAATATGGAGATGCATTGGAAGGGAGAGATAGAGTCTAGTCAGGACCCATACTCCTGATGGGTGACCCAGAATTAGGAGGGGACATTACCAACTTGGTATCTTCCCTGGGAGGACATGCTGAGCACCTGAGCCCCGGTGACCTGAATGAGGAAGACAAGCCCCCATATCTTGATTTGAAACCAGCAGAGCTACGTCTGGGAGAGAGCTGGGGGCTGTGGTAAGCCAAGACCCCATGCTTCGTAGGTTAGTGCCAAACTTACTGACGCTGAATGTTGTCGGTAATGATGCTCAATGTAGCCACAGGTCACATGGGAAAGAGAATTATATACTAATTTTAGGACACGTGCCAAAGGGGCAAGGATTTCTTGAAACTTTATCCAGGGATGAAATCACTTGACATTTAAAAAAATCCTCCCTGTACCCAGCTGTCCCAGTGCTAGAAGGAGACTTTTCTGACATTCCTCACTTACCTTGCTAGCACTGCTTGCCCTGCTATGTCTCTGTGTTCCCTGTGGAACAGACATACCCAGCCCAGCCACGCCCACAACGCTCCTCCAAAATGGCTTTGCCCTCAAGGGCCTGGATTCCCACGCAATCGCCTCCTTTCCTACCATTCACGGTGGGTGGACTCAGCCGTGACTTGCATCCCCTCAAGGTGAGTCCCACTCCAGGTCAGCTCCAGCCAGAAGTACACCTGCAACTGTTGAGGTGGGGCTTACATTCAGCTGCACTGGGGGCCAGCCAGACCCACCAGCATGCCCAAAGCAAATGCAGGTCCATCTAACAGAACACCAAACTCAGCCTACACAGGAGACACCCTGGATTTCCTGTCTCTGGTGACCTGGGGGAGCTGTTCCTTTGGGCCGCCTAGGAGACACTCTACAAACATCCACTTATTCAACATGGAGACATAGTTCATCTACCTAATATTAATGCATAGAAACAAAAAGGCAAAATAAAGAGACAAAGAATCTATGCTAAATGAACAGCTAAGACATAAACTCAGAAAAAGAACTAAACAAGATGGAGATAAATAATCTACATCAAATGACTGCAAAGTAAGGGTCATAAAGATATTTACTGGATCTTCCCTGCTGGTTCATTTGTTAAGATTTTCCGGACAATGTAGGCAACAAGGGTTCAACCCGTGGTCTGGGAACTAAGATCCCAGGCTGCGGGGCAAGTAAAGCTGCATGTCACAGCTGTTGAACTCATGTACCCTAGAGCCTGTGCTCCACAAGAGAAGACAGAACGATGGGAAGCCCACGCACCAAAACTGAGTGCAGCCCCCACTCTATGCAACTAGAGAAAGCCAATGACACAGCAAGCCCCAGTGGACCCATTAAATAAACGAATAAAAGATATTGACTTCTATCAGGGGAAGCATGAAAGAACAGAGTGAGAACTCCACAAAGAGGCAATAAG
Organism: Bubalus kerabau; assembly: GCF_029407905.1. Lineage (NCBI taxonomy): Eukaryota > Metazoa > Chordata > Mammalia > Artiodactyla > Bovidae > Bubalus > Bubalus kerabau. The sequence continues at coordinate 606,261 of NC_073637.1, read as the reverse complement.
TATAAAAAAGAACTGATTATAATGGAAGAATACAATAACTGACACGAAAAATACAGCAGATGAGTCAAGAGATTGGATGATTCAGAGGACAGATCAGTAAGCTGACACACAGAGCAGTGCCGGTGCACTGGGCTGACCCAGAGGCAGGGGGCGGGGCCTCAGGACGGGGAGCACATGTGCACCCATGGCGGATTCATGTCAATGTACGGCAGAACCACTACCGTACTGTAAAGTAATTAGCCTCCAATTAAAATAAATATGTATATTTTAAAAAAAGACAAAGAAATACAGAGTAGTGGAAATCACCCGATCTGAGCACCAAAAAGAAGAAAATAAGCCAAAAAATTGAGGATAGTTTAAGGCCATTTGGTGGATATCAAACATACTAACATTCACATTATAGGAATTCAAGGAGAAGAGAGAAAGATAAACTCTCCCTTGAAGAAACAATGACTGAAAATTTCCCTATATTGTTGAAGGAAACACACCCAGGTCCAAGAAGCACAGAGAGTCCAACACAGGGTAAACCAAAGGAGAAACATGCCAAGACATGTACTGATCAAACTAAGAAAAACTTAGCAAAAAGAGAAAATAGTAAAAGCAGAAAGGGAAAAGCAACAAATAACAAGGGAATCCCCATAAGTTTAACAGCTGATCTTTCTGAAGAAACGCTGCAGGCCAGAAGGGTGTGGCATGATATACTTAAAGTTATGAAAGGGAAAAACTTACCAGCAAGACTACTCCAACCAGCTACGACCTCACTCAGATTCAAAGAACTCAGTACCTTTACAAATAAGCAAAAGTTAAAAAATTCAGCACCACCAAAGTAGCTTTACAACAAATATTAAAGGATGCTCTCTAGGCAGGAAATAGAAGGGAGTGAATAGACATGGAAAAAAAACAGAATAATAAAGTAAATAATAGTATCATGCATAGCAATAATTACTTTACCTATAAATGGATAAAATGGTCCAACTGAAACACAGACTGGCTGAATGGAAACAAAAACAAGCCCCATATAAATGTTGTCCATAATACATCCACCTCAGACCTAGGGACACACACGGACTAAAACGGAGGGCCTGGAAAAAAGGTATTCCATGCAAATGGAAATCAAAAGAAAGCTGGAGTAGCAATTCTCATCTCAGATAAAATAGACTTTTAAATAAAGACTATTACAAGAGACAAGGAAAGACACTACATAATGATAAAGAGATCGATCCAGGAAGAGGATAGTGCAATAATAATACACACACATCCAACACAGGAGCACCTAAATACGTAAGACAAATACAAATAACCATAAAACAGGGAATCGACAGTAAGAAAATAATACCAGGGGACTTTACCACCCCACTTATACCAATGGACAGATCATCCACAAAGAAGATTAATATAGAAACATAAGCCTTAAATCACACATTAGACTAGATGGACCTTATTGATATCTTTAGCATATTCCATCACCAAACAGCAGAATACATTTTTTTTTTCTCAAGTGCACATGAAACACTCTCTGGAATGGATCACATCTTGGGTCATAAATCAAGCCTTGCAAAATTTAAGAAACTGAAATCACAGCAAGCATCTTTTCTGATCACACTGATACATGATTAGGGATCATTTATAGGAAAATTTGTAAAAAACACAAACACATGGAGAAATCAAACAGGTCACTGAAGAAATCAAAGAGGAAATTTAAAAATACCTAAAAACAAATGGCAATGAATAAATGACAACCCAAAACCTATGTGACGCAATAAATCAATGCTAAGAGGGAAGTTTATAGCAATACAAGAAGCCTACCTCAAGAAATGAAAAGAACATCAAATAAACAACCTAATCTAACACCTAAAGAACCTAGAAAAAGAGGAAAATGGCCACAAACCCTCCAAAGTTAGCAGAAGGAAAGAAATCATAAAGATCAGAGCAGAAATAAATGGAAATGAAGGAAACACGAGCAAAGATGAATAAAACAATAAGATACGTCTTGGAGAACATAAACAAACTTGACAAATCATTAGCTGGACTCATCAAGAAAAACAAGGAGAAGACTCAAAGCAACTTGAAATGAAAAAGGAGATGTTACAACAGACCACAAAAAAAGACAAAGGGTCATAAGAGACAATTAGAAATAACTGCATGACAAGAAAATGGATATCCTGGAACAAAAGGACAAATTCTTAGAAAAGTACAATCTTCTAAAGACTGAACCAGGAACAAATAGAAAATATGAATAAATCAAGCACAATAATTGAAATATTATTTAAATTAAAATAAATTAAATATTAATTTAAATAAATTAATTCAATAGTTAATTTAATCAATATAATAGATTACTTTATAATATTAATATAATACATAATTTAATATTTAATGATTAAATTAATTCAATAATTTAATTTAATAATTTCCATTATTAAATTAAAAAATATTCAATTATTCAAGGACAAAGGAATCGTCCCATTGGGACAATCTGGTATCCATGTGGGAAGGTAAGTTGGATCCCTACCTCACAAAACACCACCAAACCAATTAGACACATATTAAAAACCAACAATTGAAGGAAAAACTTTACAAAATTTGGAACAATTTTTGATGAGGGAATATCTTTTCTTTAAATTGAGGTATTGTTGATTTATAATAATTTGTTTGTTTAAGGTGTACAGCAAAGTGATTCAGTGATTCAGCCTCTCAGGTGCTTCCTTGGACAAAATGCATTCCCTTTGGGAGGTCCCTGGGCCATGCCCTCAGAACAGCTGCTGCTGCTAAGTTGCTTCAGTCATGTCGGACTCTGTGTGACCCCATAGACCCACCAGGCTCCCCTGTCCCTGGGATTCTCCAGGCAAGAACACTGGAGTGGGTTGCCATTTCCTTCTCCAATGCATGAAAGAGAAACGTGAAAGGGAAGTCGCTCAGTCCTGTCCGACTCTCCGCGACCCAATGGACTGCAGCCTACAAGGCTCCTCTGCCCATGGGACTTTCCAGGCAAGAGTGCTGGAGTGGGTTGCCATTGCCTTCTCTGTCAGAACAGCTAAGAATCCTGAATAGGCAAAGCAGCAAGCATATGGTGGTGCTTGTGGGGGGTTTTTAGACTGAATAAATTATTCTAACAATATAAGAAACTGGAGAAGGCAATGGCACCCCACTCCAGTGTTCTTGCCTGGAGAATCCCAGGGACAGGGGAGCCTGGTGGGCTGCCGTCTATGGGGTCGCACAGAGTCAGACACGACTGAAGTGACTTGGCAGTAGCAGTGGTAGCAATACAAGAAACAAGTCCAGAGGTTAAGAGAGGATCTCCAAACCTACCTTCAAACAGGAGGTCTTGCTCCCTTGAATGTGGGTGTGTGAAACAGCGCTTGGGAAAGGAAGAGGTGTGTCATGAATATTTTGTCTGCAGAGGACAAAGCGGTGTGTAGAGAGGATGTGCAGGCACGTCCCAGGACACTGAGCACACGGACACATGGACTGGACTCTCAGCTCTGCTCTGGGGGCATCACACTCTCTCTACCCCGGACACAGGGTGAGCAGCTCGCACGTATCCTGGAGAGTATGGTCACATGACCTGGACCTGGCCAATCGGTGTGTTCCATCCTCCCTGGCCACCGTGAGTGGCTCAGGACTGGGGCGGTGACCAATCAGGGCCCAGGGCCGGGCCTCACACTGGAATCAAGGGAAGAGGAGGGCTGGTTCTGCCGGAAGGGGTGAGGCCGGGTGAGGTCAGGCTACAGCCGTGGGAGGGGAGTGAGTTCAGCCTGGGGCAGTTGGTGGCCTTCCTGCGCCCGTCAGGGCAGAGCCGCCGGCCTGATAAGGAGGGCGCTGCTGAGCCCGGGGGTTGAGAGCGCCGGTTCCTGCTGTGGTCCCGGAGCTCCCCTGAGACCGGAGGGAGGCCATCTGCCCGTGAGTCCTCTCCTGCTTGTCTGTCAGCTTGTTTGAACCACACTGGATTTTCTGTCCAGCTGGCTACGTGGAGACCCTGGAAATGCTCCTATGTGAATTTTGGCTGGCTTCAGGGAAGAAATGCCAGATGACACTGGGAGACTCCAGTTTAATCTGGATTCAGGTCATGTCTCTTGAAAGTGAAGTGAAAGTCCCTCAGTCGTGTCTAACTCTTGGCAACCCCATGGGCTATACAGTCCATGGAATTCTGCAGGCCAGAATACTGGAGTGGGTAGCCTTTCCCTTCTCCAGGGGATCTTCCCAGTCCAGGGATTGAACCCAGGTTTCCTGCAATGCAGGAAGATTCTTTACCAGTTGAGCCCCAAGAGAAGTCCAAGAATACTGAAGTGGGTAGCCTGTCCCTTCTGTAGCGGCTCAGCGTTCCCAGCCCAGGAATCAAACCAGGGTCTCCTCATGGCAGGAGGATTCGTTACCAGCTGAGCTATCAGGGAAGCCCAGTATCTCTTAAGGCCAGCTATTCATTGATATCTCTTAAGGCCAGCTATTCATTGATATCTCTTAAGGCCAGATATTAATTGTAGGATTAATTAATTGTAGACCCTAATTAGTCTTCATGGGATTAAGCTGGCAACCTGCTAAGGTAGAAATTGATGTCCTTTATCTAGAGGACAAAACGGGGGCTCACAGAAGTGGGTAACACAGCTACAGTAAGGAAGTGTGTACCTAGACAAACCCCCCAGATCTTCTGTTAGACCTCAGGGAAGCCATGTGGTGTGGCTTGTCCATGTGACGGGGGCTAAGGCACCCAGCCCACACTGGATACTGTGGGGACCTGACTTGGTAACTGCCTTCTGGCAGCTCTGAGACTCACAAAAGCAATTTGCACTGAAGAGAGGAGGGACACCTCTCTTCATCCCCCCCACCACACCCTCCGGGTACTCCCACACCCTGCCCCCTTTCTCTTTCTTTGTAAGGGAATAAGTGTCACGCTCATGTGACCACATTGGCTGTCCACTGTTCACGAGCTACCACCTGGAGCTGCTACCGGAGAGGCCAAGAGCCTTTGCCCCTGAGTACCTCTCTTTGCTTTGCACTGTGGGGGCCCTCCTCCACACCTGCACACCAGAGGCCGTTTCTGAGGCATGCAGGGACCCTCCTTCAGTTTGCAACAGGTTGCATCCATCGCTGTCCTTTCAGTGCTTCCCTTGACACTCAGCTCCTGAGCTCCTTTGTCTGCATTGCGGCCCACCTGGCTGCCACGGGAGGGACAGAGCTGACCATGAATCCAAAGCTCAGATCTGACAGGCAGGAATCTGTGTATAAAGGGCCTGATTAATCATGCTGTAGAGGCTGTAGTGGGCTCCAGGGATCCGTAACCAGGGCTTGGGCCAAAGTGACTCCACAGCTGTTTTAATGCCTGGGGAGGGTTCTGGCTACATTGGGGGTGGGGTGAGTCTCCTGAGGTTCTGAAGGCCCACTGTGCAGGTTCACGGCACACAGAGAAGAGAAGGCGGAGTCCTTTCCTGGAGCTGGTGGGCTGCGGGCACAGCCATGGATGACCAGGAGTCTGCATCTCACTAGGGGCCGAGGCTGGCGCTGAGGGAATCCTCAGTGAGGATTTTTTTCCTTAAAAGCCATCCTAAGTGACTTCAGCTCCATTGCTTTTTTGCCAAAAACATACAATGATCCCAAGAGCTTTGTACACTCCAAGGGTGGTGACTGGACGTGGAGCCCAGCACAGACCCAAGTCAGTCCTGCCCTGAGTCCCACGGGCCGGCCACACCCTCCCCCTTCCTTGGCCTGGCTTTCTTCTGCCAGGACCCCCAGAATGGTGGAAAGGCAAGTGTGGCCTCAAGCTGAGGGGCCCAGCCTGGGCTCCAAGCCCCTGGGGGTCTCCTTGGGACGTCTGGTGGACCTAGTTCCCCCTGCCGTGGGGCAGCTCTCTCTCGGGGACTGTCGTGTTTCTTTGCTTTCTGTTGTGATGGGGCACCCCAGTTATCTCGGGGCGATGGGAAGTCTGTTGGTGTTACATGCTCCCGCCTTAGATGGGGAAACGTTATTGCTGCATTGACGCTGCTCACTCGATACTGGGAATCTGTTAAACACAAATGGCAAGGGGAACAGAGCAAAACAGAGAAAAAAATGGAGAGTTGCTGGGTTGCCTCAAGTCTCACCTGTGATTAAGAGTGTGTACAGCCTGCACGTGAACCCGGGTTCCCACACCTGCCAGCTACCAGGTGCAGGTGCTGATTTTAGACCCCCAGCTTCACTAAGGAGTCATTGACAGATACAGTTTGTGTGTATTTCAAGTCTACATTGTGATGACTTGATGCCCATAGACGTCGTGGAATGATTGCCCCACATACGCATCGCCTCACATGATTAACTCTGTGTGTGTGTGTGCCTTTTATGTTATTCTTATAATCCATGAACACAATACAGATAGCTCTCCATTTTTTTAGATCTTATTTATCTTAGAAGTTTATAGTTTGCTGTATGTCTTGCACATGTTTAATTAGATAACTTGATATTTTCAGTGCCATTATAAATTCCTAATAGAGATAGAATTGACTTTTCTATATCCCCTTGGTAAATCCACTTACTTCAAATCATTCTAATTGTATTTTTTTATGTATACACAATTATGTCTGCAAATAAGTTCTTTTTTTCCCCTTTGCAACTGTGATAACCCTTTCCTTTTTCTTGACTTATTGTATGGACTAGGATCTCCAGTACAGTGGTGAACAGAAGTAGTGAGAATAAGTATCCTTGTCTCTGTCCAATTATCAGAGGAAAAGCTTTCACTATTTCACCATCACACAGGATATTAGCTTTTTTGTAGATATTTTTATCAAAATATGTAAATTCTTCTCTGTTAGTTTACTAAGCAGTTTTTTCTTAGTCATGAGCTAAAATTATTACATTAAAAATTCTTAAGTTTATCTTCTGCAGATTTTGAAACAGGTGATTTTTCTTTTATGTGGTGATTTAACTTTTAAAAATTTTGTGATTCTAAAACAACCCCAACCTGATCTCAATGTATTCTCCTTCAGTTGGACTTTATTTCTTAGTGTTTTATTTAGGATTATTTCATCTATACTCAGAGTCTGTAATTTTACTTTCTTGTACTTCTTCCTGGTTGGATTTAGTATCAAGGTTATGCTAGTCTTATAAAACAAGGTTGGAGAGTGTTCCTTGTTTACTGCAAGAATTCCTGTGAGATGACTGTTTTCTTCCCTAGAATTTTGGAAGAGTTGATTGGCAAAACCAGTTGGTTTCATTGTGGGGAGGCTTTTAATTTCAGATGTAATTTTTTTCATGCAAATAAAATTTTCTCATATTGTATGTCTTCTTGGGTCTATTTCAGTAAAGCATTTCCCCCCTGCTAGGAATTTATTGAGATGAGCAGACTCTCCAATTAGTAAGTGAACTGTGGTTCATAATATCTTTCTTATCTGCAAGATGTGTTGTCTCCCCTTTTAAAAATCCTTGATGCTGGTGATTTGTGCTTTGTCTCTTTTTCTTAATAAGTCTTTCTAGGGGTTTATCAGTTTTATCATTCCTTTCAAAGTGCCAACTTTTGGCTTTCTTTTTAAAGAAACTTCATATTTGCTTTCTGTTTCCTTGTTTTCTGCTCTTTTTTTTTTTTTTTTTTCCCATCTGCCTTGTGTTTCATTCGCTATGGTGTTTTTTCTGGTTTCTTGGGAGAGAGGCTTAATTGATTTTTAGCCTTCCTTCTTTTCCAGTATACGTGTTTAAGGCTTTAAGTTACCCTCTAAACATAGTTCGCTGCATCCCACAAGTTTGAATAAGCCAGATTTTCATTATCTTTTAAGGAAAAGTATTTTCTAATTTTCATTGTGTTTTTTAAAATTATTAATCAGGAAATTCTTCAAGCAGTATGTCATTTAACTTCGGAATGTTTGGGGAGGTTTTTCTAGTGACCCTTTTTTGATTTCTAGCTTAATTCCATGAAGAGCCCTGTCTTCGTCTTTTTGGGCTACTGTTATAAATCCCGTAGACTAGCTGATAAACAACAGAAAGTTGTTTCTTGTAGGCCTGGAGGCTGGGGAGTCCCAAGATCACCAGCAGGTGCCTCGTCTGGTGAGGCCTGTTTCCTGGTTCCTAGACTGCCTGCTTCTTCTCCCTGTTCTCGCAGCACAGGAGCCCATTCCCCCCTGGCCTGACCCCTCCCAGAGTGCCTGCCTCCTAGGATCATCACCACCTGCCGGGTGAAGTTTGAGGGCCCATAAACCGTCAGCCCGTTGCAGTCCCTAAGTATACCCTGCATTATTTCAGTCCTTTGAAATAATTTGAGCTTTCCTAATGGCCCAATATATATTCTTTTTGTTATATGTTCGTTGGGCTCTTGAAAATAATATGTATCAGTGGGATGCAATGTTCCATGTGTATCAGTCAGATCAGGCTTGTCACTCATGTAATTCAGATTCCAGTAGCCACGTTGAGTAAAAGCAGAAGTAGGTGAAATTACCTGTAATATATTTTATTTTAGCACACATAAAATATCATTTCAGTGTGTAATCAACATGATAAAACCTAATGAAATAGTTCACATTCTTTTTTTCATGCTAAGTCTTTAAAATCCAGTGTGTGTTTCAGGCTTGCAGCGCATCTCATTGTAGAGCCAGCCGCATTTCAGGTACTTCATGGCTGCAGGTGACTACATACCAGGGGGCCGTTCCATGAGAGATGTGTCTTTAACGTCTCCCACTGGGATTATGAGCTCGGCTGTTACTCCTTTTCTATTTCTGTCAGTTTTTATGTATTGATATTTTGAGGTTATGTTATTAGGTACATTCAAATTTAGAATCCTCATCTTCTTGCTAGACTGAACTTGTGTCAGTATGAGATGCTCCTTTTTATCACTAATAATGCTTCTTTCTTTAGACACTATTTGACAGTGATATTGCCACATCAGTTTTCTGTCCTTGTTGGCCTAGGTATCTTTTAGGTTCACCTGTCTAAAAGATATTCCATCTTAACATGTAGCTCTGTGAATAGTGTGTAGTTTTCATTGGAATCAGTTTGACACTTTATCTTTTAATGAGAGTATTTGCTCTGTTTATAAGGTTGATATTCAGTGTGTAGACACCATGCTGCTGTGTGTTTTCTGTTTGTCCCACCTAGTCTGTGTTCTTTGCTCTTGCCTTCTTTTAAAGCTATGAAGTGTTTCTCTAGTTCTGTGCTCCTCTGTCAGGTTGTTAGGCGCGCATTTGCAGACACAGCATGTGTTTTACACTCAAGACTAACTTAGTACTTTTACTGCCTCCCTGACTCGACTGTTTCCTCCTGTCACTGTTACACTTTGAACTGTTAGATATATATTTGGCGTTAACATCATTGTTTTGTAGAGTTAATATTTACCCTCACAGTTACCTCGTTGTTGGTCTCTACTTGTTTTTTGTATTTCCGTCAGAGACTACTTTTCTTTTTCCCAAAGCACTGCCTGAGTATTTTTTTAGTGCATGTGTGTGGGTGATGAGTTGTCTCATTTCCATTTGCCCTCAAAGTCTCTATTTTGCTTTCACTTTCGAAGAGTATTTTTGTTGAGTATAGAATTCCAGGTTGGTGGTTATTTGTTTTTCAGCATTTTACAGATGTCAGTCCATTATCTTCTGACTTCCTTGTTCTTGGAAAGTCAGCTCTCAGTGTTGCTGTGCCACTAAAAGCCACACTTTTTTTCCTCTGAGCACTTGAACATGCTCTTCTTGCCTTAGGCACCTGCAGAGCTGCTGAAACCAATGTGTGGTTTCATTTTTGAGTCAGTGGTCTGATTCTTGAACCAACTCTTGCCACTGTCCCTGTCAGCCAGTTGAGTCGCTCAGTGTCTGACCCATTGCGACCCCATGGACTGCAGCACACCAGGCTTCTCTGTCCATCACCAACTCCCCGAGCTTGCTCAGGCTCATGACCATCGAGTCATTGATGCCATCCAACCAGCTCATCCTCTGTCGTCCCCTTCTCCTCCTGCCTTCAGTCTTCCCCAGCATCAGGTTCTTTTCTAATGAGTCAGTCCTTCACATCAGGTGGCCAAAGTATTGGAGCTTCGGCATCAGTCTTTGCAGTGAATATTCAGGTCTGATTTGCTTTAGGAGTGACTTGTTGGATCTCCTGGCAGTCCACGGGGCTCTCAAGAGTCTTCTCCAACTCCCCAGTTCAGAAGCATCGATTCTTTGGCGTTCAGCCTTCTTCATGGGCCAACTCTCACATCCATACATGACTACTGGAAAAACCATAGCTTTGACTAAATGACCTTTGTCGGCAAAATAATGTCTCTGCTTTTTAATATGCTGTCTAGGTTTGTCATAGCTTTCCTTCCAAGGAGCAAGCATCTTCTAATTTTACTGTCTACAGTAATTTTGGAGCCCCCAAAATAAAGTCTGTCACTGTTTCCATTGTTGCCCCATTTATTTGCCACGTAGTGATGGGGCCGGATGCCATGATCTTCATTTTTTTGAATGTTGAGTTTTGCCAGCTTTTTTACTCTCCTCTTTCACTTTCATCAAGAGGGTCTTTCGTTTCAACCCCTGGAGGCATTTCTTATTCCCCTTTCTCTTTTCTCCACCATGAGAGTCCCCATTTATACTTTTTAACAACGTAGTTTAACAAGGGGCTCCTTCACTATATTCTATCCTTTTTTTCTCTCTTATATATATTTTTTACCTGACCCATCTTTCAGTTCACTGATCATCTCTTCAGCTATGTCCAATGTGATGTTAAGGCCAGAGACTGAGTTCTTAAATTCAGTCACTGTTATTGTAAAGTTCGAGAGTCGGTTTTGATTCTCAGAAATTTTTCCTTTTGTCAAGTATATTTTTCAACAGGTGACATTTGCATCTGATACCTCTAGCATACCTCTGATATGCTGATATACATCTGATACCTCTGGATCTGGTTCAGTTTTTTTTTTCTCTTGGTCCTGTTTGTTGTTACACCCTCTTTGGTTTTTTGATTGCATGTTGGACATTATGTTTGGAAAACCCTAGAGGTTCTGAGTGATGCTGTCTTCGCCAGAGTCTCCTCTGACACAGACCTCCAGTGGGGACAGAGCTGTCTGTTCACTCAGGGCCTGATGGACTTGAGGCTGGGGGTTCCTTGTAAGCTCAGTCTCAGCAGCCTTCACCCACCTTTCCCCCTGAGCCCAGGGAGGAGCTTTCCCGCGTCTCCATCTGGAAGCCTGGGCTGCCTCCCAGGGCCGCCCTCTTCTCAGCAGGTCCTGAAGCCCACCATCTGTCTCCTGAGCACCACAAGGTGACAGATAGTGCTCAACCAGTTTGGGCAGAGTGTTGGGTCCATTTTCTGACATCCGAACTGATTCACTAGGCCTGCACTCAAATTTTTGTCTTCCCAGCCCAAGGAACCGTCCAGAGCTGTGTTATCCAGTCCCCTCCGCTTGACTTTTTTCCTGCCTTTTCTTCGCAGAGTCGGCTTTGTTCAGATGGCCCGAGGGAAGGAGCGGGCCTCTCAGTCTTCAGCTCCCTCACTGGGCTTCCCTTTTGTTTGAAATCTTGGATTGTGGCTGCCTAAGGACCTCTTTTTAAACTGTGTTTAGCTTTTCTAGTTCTCGGTAGGCTGATCTACAAGCTGCTTGCATCTGTCACTGGAAGTGGGGACACCCTGGGTGTATTCTGTCATCTGAAGCCACATGTAACAGTCACAGTACTTGTATTGATCAACTTTGATACTGGGGAAAACAAGAACCAGGTGTCCTTGCGTAGTACCTACGGTTGTGTTTCTGGTCAGAATCCCCAGCTTGCCCGGGCTGTTTCAGTGCCACGTGAACTTGGGAAGGAGGTGGAGCAAGCAGCCCACACGGCCTGGACACAGAGGAGCCGGTCTCCCCTCTGCCCTTGCCCCTGCCGGCCCAGGGCAGGCCTTGCGATGACGGGCTGCTGGTGGTGGAGGCCAAGGCTGAGGAGGGAGGGGTTACGTGACCTGTATTCTGTGACATGGTCACATGTGGGTTTTCTATTTCAGTTTGGAAAAATGACTGCTTTTAGTCTTCCCTCCAGTTTCACTTTAAGGTGGAAAATGAAGATTTTATTCTTAAAGTTGAGCACAGTGATTTTACAGTCTTTTTGAAAGCAACAGTTGAGGTTTTAAAAACACATCTCAGAGAACTCCAGTAGATAAAGCCAAAAAAAGAGAACGTGTTCAGGGTGAACTGCAGGCGGGACCCCAAACTGTACTCTGTCTCTCCCAGAGTGTGTAATTCGTGAGGTGGGTGGATATAGGACCCCAAGCACCCTGGGGACCGAGGTCCTCAAATGACAGCAGAGGTCCAGGCTGAGCCAGGAGCAAGTGGCCTGTGCTCTGGCTAGTGGAGAGCCGCGAGGGTGGGAGTGGGGCCAGGAGAGGGGTGGGAGACTCAGGGGCGGAGGGTGGTGCAGCACCTGGTGGGCTCTGGGAGGCGCTGGCTGTCGCGGCTCGAGGCAGGGACACCCCTGAACCTCCACCTTGCAGCCCCCACGGGGCAGAGTCGTCTGACAGCCCAGGGTCGAAGTTAAAAGGGTGAGTTCACAGCAGGTTGAATGAACCCCTGTACCCACTGTGGGTTCATTTTAAGTGCCTGGAGCGAGGTTGGTCAAGCCCTTGCTGAGCTCGAGGGAGGGAGTCAGTCAGGGAGGACCGAGCTCAGGGTGAGAGTGAGGGGCAGCTAGCGTGGTGAGTCCTCCTCAGCCGGGTGGGTTCTGGGGACGCCCTTGAGTTCATGGGTGCCCTTTCAGTAGCCTCACTGGAGGCTTGTTTGGGGCTTAAAGGGGGGCAGAAGCCCACTTAGAAGATGTGCTCATTCCCAGGGGTGGTGGTTTCTGAAGGAGTTCATACTGGTCGGTTCGACTGTGACTCAGTACCTTGCAGGGTCATGTTTGACTGGGGGCCTGAGCCACGGGCACGGCCTTCCTTCTCCCGCACCCCACACTCACCTGTCGTCTTTTTGGCAGCCCGTCCCCCCTCTCTGCACCCTTGACGGTGGGCCTGAGCCCAGCCCCCCTGTTACCACAGAGCCCCTTGTGACTGAGTGGGTTCCGGTTCCGGGCTCCTAGGAAACGTGCTGGAGGCAGAGCCTTCATGCCATTTCTCCTTGAGACAGTGGTGCTAGTGGTCATAGTGTGAGAGCAGCGGGCATAGTGTGGGAGCGGTGTGTGTGAGAGTGGTGTGTGAGAGCAGTGTGTGTGAGAGCGGTGGTCATAGTGTGAATAGCAGTGGTTGTAGTGTGAGATTGGTGGTTATAGCTCAGGAGCAGAGGTATCCTGCCGTGAAACAGCAGTTGCCCCCGAGTGGAGGGCTGACCCCATCCGCGAGGATGGGTTGCAGCAGGGCCCGCCTGTGGGCGCTTTTTCAGTGCTGCAACCCCAAGGCAAAGGCCAAGACAAGGAAGAACTTGGCCTCGGCCCAAGTCCTGTAAGGAGAGTGGCCTGAGGGGATGTCAGGATGCATTTAACAGGAGGCTTCCTGTGTGCTGTTTTAGATCTGTCAGGAATTCTCTGCTCCTTATTAATTCCTGAATACTCAGGAATTAAGAGGAGAGGCAAGCCTCTCCCGCGGGCTGAAGAATCCAGGCATTTCCTTCATTAATTTTTCTATACAGTGATAAGTACCCTCTTCCTTCTTGTGAACCATACGGTAAAAGTGACTGCTTACAACTCTTTCTCTCTTTAATATGGATCGCCTATGTTTTGTAAGTCTGGAATTTTAATTTTTATCTTTGCTGAGAATAACTACCTTGTAAGACAGTATATATTTCCACATCATGTTGATTAAAACACCTTTGTTCCATCAGAGCTCTGGTCCCCGTGTCTTTCTTTCTCTCTCTCTCTCTCTCTTTTTCAGGCTGATCCCTTGGAGCTCTGCAAAGGCTCTCTGAGTTCACTTTCCTGCCCGGGCTTCTAAGACCCTCTCAAGAAGGCACTCTGTGTGTTCACTCCATTGAGAGGGCACCTGAGGCCTCCGTGAACAGAGCAAGTCCCGTGTCGGGGGCTTTATTGGCTTTCTGCATAAGCCAAGGACTATCAGCCTCTTTCTGTCCCTTACCTTCTTATCGTCAACTCCAGACCACCAAGTTCTGGTCCATTAAAGGACCTCAACAAGTGGCACCCAGAACAGGGACTTGGTACACGTAGGCAGATTCTTGGACGGAGTGACCACAGGGCCTATTGAGGCCAGTAAGTACTAAGACATGGGTAAAAAGGCTGGAAAGCCCCATCACTTTTCTACTTTACTTCATCACTTATTTAAAGTTCAGGGATCTAAGGAAATGCATGCTGATTTTTTAGCTAGATTAGAAACTGCTATTTCCCGTAGTGTATTTGGAGAAGCCAAAAGGCAACTAGAGAAATTATTTGCTTTACAACTCTCTCTCTCTTTAATATGGATCGCCTATGTTTTGTAAGTCTGGAATTTTAATCTTTATCTTTGCTGAGAATAACTACCTTGTAAGACAGTATATATGCCCACACCATGTTGATTAAAACGCCTTTAATTACTTGCAAATTACTTGCATTATGTGATAATGCAAATCAGGGATGTCAAAAAGCTATAGCTCCAATTCATGAGAAAGGGACTATTGATTATTTCAAGGCTTGTCGCAATCTAGGATTAGAAACTCAAAAGATGCAAACGGTAGCTGAAACAATAGCTGCTGCCTTAAGAAAGGGAAATAAAGGATGCTTTACATGTGGAAATAAGAACCATTTAAAAAGGGATGGCCCTAAGAAAGCTTAAAAAAAAAAGAAAAGAAAAATATATAAAGATAAAAGACCTCCAAAAATCTGCCCTCGCTACAGTAGAGGAATGCATTGGGCTAAAGATTGTAAGTCTAAATCTGGCATTGAAAGGAAACCTATTCCAGAAAACTGCAAGCAGGGACCCCCCAGGTCCCCTTCAGCAAAAACCTGAGACAAATTCCATCTTTTACCTGAAACCCTCAACATCTGGCAGTGTTGCCATCGATATACCAGCTTTGGTTTTAGATACTATGAAGTTAACGAGCTCTACTTAAATTCAAATTCACGTGAACTGAAAAATATTAAATATATATAATTATTTAAATATGAATATAATTTAAATATAATTGTTTGCTAATCTAATTAAGACATGTATTAAGTCATCAACATTATATAATACTTTTCTTATGCCTAGGTTTAAGGTAAACTAAATTTGTCAACAAAAAGGTAACTCTTTATATATATATATCTATATATAGATATATATATATAGATATATATATGTATGAGATAAAAACTTTTGGATAAACTGTTAAAAGTAATTATAGTTTTAATAGAATAATCTATTATTATAATCTGTTATTGTAATCTAAAATAGTCTCTTAGGATTAGAATAACTTAAATTTCTAGAGTTGTACTAAAACTAAATAATAAAAGTTTATTAAACAGCTAGGTCATTTCCAAATAAAATAAGATTTTAAAACATTAATTACTAAACATTAAATTCCTCTTACAAAAAGTTTTTCTTACAGAAAAACTAAAGAGATTTTAAACTATTAATAAATATATTTTATAATGTATAATATATTGATATATATAAATATAAATATATTCACCAATCTATAAAATGCTAATATACAAGACACTTCATAGTTGCTAAGGAAAAGTGAGATATATGCTTTTAATAAAAAGATATAAGATATGACATACTGAGATATACATCTCACCTTTTCCCTGGGGGCCACTGCTCATTTAACAAACAATACAATTATTAAAATAACTTGGAAGAATGACGAGCCTATTTGGACAGAGCAGTGGCCCCTCACGAAAGAGAAATTACAGGCGGCTAAGGAACTTATAGATGCACAACTAGATTTAAAACATATTGAAGAATCTTGTTCTCCTTGGAACTCTCCTATTTTTGTCATAAAAAAAAAAAAAATCTAACAAATGGCGTCTCCTAACAGACCTTAGAAAAGTTAGTGCATCTGTGAAGCCTATGGGTGCATTGCAACCAGGACAAGATTGCTTTTTTAATATACCTTTACACCCTTTAGACCAATAGAGATTCGCTTTCTCTCTCTCTCTTCTCCTAATCATATTAGACCTCATAAACGGTACCAATAGACTGTACTGCCACAAGAGATGATGAATTCTCCCACCATGTGTCAGTACTACGTAGCCAAAACCCTTGAGCCTGTGAGAAAGCAATTTCCTAACTTTCTTGTTATTCACTATATGGATGATATATTGTTTTCGGCTCCATCTATCTTAAACACTGAACACATGTTTGATGTAGCTCAACTATGCTTTAAAAACTCTAGATTAATCATTGCCCCTGAAAAAATTCAAACCTCTACACCTTACTATTACTTGGGGTTCGTTGTTAATAGGCAACACATTACTCCCGAACTAACTCAGATCCGTGCTGATAAATTATCAACCTTAAATGATTTTCAAAAGCTCTTAGGTGATATTAATTGGATTAGACCTTCTTTAGGCATTGCTAATTATCAACTGAATAGTCTATTTAGTACTTTAAAAGGAGATCCTGATTTAAATAGCCCTCATTCACTTTCTCAAGAGGCACGAGAAGAACTCTGTTTGGTGCAAAATAAATTACAAAAACAATTTCTTACTCGCATCAAAATAGATTTACCTCTAGAATTGTTTATACTCCCCTCTAATTCTCCCACAGGACTTATTGCCCAACAAGAACACCCAGTAAAATGGATCTATACCCGTTTTATGGAAATAAAGTCACTTACACCCGACCTTGATTTAATTGCTCTAATCGTTATCAGTGGAAGAATTAGGACTAAAACTCTTAATTGGCTCCGATCCTCATAAAATTGTAATACCTATCAATAAATACATATTACAGGTATTCCTTATAATCCACAGACACAAGACATAGTCAAAACAAATACATCACACACTAAAGTTACAAATAAAAAAAATTTTAAAAGGGGAATACACAGGTACACTACTGTCTTCCTTATCTAAAGCAGACTTTACTAGGTTCTAACATTTTCTAAACCTATAACTATTGTTACTACAGCTTTATTTGTTTTAAATTTTTTAACCTCTTCTTAAGATTCGACCCAAGGGGGGCCCCAGCATTCAAAATGGAGATGAAATAAGAACCCCAGGAAGAAGAAATTCCAATACGGGCCATGTCTGCTCCAAAAATCTCCAGAAAGCACCACCCTCGGCGGCATCACCCCGATGATCTCCTCACTTGGAGACAAATAAAAGCCCTACTAATCAAGCTGAAAATTTGGTCTCTCAACAAGGGTTGCCTCCGAGTCCTGAATACATTCTCCTGGCAATGCTCAGTCTTTTGGCCTGTGCCTCCCCCTGCTCAAGCTCAGACTAACACCCAACCCCCCTCTATTACAGGTGGTCGAATGGACAGAGAGGACCAATCATTTCAACTAATGACTCTATACATATGCTTTCTCCCCTAGTACATGAAAGGGCCTTCACACCCTGGGCAGGAAAGAAAACTAATTAATATTTCTTTAGGCTATGAAGTCCTTCCCTTGTGCATGGGCCCAGCAAAATTGTGCATAAACGTCAGCTGACAAATTTGGGCTGACAAACTTGGGCTTTCGTCCTGCCTCCAAAAGAAGACTTTCAGACACTGCTTGGATTATTTACTGCCCTTTCTTCATCTGTAAACCATGTTTATACTACTGAAACTTTAGGGAAAGAGTTAGGGAAAGAACAAAGAACTTTATGCAAAGGGTTTACGTATAAAAACTTTACTTATACTCCCATTCCTTGGGACAAATGTCAAACCAAATCAAGAAAATCAATGTTTGTGGCTAATCATACAATTGTTGATTGGGGGCCCCATGGTATGTGGTTATCTGACTGCTCAGATGATATTAACAACACTGTGTGTGATATGGAAGGTCACTGACACTATGATGGAACATTACTATGACAAACGACTTCTTGAGTGGCTTGACCGTGGATTAGCCCCACCTCCTCCTAAGATCATCCTCGATAAACAGAGTGGGTCTGAACAATGGGCCATTTGGAAACTTGCTGCGAGCATCAGAGCACCGAAGAACTTGGAACTTGGACCGGACATTTCATAGGGACCAGTCGTCATAGTAACTATTTCTTTTGCTACAGTCAGTCATATTTTATACAGGCCTGTGTCCCACTTCCTTTTGTTATAGCCATAGAAAATTTACAATTTAATAAGACTTTTACGTTCTGTAACTTGTATTAATTGCAAACTATATACTTGTATTAACTCCTCTATTTCTTTAAGCTTTTTGTGTTATTCCTGTTCACGTCAATCATAGTGCCTACAACTGGGAACAAATCAAATTTCATTTACAAAATATACGTGATAATACCTCTCTGAATGTACAATTACTATAAAAGAAAATCTTTAAAACCTTTTCTAAAAATCTGCCCTCTTCCCCTAATTTGGAAACCTTAGCTGAACAAATTACCTGGGCTAGACCCACGAGGATGGTTTCAAAGTATTACCCACAGTATCGGGTCTGGAACTGTAGCTTTGGTGATTGTCTTGATAATTATATTTGTTGTTTACCATCGCCTTTCTATAAGGTTGGTTAATACTAACCAAACTCATTTGGTCAAGACCTTTTTTTTACAAATTTAATAAAATAGAGGGAATTGTCAGGAAGCATTTAACAAGAGGCTTCCTGTGTGCTGTTTTGGATCTGTCAGGAATTCTCTGCTCCTTATTAATTCCTGAAGAGGAGAGGCAAGCCTCTCCCGCGGGCTGAAGAATCCAGGCATTTCCTTCATTAGTTTTTCTATACAGTGATAAGTACCCTCTTCCTTCCTGTGAACCATATGGTAAAAGTGATTGTATACAACTCTCTCTCCCTTTAATATGGATCACCTATGTTTTGTAAGTCTGGAATTTTAATCTTTATCTTTGCTGAGAACAACTACCTTGTAAGACAGTCTATATGCCCACACCATGTTTGATTAAAACACCTTTGCTCCATCAGAGCTCTGGTCCCCGTGTATTTCTCTCTCTCTCTCTCTCTCTCTCTCTCTCTCTTTTTCAGGCTGATCCCTTGGAGAGCAGAGGCTCTCTTAGTTCACTTTCCTACCCGGGCTTCTAAGACCCTCTCGAGAAGGCGCTCTCCATCTTCACTCCATCGAGAGGGCACCTGAGGCCTCCGTGAACAGAGCAAGTCCCGTCTCAGGGGCTTTATTGGCTTTCTGCATAAATCAAGGAATATCAGCCTTTTTCTCTCCTTTACCTTCTTATCGTCGACTCTAGACCACCAGGTTCCAGTCCATTAAAGGACTTCAACAAGGTGAGAGCAGCCAGGGACTACGCCCATCGGATTGGCCCTCACCCAGTGAAGCATTGGGGTTGAGTTTCATTTTGTTAGCATAGTTGTGGGCCCTGCTGGCCAGGGCATTTTGGCCTTAGTGGGCAGGATCGACCCCAGCAGTTTACCTTGTAAGAGGTTGTGCAGGTGCCACGTAGAGGATGGGCGGGGGCCCCACAAGAAGGGAAACACTGGCTGGAGGAGTCACGGGGGCATGTGGACTGAGCTATCAAGTCAGGCCTTGAAGCAGAAAGGCTAAGCCCCTTAACGTCTCCCTTCTTCCAAGGAAAGAATACACTGGCTGGAGGAGTCTCTGGGGCATGAGGATCGAGCTAGAGAGTCAGTCCTTGAAGCAGAAAGGCTAAGCCCGTTAATGTCTCCCATCTTACAAACCACAGAGCAATGTGTCCAGTGTTTTAATGACGGGTACCTACTGCTTACATGTATGACATACACCCTCATAGCTTCACATGTCTACTACATGCCTCTTACAAGTGCTGGGCACTGTTCTGGGTGCTGGACACCCAGTATGTAGTAGGGGATACGTAGCCCAGGATCTTTCTGTTTCTGCAAAGAAAAACAGAAGAACGAAACACTCCTTGTGGTTCAGCTTGAGCAAGTTCACCAAGTGGAGGGCCCTGCGTGCATGTAAATTGTGGTAAAATACATATAACATAAATTTTACATTTTACCCAGTTGACTGAATGACTGGGTGGCTTCAGTGGAGTCAGGCTAACAGATGGCCTTGGGGTGCCATCTGCCTTTGTCCCAGAGGAACACTCCAAAGCTTGGTGGCCTTGTAGACCTTCCCTTTATTCTTCACTCTCCCCAGTGGCTCTAGGTCATTGGTCTGTGTGTCATTTAAGAATCTCTTTATCCACTTTGTTGCTAGGTTTATGTTTTGGAAAGCTTCTCAGGCGTCCCTGGGTCTTGAGAAGGCAGGCTTGGATTCCGGGTTCTCCCCTGCTGCGTGCCTGCCAGGTCGAGGTGGAGGCCAAAGGCCAGTCTGAGTTGTGGTGGTCTGTGTGGTCTTGGGGTCAGTGGACCCCCTCTTCTCTGGAGGGGCAAGGAGATCCTCTGTGTGAAGCCTGGAGAGACTTGACAGGGTCAGTCTTCACAGTCTTGCTCTCTTTTTAATTTATGTTTGCATTTAGTTTCTCATTTAAGTGTTTTCTAGGAGTTTCCAACTCCTAGTGTAGAACTCAAAACATGCAGGGAGCAGCTTCTTAAAAGAGAAGGAGAAATTGCTGAACTGAAAGCAGAAAGAAGCAACACCAGGGTCAGCAGGGGGATTCTCACGTGTTGACATTTGCCCCACGTGGGTCACCGCTAGCCTCCGTGTTGCTGTCTTTAAACTCTTGTCTGATTTTCAAGTCATTTTTCACATCTTCCCACTGAGAAGACCAGGGTGGATCAGTTTGTGGTTCTCATACCTTACTTCAAATTTATGATGAGAGCTAATGTAATTTTAGTGCCTTTGAGAGGGGAGTTCTCAGCTTACATTTTTGTCCATGCTACACTTTGTGTGGGATCTTAGTTCCCCAATCAGGGATTAAAACCCATGACCCCTGCAGAAGGGTGGAGTCGTAACTACTGGGCCCCTGGGGAAGTCCACTCTTAACTTTAGACTGAACTGGCAGGATTCCAACGTGCCTTAGCATGTTTCCAGCTGTAGCGTGAGGCTGAAAGGAGCTGTCGGGCCTGAAGTCAAGCATGAGGTTGAAAGTGCCCCTTTGGCCCTGCCCTGCAGCTGCTGTTGGAGCACCTGGGGTTACTGGTTGCCCGGTACATTCCATCCTTCCGGATTACAGTGGGCAAGCGGCAGGCACAGTCCCCAGCTAACATGACCAGCGAGGTGGAGGTGCTCAGGGCACTGAAACTGCTGTTTGAGCACCACAAGGCCCTGGACGAGAAGGTACCAGCCACCCATCCATCCTGGATTTGTACACTTAGTGCCTTGTTTTGACCTCACCGAGTGCCTGGAAGTGCTGTGTTCCTTCCCTCTCAAAACAGGGCTAAGGCTTCCTTTCCCCCTTAGGGACTCTCCTACGGCTCTCTAAGCCATGAGGAAGACCTGACTAAGGTGATTGCACTCAGGAAGTCATAGAAAAGCAGTCACAGGAGGAGAGCCAGTTGAAGGAGCGCCTGGCAGCCCTCTCTTTCCACGTTACAGATCTGGAGGAAGACCTGGACACGGCCAGGAAGGACCTCCTCAAGTCTAAGGACAGGAACACGAAACTGCAGTGGGACATCCGCGAAGTGAGTGACGGCGGTCGTGTCTGCCTGAGGTGGACTGTGGGTCCCTTCTTCTCCCGGTGATCTCAGCCTTGGGATGGCTGCGTGAGTAAGAGCAGAGCACTGCAGAGACCACAACTGGCTGCCTCCCCACCTCTGCGTCGAGCTCTCTGGGGTAGAAGAGGCCTGGTCCAGGCAGTCCGTTGGCAGTGGGCCAACACGAGGGCAGCCCTGGCACTGTGCTGCACCCTGGGTGTGGACTCCTCCTTTCCACAAGTTCTAGGGGGCCCAGTGTGCTCCTTTTGTAAAAAGTCATTCATCCATTCATTCATTTCTTGGCGTATAGTGGCTTTACACTGCTATGCCAATTTCTGCTGTACAGCAAAGTGAATCAATCATCTATCTATCTATCTATCTATCTGCCTGTCTTTTAGATTTCCTGCCCATTTACTTCACCACAGAGCACTGAGTAGACTTCCCTGTGCTGTACACTAGGTCCTTACTCATGGACTTTATGTGTAGTATCAGTACTGTATATATGTCAACCCCAGTCTCCCAGTTCATCCCCGCCTCCACCTGCCTGTTGAATGCTGAAATTTCCTTCTGATTCCCTCAGACGAGTCTGGTGACATCTGTGGAGCCCGTTCTCTCAGAGAGATGGGAGCATGCTGTGTGGGCTCTGCTGAGGCAGCTTGCCTGGCCATCTTCTCTAGTTTTCTGAGGTTCCGCTCCTTGAAGGGATGTGTGCCAGTGATACCGGCGGTCAGACAAGTCGTGGCGTCTGCTCACCCTGGGATCCTCAGGCCCGAGCTGTGTGACCGTGTGGAATCATAATGTTTCTGGCGGTCGTGTCTGCGGGGGTCATGATTTATGAGAAACATCCCGGGGATGTGGCGCTGCTGGGGGAATCGTCCCCACTGCCAGCCAGCCAGCCAGCCAGCCACCCTGTCCTTCTGGTGGGGAAGTGTTGCCCCGCGCTGCCAGGGGGCAGTGGCTGGGGATGGAGAGTCAGGCGGGGTTGTGCTGGCGCGGCTGTTGGGAGCGTTGCCCGGAGCCCCGTGAGCAGCTGTGGGGCCGTCCGTTGGTGGGCGGCCTGCGGTGTCAGGCGCGCTCGCAAACCCTCCCAGAGCAGGGTCACTAACAGCATGTAAATTGTGGTAAAATACATATAACATAAATTTTACATTTTACCCAGTTGACTGAATGACTGGGTGGCTTCAGTGGAGTCAGGCTAACAGATGGCCTTGGGGTGCCATCTGCCTTTGTCCCAGAGGAACACTCCAAAGCTTGGTGGCCTTGTAGACCTTCCCTTTATTCTTCACTCTCCCCAGTGGCTCTAGGTCATTGGTCTGTGTGTCATTTAAGAATCTCTTTATCCACTTTGTTGCTAGGTTTATGTTTTGGAAAGCTTCTCAGGCGTCCCTGGGTCTTGAGAAGGCAGGCTTGGATTCCGGGTTCTCCCCTGCTGCGTGCCTGCCAGGTCGAGGTGGAGGCCAAAGGCCAGTCTGAGTTGTGGTGGTCTGTGTGGTCTTGGGGTCAGTGGACCCCCTCTTCTCTGGAGGGGCAAGGAGATCCTCTGTGTGAAGCCTGGAGAGACTTGACAGGGTCAGTCTTCACAGTCTTGCTCTCTTTTTAATTTATGTTTGCATTTAGTTTCTCATTTAAGTGTTTTCTAGGAGTTTCCAACTCCTAGTGTAGAACTCAAAACATGCAGGGAGCAGCTTCTTAAAAGAGAAGGAGAAATTGCTGAACTGAAAGCAGAAAGAAGCAACACCAGGGTCAGCAGGGGGATTCTCACGTGTTGACATTTGCCCCACGTGGGTCACCGCTAGCCTCCGTGTTGCTGTCTTTAAACTCTTGTCTGATTTTCAAGTCATTTTTCACATCTTCCCACTGAGAAGACCAGGGTGGATCAGTTTGTGGTTCTCATACCTTACTTCAAATTTATGATGAGAGCTAATGTAATTTTAGTGCCTTTGAGAGGGGAGTTCTCAGCTTACATTTTTGTCCATGCTACACTTTGTGTGGGATCTTAGTTCCCCAATCAGGGATTAAAACCCATGACCCCTGCAGAAGGGTGGAGTCGTAACTACTGGGCCCCTGGGGAAGTCCACTCTTAACTTCAGACTGAACTGGCAGGATTCCAACGTGCCTTAGCATGTTTCCAGCTGTAGCGTGAGGCTGAAAGGAGCTATCGGGCCTGAAGTCAAGCATGAGGTTGAAAGTGCCCCTTTGGCCCTGCCCTGCGGCTGCTGTTGGAGCACCTGGGGTTACTGGTTGCCCGGTACATTCCATCCTTCCGGATTACAGTGGGCAAGCGGCAGGCACAGTCCCCAGCTAACATGACCAGCGAGGTGGAGGTGCTCAGGGCACTGAAACTGCTGTTTGAGCACCACAAGGCCCTGGACGAGAAGGTACCAGCCACCCATCCATCCTGGATTTGTACACTTAGTGCCTTGTTTTGACCTCACCGAGTGCCTGGAAGTGCTGTGTTCCTTCCCTCTCAAAACAGGGCTAAGGCTTCCTTTCCCCCTTAGGGACTCTCCTACGGCTCTCTAAGCCATGAGGAAGACCTGACTAAGGTGATTGCACTCAGGAAGTCATAGAAAAGCAGTCACAGGAGGAGAGCCAGTTGAAGGAGCGCCTGGCAGCCCTCTCTTTCCACGTTACAGATCTGGAGGAAGACCTGGACACGGCCAGGAAGGACCTCCTCAAGTCTAAGGACAGGAACACGAAACTGCAGTGGGACATCCGCGAAGTGAGTGACGGCGGTCGTGTCTGCCTGAGGTGGACTGTGGGTCCCTTCTTCTCCCGGTGATCTCAGCCTTGGGATGGCTGCGTGAGTAAGAGCAGAGCACTGCAGAGACCACAACTGGCTGCCTCCCCACCTCTGCGTCGAGCTCTCTGGGGTAGAAGAGGCCTGGTCCAGGCAGTCCGTTGGCAGTGGGCCAACACGAGGGCAGCCCTGGCACTGTGCTGCACCCTGGGTGTGGACTCCTCCTTTCCACAAGTTCTAGGGGGCCCAGTGTGCTCCTTTTGTAAAAAGTCATTCATCCATTCATTCATTTCTTGGCGTATAGTGGCTTTACACTGCTATGCCAATTTCTGCTGTACAGCAAAGTGAATCAATCATCTATCTATCTATCTATCTATCTGCCTCTCTTTTAGATTTCCTGCCCATTTACTTCACCACAGAGCACTGAGTAGACTTCCCTGTGCTGTACACTAGGTCCTTACTCATGGACTTTATGTGTAGTATCAGTACTGTATATATGTCAACCCCAGTCTCCCAGTTCATCCCCGCCTCCACCTGCCTGTTGAATGCTGAAATTTCCTTCTGATTCCCTCAGACGAGTCTGGTGACATCTGTGGAGCCCGTTCTCTCAGAGAGATGGGAGCATGCTGTGTGGGCTCTGCTGAGGCAGCTTGCCTGGCCATCTTCTCTAGTTTTCTGAGGTTCCGCTCCTTGAAGGGATGTGTGCCAGTGATACCGGCGGTCAGACAAGTCGTGGCGTCTGCTCACCCTGGGATCCTCAGGCCCGAGCTGTGTGACCGTGTGGAATCATAATGTTTCTGGCGGTCGTGTCTGCGGGGGTCATGATTTATGAGAAACATCCCGGGGATGTGGCGCTGCTGGGGGAATCGTCCCCACTGCCAGCCAGCCAGCCAGCCAGCCACCCTGTCCTTCTGGTGGGGAAGTGTTGCCCCGCGCTGCCAGGGGGCAGTGGCTGGGGATGGAGAGTCAGGCGGGGTTGTGCTGGCGCGGCTGTTGGGAGCGTTGCCCGGAGCCCCGTGAGCAGCTGTGGGGCCGTCCGTTGGTGGGCGGCCTGCGGTGTCAGGCGCGCTCGCAAACCCTCCCAGAGCAGGGTCACTAACAGCATGTAAATTGTGGTAAAATACATATAACATAAATTTTACATTTTACCCAGTTGACTGAATGACTGGGTGGCTTCAGTGGAGTCAGGCTAACAGATGGCCTTGGGGTGCCATCTGCCTTTGTCCCAGAGGAACACTCCAAAGCTTGGTGGCCTTGTAGACCTTCCCTTTATTCTTCACTCTCCCCAGTGGCTCTAGGTCATTGGTCTGTGTGTCATTTAAGAATCTCTTTATCCACTTTGTTGCTAGGTTTATGTTTTGGAAAGCTTCTCAGGCGTCCCTGGGTCTTGAGAAGGCAGGCTTGGATTCCGGGTTCTCCCCTGCTGCGTGCCTGCCAGGTCGAGGTGGAGGCCAAAGGCCAGTCTGAGTTGTGGTGGTCTGTGTGGTCTTGGGGTCAGTGGACCCCCTCTTCTCTGGAGGGGCAAGGAGATCCTCTGTGTGAAGCCTGGAGAGACTTGACAGGGTCAGTCTTCACAGTCTTGCTCTCTTTTTAATTTATGTTTGCATTTAGTTTCTCATTTAAGTGTTTTCTAGGAGTTTCCAACTCCTAGTGTAGAACTCAAAACATGCAGGGAGCAGCTTCTTAAAAGAGAAGGAGAAATTGCTGAACTGAAAGCAGAAAGAAGCAACACCAGGGTCAGCAGGGGGATTCTCACGTGTTGACATTTGCCCCACGTGGGTCACCGCTAGCCTCCGTGTTGCTGTCTTTAAACTCTTGTCTGATTTTCAAGTCATTTTTCACATCTTCCCACTGAGAAGACCAGGGTGGATCAGTTTGTGGTTCTCATACCTTACTTCAAATTTATGATGAGAGCTAATGTAATTTTAGTGCCTTTGAGAGGGGAGTTCTCAGCTTACATTTTTGTCCATGCTACACTTTGTGTGGGATCTTAGTTCCCCAATCAGGGATTAAAACCCATGACCCCTGCAGAAGGGTGGAGTCGTAACTACTGGGCCCCTGGGGAAGTCCACTCTTAACTTCAGACTGAACTGGCAGGATTCCAACGTGCCTTAGCATGTTTCCAGCTGTAGCGTGAGGCTGAAAGGAGCTATCGGGCCTGAAGTCAAGCATGAGGTTGAAAGTGCCCCTTTGGCCCTGCCCTGCGGCTGCTGTTGGAGCACCTGGGGTTACTGGTTGCCCGGTACATTCCATCCTTCCGGATTACAGTGGGCAAGCGGCAGGCACAGTCCCCAGCTAACATGACCAGCGAGGTGGAGGTGCTCAGGGCACTGAAACTGCTGTTTGAGCACCACAAGGCCCTGGACGAGAAGGTACCAGCCACCCATCCATCCTGGATTTGTACACTTAGTGCCTTGTTTTGACCTCACCGAGTGCCTGGAAGTGCTGTGTTCCTTCCCTCTCAAAACAGGGCTAAGGCTTCCTTTCCCCCTTAGGGACTCTCCTACGGCTCTCTAAGCCATGAGGAAGACCTGACTAAGGTGATTGCACTCAGGAAGTCATAGAAAAGCAGTCACAGGAGGAGAGCCAGTTGAAGGAGCGCCTGGCAGCCCTCTCTTTCCACGTTACAGATCTGGAGGAAGACCTGGACACGGCCAGGAAGGACCTCCTCAAGTCTAAGGACAGGAACACGAAACTGCAGTGGGACATCCGCGAAGTGAGTGACGGCGGTCGTGTCTGCCTGAGGTGGACTGTGGGTCCCTTCTTCTCCCGGTGATCTCAGCCTTGGGATGGCTGCGTGAGTAAGAGCAGAGCACTGCAGAGACCACAACTGGCTGCCTCCCCACCTCTGCGTCGAGCTCTCTGGGGTAGAAGAGGCCTGGTCCAGGCAGTCCGTTGGCAGTGGACCAACACGAGGGCAGCCCTGGCACTGTGCTGCACCCTGGGTGTGGACTCCTCCTTTCCACAAGTTCTAGGGGGCCCAGTGTGCTCCTTTTGTAAAAAGTCATTCATCCATTCATTCATTTCTTGGCGTATAGTGGCTTTACACTGCTATGCCAATTTCTGCTGTACAGCAAAGTGAATCAATCATCTATCTATCTATCTATCTATCTGCCTCTCTTTTAGATTTCCTGCCCATTTACTTCACCACAGAGCACTGAGTAGACTTCCCTGTGCTGTACACTAGGTCCTTACTCATGGACTTTATGTGTAGTATCAGTACTGTATATATGTCAACCCCAGTCTCCCAGTTCATCCCCGCCTCCACCTGCCTGTTGAATGCTGAAATTTCCTTCTGATTCCCTCAGACGAGTCTGGTGACATCTGTGGAGCCCGTTCTCTCAGAGAGATGGGAGCATGCTGTGTGGGCTCTGCTGAGGCAGCTTGCCTGGCCATCTTCTCTAGTTTTCTGAGGTTCCGCTCCTTGAAGGGATGTGTGCCAGTGATACCGGCGGTCAGACAAGTCGTGGCGTCTGCTCACCCTGGGATCCTCAGGCCCGAGCTGTGTGACCGTGTGGAATCATAATGTTTCTGGCGGTCGTGTCTGCGGGGGTCATGATTTATGAGAAACATCCCGGGGATGTGGCGCTGCTGGGGGAATCGTCCCCACTGCCAGCCAGCCAGCCAGCCAGCCACCCTGTCCTTCTGGTGGGGAAGTGTTGCCCCGCGCTGCCAGGGGGCAGTGGCTGGGGATGGAGAGTCAGGCGGGGTTGTGCTGGCGCGGCTGTTGGGAGCGTTGCCCGGAGCCCCGTGAGCAGCTGTGGGGCCGTCCGTTGGTGGGCGGCCTGCGGTGTCAGGCGCGCTCGCAAACCCTCCCAGAGCAGGGTCACTAACAGCATGTAAATTGTGGTAAAATACATATAACATAAATTTTACATTTTACCCAGTTGACTGAATGACTGGGTGGCTTCAGTGGAGTCAGGCTAACAGATGGCCTTGGGGTGCCATCTGCCTTTGTCCCAGAGGAACACTCCAAAGCTTGGTGGCCTTGTAGACCTTCCCTTTATTCTTCACTCTCCCCAGTGGCTCTAGGTCATTGGTCTGTGTGTCATTTAAGAATCTCTTTATCCACTTTGTTGCTAGGTTTATGTTTTGGAAAGCTTCTCAGGCGTCCCTGGGTCTTGAGAAGGCAGGCTTGGATTCCGGGTTCTCCCCTGCTGCGTGCCTGCCAGGTCGAGGTGGAGGCCAAAGGCCAGTCTGAGTTGTGGTGGTCTGTGTGGTCTTGGGGTCAGTGGACCCCCTCTTCTCTGGAGGGGCAAGGAGATCCTCTGTGTGAAGCCTGGAGAGACTTGACAGGGTCAGTCTTCACAGTCTTGCTCTCTTTTTAATTTATGTTTGCATTTAGTTTCTCATTTAAGTGTTTTCTAGGAGTTTCCAACTCCTAGTGTAGAACTCAAAACATGCAGGGAGCAGCTTCTTAAAAGAGAAGGAGAAATTGCTGAACTGAAAGCAGAAAGAAGCAACACCAGGGTCAGCAGGGGGATTCTCACGTGTTGACATTTGCCCCACGTGGGTCACCGCTAGCCTCCGTGTTGCTGTCTTTAAACTCTTGTCTGATTTTCAAGTCATTTTTCACATCTTCCCACTGAGAAGACCAGGGTGGATCAGTTTGTGGTTCTCATACCTTACTTCAAATTTATGATGAGAGCTAATGTAATTTTAGTGCCTTTGAGAGGGGAGTTCTCAGCTTACATTTTTGTCCATGCTACACTTTGTGTAGGATCTTAGTTCCCCAATCAGGGATTAAAACCCATGACCCCTGCAGAAGGGTGGAGTCGTAACTACTGGGCCCCTGGGGAAGTCCACTCTTAACTTCAGACTGAACTGGCAGGATTCCAACGTGCCTTAGCATGTTTCCAGCTGTAGCGTGAGGCTGAAAGGAGCTATCGGGCCTGAAGTCAAGCATGAGGTTGAAAGTGCCCCTTTGGCCCTGCCCTGCGGCTGCTGTTGGAGCACCTGGGGTTACTGGTTGCCCGGTACATTCCATCCTTCCGGATTACAGTGGGCAAGCGGCAGGCACAGTCCCCAGCTAACATGACCAGCGAGGTGGAGGTGCTCAGGGCACTGAAACTGCTGTTTGAGCACCACAAGGCCCTGGACGAGAAGGTACCAGCCACCCATCCATCCTGGATTTGTACACTTAGTGCCTTGTTTTGACCTCACCGAGTGCCTGGAAGTGCTGTGTTCCTTCCCTCTCAAAACAGGGCTAAGGCTTCCTTTCCCCCTTAGGGACTCTCCTACGGCTCTCTAAGCCATGAGGAAGACCTGACTAAGGTGATTGCACTCAGGAAGTCATAGAAAAGCAGTCACAGGAGGAGAGCCAGTTGAAGGAGCGCCTGGCAGCCCTCTCTTTCCACGTTACAGATCTGGAGGAAGACCTGGACACGGCCAGGAAGGACCTCCTCAAGTCTAAGGACAGGAACACGAAACTGCAGTGGGACATCCGCGAAGTGAGTGACGGCGGTCGTGTCTGCCTGAGGTGGACTGTGGGTCCCTTCTTCTCCCGGTGATCTCAGCCTTGGGATGGCTGCGTGAGTAAGAGCAGAGCACTGCAGAGACCACAACTGGCTGCCTCCCCACCTCTGCGTCGAGCTCTCTGGGGTAGAAGAGGCCTGGTCCAGGCAGTCCGTTGGCAGTGGGCCAACACGAGGGCAGCCCTGGCACTGTGCTGCACCCTGGGTGTGGACTCCTCCTTTCCACAAGTTCTAGGGGGCCCAGTGTGCTCCTTTTGTAAAAAGTCATTCATCCATTCATTCATTTCTTGGCGTATAGTGGCTTTACACTGCTATGCCAATTTCTGCTGTACAGCAAAGTGAATCAATCATCTATCTATCTATCTATCTATCTGCCTCTCTTTTAGATTTCCTGCCCATTTACTTCACCACAGAGCACTGAGTAGACTTCCCTGTGCTGTACACTAGGTCCTTACTCATGGACTTTATGTGTAGTATCAGTACTGTATATATGTCAACCCCAGTCTCCCAGTTCATCCCCGCCTCCACCTGCCTGTTGAATGCTGAAATTTCCTTCTGATTCCCTCAGACGAGTCTGGTGACATCTGTGGAGCCCGTTCTCTCAGAGAGATGGGAGCATGCTGTGTGGGCTCTGCTGAGGCAGCTTGCCTGGCCATCTTCTCTAGTTTTCTGAGGTTCCGCTCCTTGAAGGGATGTGTGCCAGTGATACCGGCGGTCAGACAAGTCGTGGCGTCTGCTCACCCTGGGATCCTCAGGCCCGAGCTGTGTGACCGTGTGGAATCATAATGTTTCTGGCGGTCGTGTCTGCGGGGGTCATGATTTATGAGAAACATCCCGGGGATGTGGCGCTGCTGGGGGAATCGTCCCCACTGCCAGCCAGCCAGCCAGCCAGCCACCCTGTCCTTCTGGTGGGGAAGTGTTGCCCCGCGCTGCCAGGGGGCAGTGGCTGGGGATGGAGAGTCAGGCGGGGTTGTGCTGGCGCGGCTGTTGGGAGCGTTGCCCGGAGCCCCGTGAGCAGCTGTGGGGCCGTCCGTTGGTGGGCGGCCTGCGGTGTCAGGCGCGCTCGCAAACCCTCCCAGAGCAGGGTCACTAACAGCATGTAAATTGTGGTAAAATACATATAACATAAATTTTACATTTTACCCAGTTGACTGAATGACTGGGTGGCTTCAGTGGAGTCAGGCTAACAGATGGCCTTGGGGTGCCATCTGCCTTTGTCCCAGAGGAACACTCCAAAGCTTGGTGGCCTTGTAGACCTTCCCTTTATTCTTCACTCTCCCCAGTGGCTCTAGGTCATTGGTCTGTGTGTCATTTAAGAATCTCTTTATCCACTTTGTTGCTAGGTTTATGTTTTGGAAAGCTTCTCAGGCGTCCCTGGGTCTTGAGAAGGCAGGCTTGGATTCCGGGTTCTCCCCTGCTGCGTGCCTGCCAGGTCGAGGTGGAGGCCAAAGGCCAGTCTGAGTTGTGGTGGTCTGTGTGGTCTTGGGGTCAGTGGACCCCCTCTTCTCTGGAGGGGCAAGGAGATCCTCTGTGTGAAGCCTGGAGAGACTTGACAGGGTCAGTCTTCACAGTCTTGCTCTCTTTTTAATTTATGTTTGCATTTAGTTTCTCATTTAAGTGTTTTCTAGGAGTTTCCAACTCCTAGTGTAGAACTCAAAACATGCAGGGAGCAGCTTCTTAAAAGAGAAGGAGAAATTGCTGAACTGAAAGCAGAAAGAAGCAACACCAGGGTCAGCAGGGGGATTCTCACGTGTTGACATTTGCCCCACGTGGGTCACCGCTAGCCTCCGTGTTGCTGTCTTTAAACTCTTGTCTGATTTTCAAGTCATTTTTCACATCTTCCCACTGAGAAGACCAGGGTGGATCAGTTTGTGGTTCTCATACCTTACTTCAAATTTATGATGAGAGCTAATGTAATTTTAGTGCCTTTGAGAGGGGAGTTCTCAGCTTACATTTTTGTCCATGCTACACTTTGTGTGGGATCTTAGTTCCCCAATCAGGGATTAAAACCCATGACCCCTGCAGAAGGGTGGAGTCGTAACTACTGGGCCCCTGGGGAAGTCCACTCTTAACTTCAGACTGAACTGGCAGGATTCCAACGTGCCTTAGCATGTTTCCAGCTGTAGCGTGAGGCTGAAAGGAGCTATCGGGCCTGAAGTCAAGCATGAGGTTGAAAGTGCCCCTTTGGCCCTGCCCTGCGGCTGCTGTTGGAGCACCTGGGGTTACTGGTTGCCCGGTACATTCCATCCTTCCGGATTACAGTGGGCAAGCGGCAGGCACAGTCCCCAGCTAACATGACCAGCGAGGTGGAGGTGCTCAGGGCACTGAAACTGCTGTTTGAGCACCACAAGGCCCTGGACGAGAAGGTACCAGCCACCCATCCATCCTGGATTTGTACACTTAGTGCCTTGTTTTGACCTCACCGAGTGCCTGGAAGTGCTGTGTTCCTTCCCTCTCAAAACAGGGCTAAGGCTTCCTTTCCCCCTTAGGGACTCTCCTACGGCTCTCTAAGCCATGAGGAAGACCTGACTAAGGTGATTGCACTCAGGAAGTCATAGAAAAGCAGTCACAGGAGGAGAGCCAGTTGAAGGAGCGCCTGGCAGCCCTCTCTTTCCACGTTACAGATCTGGAGGAAGACCTGGACACGGCCAGGAAGGACCTCCTCAAGTCTAAGGACAGGAACACGAAACTGCAGTGGGACATCCGCGAAGTGAGTGACGGCGGTCGTGTCTGCCTGAGGTGGACTGTGGGTCCCTTCTTCTCCCGGTGATCTCAGCCTTGGGATGGCTGCGTGAGTAAGAGCAGAGCACTGCAGAGACCACAACTGGCTGCCTCCCCACCTCTGCGTCGAGCTCTCTGGGGTAGAAGAGGCCTGGTCCAGGCAGTCCGTTGGCAGTGGGCCAACACGAGGGCAGCCCTGGCACTGTGCTGCACCCTGGGTGTGGACTCCTCCTTTCCACAAGTTCTAGGGGGCCCAGTGTGCTCCTTTTGTAAAAAGTCATTCATCCATTCATTCATTTCTTGGCGTATAGTGGCTTTACACTGCTATGCCAATTTCTGCTGTACAGCAAAGTGAATCAATCATCTATCTATCTATCTATCTATCTGCCTCTCTTTTAGATTTCCTGCCCATTTACTTCACCACAGAGCACTGAGTAGACTTCCCTGTGCTGTACACTAGGTCCTTACTCATGGACTTTATGTGTAGTATCAGTACTGTATATATGTCAACCCCAGTCTCCCAGTTCATCCCCGCCTCCACCTGCCTGTTGAATGCTGAAATTTCCTTCTGATTCCCTCAGACGAGTCTGGTGACATCTGTGGAGCCCGTTCTCTCAGAGAGATGGGAGCATGCTGTGTGGGCTCTGCTGAGGCAGCTTGCCTGGCCATCTTCTCTAGTTTTCTGAGGTTCCGCTCCTTGAAGGGATGTGTGCCAGTGATACCGGCGGTCAGACAAGTCGTGGCGTCTGCTCACCCTGGGATCCTCAGGCCCGAGCTGTGTGACCGTGTGGAATCATAATGTTTCTGGCGGTCGTGTCTGCGGGGGTCATGATTTATGAGAAACATCCCGGGGATGTGGCGCTGCTGGGGGAATCGTCCCCACTGCCAGCCAGCCAGCCAGCC
Source organism: Bubalus kerabau (assembly GCF_029407905.1). NCBI lineage: Eukaryota > Metazoa > Chordata > Mammalia > Artiodactyla > Bovidae > Bubalus > Bubalus kerabau. Next base: position 572,948 of record NC_073637.1, on the reverse strand, counting down.
AGCCACCCTGTCCTTCTGGTGGGGAAGTGTTGCCCCGCGCTGCCAGGGGGCAGTGGCTGGGGATGGAGAGTCAGGCGGGGTTGTGCTGGCGCGGCTGTTGGGAGCGTTGCCCGGAGCCCCGTGAGCAGCTGTGGGGCCGTCCGTTGGTGGGCGGCCTGCGGTGTCAGGCGCGCTCGCAAACCCTCCCAGAGCAGGGTCACTAACAGCATGTAAATTGTGGTAAAATACATATAACATAAATTTTACATTTTACCCAGTTGACTGAATGACTGGGTGGCTTCAGTGGAGTCAGGCTAACAGATGGCCTTGGGGTGCCATCTGCCTTTGTCCCAGAGGAACACTCCAAAGCTTGGTGGCCTTGTAGACCTTCCCTTTATTCTTCACTCTCCCCAGTGGCTCTAGGTCATTGGTCTGTGTGTCATTTAAGAATCTCTTTATCCACTTTGTTGCTAGGTTTATGTTTTGGAAAGCTTCTCAGGCGTCCCTGGGTCTTGAGAAGGCAGGCTTGGATTCCGGGTTCTCCCCTGCTGCGTGCCTGCCAGGTCGAGGTGGAGGCCAAAGGCCAGTCTGAGTTGTGGTGGTCTGTGTGGTCTTGGGGTCAGTGGACCCCCTCTTCTCTGGAGGGGCAAGGAGATCCTCTGTGTGAAGCCTGGAGAGACTTGACAGGGTCAGTCTTCACAGTCTTGCTCTCTTTTTAATTTATGTTTGCATTTAGTTTCTCATTTAAGTGTTTTCTAGGAGTTTCCAACTCCTAGTGTAGAACTCAAAACATGCAGGGAGCAGCTTCTTAAAAGAGAAGGAGAAATTGCTGAACTGAAAGCAGAAAGAAGCAACACCAGGGTCAGCAGGGGGATTCTCACGTGTTGACATTTGCCCCACGTGGGTCACCGCTAGCCTCCGTGTTGCTGTCTTTAAACTCTTGTCTGATTTTCAAGTCATTTTTCACATCTTCCCACTGAGAAGACCAGGGTGGATCAGTTTGTGGTTCTCATACCTTACTTCAAATTTATGATGAGAGCTAATGTAATTTTAGTGCCTTTGAGAGGGGAGTTCTCAGCTTACATTTTTGTCCATGCTACACTTTGTGTGGGATCTTAGTTCCCCAATCAGGGATTAAAACCCATGACCCCTGCAGAAGGGTGGAGTCGTAACTACTGGGCCCCTGGGGAAGTCCACTCTTAACTTCAGACTGAACTGGCAGGATTCCAACGTGCCTTAGCATGTTTCCAGCTGTAGCGTGAGGCTGAAAGGAGCTATCGGGCCTGAAGTCAAGCATGAGGTTGAAAGTGCCCCTTTGGCCCTGCCCTGCGGCTGCTGTTGGAGCACCTGGGGTTACTGGTTGCCCGGTACATTCCATCCTTCCGGATTACAGTGGGCAAGCGGCAGGCACAGTCCCCAGCTAACATGACCAGCGAGGTGGAGGTGCTCAGGGCACTGAAACTGCTGTTTGAGCACCACAAGGCCCTGGACGAGAAGGTACCAGCCACCCATCCATCCTGGATTTGTACACTTAGTGCCTTGTTTTGACCTCACCGAGTGCCTGGAAGTGCTGTGTTCCTTCCCTCTCAAAACAGGGCTAAGGCTTCCTTTCCCCCTTAGGGACTCTCCTACGGCTCTCTAAGCCATGAGGAAGACCTGACTAAGGTGATTGCACTCAGGAAGTCATAGAAAAGCAGTCACAGGAGGAGAGCCAGTTGAAGGAGCGCCTGGCAGCCCTCTCTTTCCACGTTACAGATCTGGAGGAAGACCTGGACACGGCCAGGAAGGACCTCCTCAAGTCTAAGGACAGGAACACGAAACTGCAGTGGGACATCCGCGAAGTGAGTGACGGCGGTCGTGTCTGCCTGAGGTGGACTGTGGGTCCCTTCTTCTCCCGGTGATCTCAGCCTTGGGATGGCTGCGTGAGTAAGAGCAGAGCACTGCAGAGACCACAACTGGCTGCCTCCCCACCTCTGCGTCGAGCTCTCTGGGGTAGAAGAGGCCTGGTCCAGGCAGTCCGTTGGCAGTGGGCCAACACGAGGGCAGCCCTGGCACTGTGCTGCACCCTGGGTGTGGACTCCTCCTTTCCACAAGTTCTAGGGGGCCCAGTGTGCTCCTTTTGTAAAAAGTCATTCATCCATTCATTCATTTCTTGGCGTATAGTGGCTTTACACTGCTATGCCAATTTCTGCTGTACAGCAAAGTGAATCAATCATCTATCTATCTATCTATCTATCTGCCTCTCTTTTAGATTTCCTGCCCATTTACTTCACCACAGAGCACTGAGTAGACTTCCCTGTGCTGTACACTAGGTCCTTACTCATGGACTTTATGTGTAGTATCAGTACTGTATATATGTCAACCCCAGTCTCCCAGTTCATCCCCGCCTCCACCTGCCTGTTGAATGCTGAAATTTCCTTCTGATTCCCTCAGACGAGTCTGGTGACATCTGTGGAGCCCGTTCTCTCAGAGAGATGGGAGCATGCTGTGTGGGCTCTGCTGAGGCAGCTTGCCTGGCCATCTTCTCTAGTTTTCTGAGGTTCCGCTCCTTGAAGGGATGTGTGCCAGTGATACCGGCGGTCAGACAAGTCGTGGCGTCTGCTCACCCTGGGATCCTCAGGCCCGAGCTGTGTGACCGTGTGGAATCATAATGTTTCTGGCGGTCGTGTCTGCGGGGGTCATGATTTATGAGAAACATCCCGGGGATGTGGCGCTGCTGGGGGAATCGTCCCCACTGCCAGCCAGCCAGCCAGCCAGCCACCCTGTCCTTCTGGTGGGGAAGTGTTGCCCCGCGCTGCCAGGGGGCAGTGGCTGGGGATGGAGAGTCAGGCGGGGTTGTGCTGGCGCGGCTGTTGGGAGCGTTGCCCGGAGCCCCGTGAGCAGCTGTGGGGCCGTCCGTTGGTGGGCGGCCTGCGGTGTCAGGCGCGCTCGCAAACCCTCCCAGAGCAGGGTCACTAACAGCATGTAAATTGTGGTAAAATACATATAACATAAATTTTACATTTTACCCAGTTGACTGAATGACTGGGTGGCTTCAGTGGAGTCAGGCTAACAGATGGCCTTGGGGTGCCATCTGCCTTTGTCCCAGAGGAACACTCCAAAGCTTGGTGGCCTTGTAGACCTTCCCTTTATTCTTCACTCTCCCCAGTGGCTCTAGGTCATTGGTCTGTGTGTCATTTAAGAATCTCTTTATCCACTTTGTTGCTAGGTTTATGTTTTGGAAAGCTTCTCAGGCGTCCCTGGGTCTTGAGAAGGCAGGCTTGGATTCCGGGTTCTCCCCTGCTGCGTGCCTGCCAGGTCGAGGTGGAGGCCAAAGGCCAGTCTGAGTTGTGGTGGTCTGTGTGGTCTTGGGGTCAGTGGACCCCCTCTTCTCTGGAGGGGCAAGGAGATCCTCTGTGTGAAGCCTGGAGAGACTTGACAGGGTCAGTCTTCACAGTCTTGCTCTCTTTTTAATTTATGTTTGCATTTAGTTTCTCATTTAAGTGTTTTCTAGGAGTTTCCAACTCCTAGTGTAGAACTCAAAACATGCAGGGAGCAGCTTCTTAAAAGAGAAGGAGAAATTGCTGAACTGAAAGCAGAAAGAAGCAACACCAGGGTCAGCAGGGGGATTCTCACGTGTTGACATTTGCCCCACGTGGGTCACCGCTAGCCTCCGTGTTGCTGTCTTTAAACTCTTGTCTGATTTTCAAGTCATTTTTCACATCTTCCCACTGAGAAGACCAGGGTGGATCAGTTTGTGGTTCTCATACCTTACTTCAAATTTATGATGAGAGCTAATGTAATTTTAGTGCCTTTGAGAGGGGAGTTCTCAGCTTACATTTTTGTCCATGCTACACTTTGTGTGGGATCTTAGTTCCCCAATCAGGGATTAAAACCCATGACCCCTGCAGAAGGGTGGAGTCGTAACTACTGGGCCCCTGGGGAAGTCCACTCTTAACTTCAGACTGAACTGGCAGGATTCCAACGTGCCTTAGCATGTTTCCAGCTGTAGCGTGAGGCTGAAAGGAGCTATCAGGCCTGAAGTCAAGCATGAGGTTGAAAGTGCCCCTTTGGCCCTGCCCTGCGGCTGCTGTTGGAGCACCTGGGGTTACTGGTTGCCCGGTACATTCCATCCTTCCGGATTACAGTGGGCAAGCGGCAGGCACAGTCCCCAGCTAACATGACCAGCGAGGTGGAGGTGCTCAGGGCACTGAAACTGCTGTTTGAGCACCACAAGGCCCTGGACGAGAAGGTACCAGCCACCCATCCATCCTGGATTTGTACACTTAGTGCCTTGTTTTGACCTCACCGAGTGCCTGGAAGTGCTGTGTTCCTTCCCTCTCAAAACAGGGCTAAGGCTTCCTTTCCCCCTTAGGGACTCTCCTACGGCTCTCTAAGCCATGAGGAAGACCTGACTAAGGTGATTGCACTCAGGAAGTCATAGAAAAGCAGTCACAGGAGGAGAGCCAGTTGAAGGAGCGCCTGGCAGCCCTCTCTTTCCACGTTACAGATCTGGAGGAAGACCTGGACACGGCCAGGAAGGACCTCCTCAAGTCTAAGGACAGGAACACGAAACTGCAGTGGGACATCCGCGAAGTGAGTGACGGCGGTCGTGTCTGCCTGAGGTGGACTGTGGGTCCCTTCTTCTCCCGGTGATCTCAGCCTTGGGATGGCTGCGTGAGTAAGAGCAGAGCACTGCAGAGACCACAACTGGCTGCCTCCCCACCTCTGCGTCGAGCTCTCTGGGGTAGAAGAGGCCTGGTCCAGGCAGTCCGTTGGCAGTGGGCCAACACGAGGGCAGCCCTGGCACTGTGCTGCACCCTGGGTGTGGACTCCTCCTTTCCACAAGTTCTAGGGGGCCCAGTGTGCTCCTTTTGTAAAAAGTCATTCATCCATTCATTCATTTCTTGGCGTATAGTGGCTTTACACTGCTATGCCAATTTCTGCTGTACAGCAAAGTGAATCAATCATCTATCTATCTATCTGCCTCTCTTTTAGATTTCCTGCCCATTTACTTCACCACAGAGCACTGAGTAGACTTCCCTGTGCTGTACACTAGGTCCTTACTCATGGACTTTATGTGTAGTATCAGTACTGTATATATGTCAACCCCAGTCTCCCAGTTCATCCCCGCCTCCACCTGCCTGTTGAATGCTGAAATTTCCTTCTGATTCCCTCAGACGAGTCTGGTGACATCTGTGGAGCCCGTTCTCTCAGAGAGATGGGAGCATGCTGTGTGGGCTCTGCTGAGGCAGCTTGCCTGGCCATCTTCTCTAGTTTTCTGAGGTTCCGCTCCTTGAAGGGATGTGTGCCAGTGATACCGGCGGTCAGACAAGTCGTGGCGTCTGCTCACCCTGGGATCCTCAGGCCCGAGCTGTGTGACCGTGTGGAATCATAATGTTTCTGGCGGTCGTGTCTGCGGGGGTCATGATTTATGAGAAACATCCCGGGGATGTGGCACTGCTGGGGGAATCGTCCCCACTGCCAGCCAGCCAGCCAGCCAGCCACCCTGTCCTTCTGGTGGGGAAGTGTTGCCCCGCGCTGCCAGGGGGCAGTGGCTGGGGATGGAGAGTCAGGCGGGGTTGTGCTGGCGCGGCTGTTGGGAGCGTTGCCCGGAGCCCCGTGAGCAGCTGTGGGGCCGTCCGTTGGTGGGCGGCCTGCGGTGTCAGGCGCGCTCGCAAACCCTCCCAGAGCAGGGTCACTAACAGCATGTAAATTGTGGTAAAATACATATAACATAAATTTTACATTTTACCCAGTTGACTGAATGACTGGGTGGCTTCAGTGGAGTCAGGCTAACAGATGGCCTTGGGGTGCCATCTGCCTTTGTCCCAGAGGAACACTCCAAAGCTTGGTGGCCTTGTAGACCTTCCCTTTATTCTTCACTGTCCCCAGTGGCTCTAGGTCATTGGTCTGTGTGTCATTTAAGAATCTCTTTATCCACTTTGTTGCTAGGTTTATGTTTTGGAAAGCTTCTCAGGCGTCCCTGGGTCTTGAGAAGGCAGGCTTGGATTCCGGGTTCTCCCCTGCTGCGTGCCTGCCAGGTCGAGGTGGAGGCCAAAGGCCAGTCTGAGTTGTGGTGGTCTGTGTGGTCTTGGGGTCAGTGGACCCCCTCTTCTCTGGAGGGGCAAGGAGATCCTCTGTGTGAAGCCTGGAGAGACTTGACAGGGTCAGTCTTCACAGTCTTGCTCTCTTTTTAATTTATGTTTGCATTTAGTTTCTCATTTAAGTGTTTTCTAGGAGTTTCCAACTCCTAGTGTAGAACTCAAAACATGCAGGGAGCAGCTTCTTAAAAGAGAAGGAGAAATTGCTGAACTGAAAGCAGAAAGAAGCAACACCAGGGTCAGCAGGGGGATTCTCACGTGTTGACATTTGCCCCACGTGGGTCACCGCTAGCCTCCGTGTTGCTGTCTTTAAACTCTTGTCTGATTTTCAAGTCATTTTTCACATCTTCCCACTGAGAAGACCAGGGTGGATCAGTTTGTGGTTCTCATACCTTACTTCAAATTTATGATGAGAGCTAATGTAATTTTAGTGCCTTTGAGAGGGGAGTTCTCAGCTTACATTTTTGTCCATGCTACACTTTGTGTGGGATCTTAGTTCCCCAATCAGGGATTAAAACCCATGACCCCTGCAGAAGGGTGGAGTCGTAACTACTGGGCCCCTGGGGAAGTCCACTCTTAACTTCAGACTGAACTGGCAGGATTCCAACGTGCCTTAGCATGTTTCCAGCTGTAGCGTGAGGCTGAAAGGAGCTATCGGGCCTGAAGTCAAGCATGAGGTTGAAAGTGCCCCTTTGGCCCTGCCCTGCGGCTGCTGTTGGAGCACCTGGGGTTACTGGTTGCCCGGTACATTCCATCCTTCCGGATTACAGTGGGCAAGCGGCAGGCACAGTCCCCAGCTAACATGACCAGCGAGGTGGAGGTGCTCAGGGCACTGAAACTGCTGTTTGAGCACCACAAGGCCCTGGACGAGAAGGTACCAGCCACCCATCCATCCTGGATTTGTACACTTAGTGCCTTGTTTTGACCTCACCGAGTGCCTGGAAGTGCTGTGTTCCTTCCCTCTCAAAACAGGGCTAAGGCTTCCTTTCCCCCTTAGGGACTCTCCTACGGCTCTCTAAGCCATGAGGAAGACCTGACTAAGGTGATTGCACTCAGGAAGTCATAGAAAAGCAGTCACAGGAGGAGAGCCAGTTGAAGGAGCGCCTGGCAGCCCTCTCTTTCCACGTTACAGATCTGGAGGAAGACCTGGACACGGCCAGGAAGGACCTCCTCAAGTCTAAGGACAGGAACACGAAACTGCAGTGGGACATCCGCGAAGTGAGTGACGGCGGTCGTGTCTGCCTGAGGTGGACTGTGGGTCCCTTCTTCTCCCGGTGATCTCAGCCTTGGGATGGCTGCGTGAGTAAGAGCAGAGCACTGCAGAGACCACAACTGGCTGCCTCCCCACCTCTGCGTCGAGCTCTCTGGGGTAGAAGAGGCCTGGTCCAGGCAGTCCGTTGGCAGTGGGCCAACACGAGGGCAGCCCTGGCACTGTGCTGCACCCTGGGTGTGGACTCCTCCTTTCCACAAGTTCTAGGGGGCCCAGTGTGCTCCTTTTGTAAAAAGTCATTCATCCATTCATTCATTTCTTGGCGTATAGTGGCTTTACACTGCTATGCCAATTTCTGCTGTACAGCAAAGTGAATCAATCATCTATCTATCTATCTATCTATCTGCCTCTCTTTTAGATTTCCTGCCCATTTACTTCACCACAGAGCACTGAGTAGACTTCCCTGTGCTGTACACTAGGTCCTTACTCATGGACTTTATGTGTAGTATCAGTACTGTATATATGTCAACCCCAGTCTCCCAGTTCATCCCCGCCTCCACCTGCCTGTTGAATGCTGAAATTTCCTTCTGATTCCCTCAGACGAGTCTGGTGACATCTGTGGAGCCCGTTCTCTCAGAGAGATGGGAGCATGCTGTGTGGGCTCTGCTGAGGCAGCTTGCCTGGCCATCTTCTCTAGTTTTCTGAGGTTCCGCTCCTTGAAGGGATGTGTGCCAGTGATACCGGCGGTCAGACAAGTCGTGGCGTCTGCTCACCCTGGGATCCTCAGGCCCGAGCTGTGTGACCGTGTGGAATCATAATGTTTCTGGCGGTCGTGTCTGCGGGGGTCATGATTTATGAGAAACATCCCGGGGATGTGGCGCTGCTGGGGGAATCGTCCCCACTGCCAGCCAGCCAGCCAGCCAGCCACCCTGTCCTTCTGGTGGGGAAGTGTTGCCCCGCGCTGCCAGGGGGCAGTGGCTGGGGATGGAGAGTCAGGCGGGGTTGTGCTGGCGCGGCTGTTGGGAGCGTTGCCCGGAGCCCCGTGAGCAGCTGTGGGGCCGTCCGTTGGTGGGCGGCCTGCGGTGTCAGGCGCGCTCGCAAACCCTCCCAGAGCAGGGTCACTAACAGCATGTAAATTGTGGTAAAATACATATAACATAAATTTTACATTTTACCCAGTTGACTGAATGACTGGGTGGCTTCAGTGGAGTCAGGCTAACAGATGGCCTTGGGGTGCCATCTGCCTTTGTCCCAGAGGAACACTCCAAAGCTTGGTGGCCTTGTAGACCTTCCCTTTATTCTTCACTCTCCCCAGTGGCTCTAGGTCATTGGTCTGTGTGTCATTTAAGAATCTCTTTATCCACTTTGTTGCTAGGTTTATGTTTTGGAAAGCTTCTCAGGCGTCCCTGGGTCTTGAGAAGGCAGGCTTGGATTCCGGGTTCTCCCCTGCTGCGTGCCTGCCAGGTCGAGGTGGAGGCCAAAGGCCAGTCTGAGTTGTGGTGGTCTGTGTGGTCTTGGGGTCAGTGGACCCCCTCTTCTCTGGAGGGGCAAGGAGATCCTCTGTGTGAAGCCTGGAGAGACTTGACAGGGTCAGTCTTCACAGTCTTGCTCTCTTTTTAATTTATGTTTGCATTTAGTTTCTCATTTAAGTGTTTTCTAGGAGTTTCCAACTCCTAGTGTAGAACTCAAAACATGCAGGGAGCAGCTTCTTAAAAGAGAAGGAGAAATTGCTGAACTGAAAGCAGAAAGAAGCAACACCAGGGTCAGCAGGGGGATTCTCACGTGTTGACATTTGCCCCACGTGGGTCACCGCTAGCCTCCGTGTTGCTGTCTTTAAACTCTTGTCTGATTTTCAAGTCATTTTTCACATCTTCCCACTGAGAAGACCAGGGTGGATCAGTTTGTGGTTCTCATACCTTACTTCAAATTTATGATGAGAGCTAATGTAATTTTAGTGCCTTTGAGAGGGGAGTTCTCAGCTTACATTTTTGTCCATGCTACACTTTGTGTGGGATCTTAGTTCCCCAATCAGGGATTAAAACCCATGACCCCTGCAGAAGGGTGGAGTCGTAACTACTGGGCCCCTGGGGAAGTCCACTCTTAACTTCAGACTGAACTGGCAGGATTCCAACGTGCCTTAGCATGTTTCCAGCTGTAGCGTGAGGCTGAAAGGAGCTATCGGGCCTGAAGTCAAGCATGAGGTTGAAAGTGCCCCTTTGGCCCTGCCCTGCGGCTGCTGTTGGAGCACCTGGGGTTACTGGTTGCCCGGTACATTCCATCCTTCCGGATTACAGTGGGCAAGCGGCAGGCACAGTCCCCAGCTAACATGACCAGCGAGGTGGAGGTGCTCAGGGCACTGAAACTGCTGTTTGAGCACCACAAGGCCCTGGACGAGAAGGTACCAGCCACCCATCCATCCTGGATTTGTACACTTAGTGCCTTGTTTTGACCTCACCGAGTGCCTGGAAGTGCTGTGTTCCTTCCCTCTCAAAACAGGGCTAAGGCTTCCTTTCCCCCTTAGGGACTCTCCTACGGCTCTCTAAGCCATGAGGAAGACCTGACTAAGGTGATTGCACTCAGGAAGTCATAGAAAAGCAGTCACAGGAGGAGAGCCAGTTGAAGGAGCGCCTGGCAGCCCTCTCTTTCCACGTTACAGATCTGGAGGAAGACCTGGACACGGCCAGGAAGGACCTCCTCAAGTCTAAGGACAGGAACACGAAACTGCAGTGGGACATCCGCGAAGTGAGTGACGGCGGTCGTGTCTGCCTGAGGTGGACTGTGGGTCCCTTCTTCTCCCGGTGATCTCAGCCTTGGGATGGCTGCGTGAGTAAGAGCAGAGCACTGCAGAGACCACAACTGGCTGCCTCCCCACCTCTGCGTCGAGCTCTCTGGGGTAGAAGAGGCCTGGTCCAGGCAGTCCGTTGGCAGTGGACCAACACGAGGGCAGGCCTGGCACTGTGCTGCACCCTGGGTGTGGACTCCTCCTTTCCACAAGTTCTAGGGGGCCCAGTGTGCTCCTTTTGTAAAAAGTCATTCATCCATTCATTCATTTCTTGGCGTATAGTGGCTTTACACTGCTATGCCAATTTCTGCTGTACAGCAAAGTGAATCAATCATCTATCTATCTATCTATCTATCTGCCTCTCTTTTAGATTTCCTGCCCATTTACTTCACCACAGAGCACTGAGTAGACTTCCCTGTGCTGTACACTAGGTCCTTACTCATGGACTTTATGTGTAGTATCAGTACTGTATATATGTCAACCCCAGTCTCCCAGTTCATCCCCGCCTCCACCTGCCTGTTGAATGCTGAAATTTCCTTCTGATTCCCTCAGACGAGTCTGGTGACATCTGTGGAGCCCGTTCTCTCAGAGAGATGGGAGCATGCTGTGTGGGCTCTGCTGAGGCAGCTTGCCTGGCCATCTTCTCTAGTTTTCTGAGGTTCCACTCCTTGAAGGGATGTGTGCCAGTGATACCGGCGGTCAGACAAGTCGTGGCGTCTGCTCACCCTGGGATCCTCAGGCCCGAGCTGTGTGACCGTGTGGAATCATAATGTTTCTGGCGGTCGTGTCTGCGGGGGTCATGATTTATGAGAAACATCCCGGGGATGTGGCGCTGCTGGGGGAATCGTCCCCACTGCCAGCCAGCCAGCCAGCCACCCTGTCCTTCTGGTGGGGAAGTGTTGCCCCGCGCTGCCAGGGGGCAGTGGCTGGGGATGGAGAGTCAGGCGGGGTTGTGCTGGCGCGGCTGTTGGGAGCGTTGCCCGGAGCCCCGTGAGCAGCTGTGGGGCCGTCCGTTGGTGGGCGGCCTGCAGTGTCAGGCGCGCTCGCAAACCCTCCCAGAGCAGGGTCACTAACAGCATGTAAATTGTGGTAAAATACATATAACATAAATTTTACATTTTACCCAGTTGACTGAATGACTGGGTGGCTTCAGTGGAGTCAGGCTAACAGATGGCCTTGGGGTGCCATCTGCCTTTGTCCCAGAGGAACACTCCAAAGCTTGGTGGCCTTGTAGACCTTCCCTTTATTCTTCACTCTCCCCAGTGGCTCTAGGTCATTGGTCTGTGTGTCATTTAAGAATCTCTTTATCCACTTTGTTGCTAGGTTTATGTTTTGGAAAGCTTCTCAGGCGTCCCTGGGTCTTGAGAAGGCAGGCTTGGATTCCGGGTTCTCCCCTGCTGCGTGCCTGCCAGGTCGAGGTGGAGGCCAAAGGCCAGTCTGAGTTGTGGTGGTCTGTGTGGTCTTGGGGTCAGTGGACCCCCTCTTCTCTGGAGGGGCAAGGAGATCCTCTGTGTGAAGCCTGGAGAGACTTGACAGGGTCAGTCTTCACAGTCTTGCTCTCTTTTTAATTTATGTTTGCATTTAGTTTCTCATTTAAGTGTTTTCTAGGAGTTTCCAACTCCTAGTGTAGAACTCAAAACATGCAGGGAGCAGCTTCTTAAAAGAGAAGGAGAAATTGCTGAACTGAAAGCAGAAAGAAGCAACACCAGGGTCAGCAGGGGGATTCTCACGTGTTGACATTTGCCCCACGTGGGTCACCGCTAGCCTCCGTGTTGCTGTCTTTAAACTCTTGTCTGATTTTCAAGTCATTTTTCACATCTTCCCACTGAGAAGACCAGGGTGGATCAGTTTGTGGTTCTCATACCTTACTTCAAATTTATGATGAGAGCTAATGTAATTTTAGTGCCTTTGAGAGGGGAGTTCTCAGCTTACATTTTTGTCCATGCTACACTTTGTGTGGGATCTTAGTTCCCCAATCAGGGATTAAAACCCATGACCCCTGCAGAAGGGTGGAGTCGTAACTACTGGGCCCCTGGGGAAGTCCACTCTTAACTTTAGACTGAACTGGCAGGATTCCAACGTGCCTTAGCATGTTTCCAGCTGTAGCGTGAGGCTGAAAGGAGCTATCGGGCCTGAAGTCAAGCATGAGGTTGAAAGTGCCCCTTTGGCCCTGCCCTGCAGCTGCTGTTGGAGCACCTGGGGTTACTGGTTGCCCGGTACATTCCATCCTTCCGGATTACAGTGGGCAAGCGGCAGGCACAGTCCCCAGCTAACATGACCAGCGAGGTGGAGGTGCTCAGGGCACTGAAACTGCTGTTTGAGCACCACAAGGCCCTGGACGAGAAGGTACCAGCCACCCATCCATCCTGGATTTGTACACTTAGTGCCTTGTTTTGACCTCACCGAGTGCCTGGAAGTGCTGTGTTCCTTCCCTCTCAAAACAGGGCTAAGGCTTCCTTTCCCCCTTAGGGACTCTCCTACGGCTCTCTAAGCCATGAGGAAGACCTGACTAAGGTGATTGCACTCAGGAAGTCATAGAAAAGCAGTCACAGGAGGAGAGCCAGTTGAAGGAGCGCCTGGCAGCCCTCTCTTTCCACGTTACAGATCTGGAGGAAGACCTGGACACGGCCAGGAAGGACCTCCTCAAGTCTAAGGACAGGAACACGAAACTGCAGTGGGACATCCGCGAAGTGAGTGACGGCGGTCGTGTCTGCCTGAGGTGGACTGTGGGTCCCTTCTTCTCCCGGTGATCTCAGCCTTGGGATGGCTGCGTGAGTAAGAGCAGAGCACTGCAGAGACCACAACTGGCTGCCTCCCCACCTCTGCGTCGAGCTCTCTGGGGTAGAAGAGGCCTGGTCCAGGCAGTCCGTTGGCAGTGGACCAACACGAGGGCAGGCCTGGCACTGTGCTGCACCCTGGGTGTGGACTCCTCCTTTCCACAAGTTCTAGGGGGCCCAGTGTGCTCCTTTTGTAAAAAGTCATTCATCCATTCATTCATTTCTTGGCGTATAGTGGCTTTACACTGCTATGCCAATTTCTGCTGTACAGCAAAGTGAATCAATCATCTATCTATCTATCTATCTATCTGCCTCTCTTTTAGATTTCCTGCCCATTTACTTCACCACAGAGCACTGAGTAGACTTCCCTGTGCTGTACACTAGGTCCTTACTCATGGACTTTATGTGTAGTATCAGTACTGTATATATGTCAACCCCAGTCTCCCAGTTCATCCCCGCCTCCACCTGCCTGTTGAATGCTGAAATTTCCTTCTGATTCCCTCAGACGAGTCTGGTGACATCTGTGGAGCCCGTTCTCTCAGAGAGATGGGAGCATGCTGTGTGGGCTCTGCTGAGGCAGCTTGCCTGGCCATCTTCTCTAGTTTTCTGAGGTTCCACTCCTTGAAGGGATGTGTGCCAGTGATACCGGCGGTCAGACAAGTCGTGGCGTCTGCTCACCCTGGGATCCTCAGGCCCGAGCTGTGTGACCGTGTGGAATCATAATGTTTCTGGCGGTCGTGTCTGCGGGGGTCATGATTTATGAGAAACATCCCGGGGATGTGGCGCTGCTGGGGGAATCGTCCCCACTGCCAGCCAGCCAGCCAGCCAGCCACCCTGTCCTTCTGGTGGGGAAGTGTTGCCCCGCGCTGCCAGGGGGCAGTGGCTGGGGATGGAGAGTCAGGCGGGGTTGTGCTGGCGCGGCTGTTGGGAGCGTTGCCCGGAGCCCCGTGAGCAGCTGTGGGGCCGTCCGTTGGTGGGCGGCCTGCGGTGTCAGGCGCGCTCGCAAACCCTCCCAGAGCAGGGTCACTAACAGCATGTAAATTGTGGTAAAATACATATAACATAAATTTTACATTTTACCCAGTTGACTGAATGACTGGGTGGCTTCAGTGGAGTCAGGCTAACAGATGGCCTTGGGGTGCCATCTGCCTTTGTCCCAGAGGAACACTCCAAAGCTTGGTGGCCTTGTAGACCTTCCCTTTATTCTTCACTCTCCCCAGTGGCTCTAGGTCATTGGTCTGTGTGTCATTTAAGAATCTCTTTATCCACTTTGTTGCTAGGTTTATGTTTTGGAAAGCTTCTCAGGCGTCCCTGGGTCTTGAGAAGGCAGGCTTGGATTCCGGGTTCTCCCCTGCTGCGTGCCTGCCAGGTCGAGGTGGAGGCCAAAGGCCAGTCTGAGTTGTGGTGGTCTGTGTGGTCTTGGGGTCAGTGGACCCCCTCTTCTCTGGAGGGGCAAGGAGATCCTCTGTGTGAAGCCTGGAGAGACTTGACAGGGTCAGTCTTCACAGTCTTGCTCTCTTTTTAATTTATGTTTGCATTTAGTTTCTCATTTAAGTGTTTTCTAGGAGTTTCCAACTCCTAGTGTAGAACTCAAAACATGCAGGGAGCAGCTTCTTAAAAGAGAAGGAGAAATTGCTGAACTGAAAGCAGAAAGAAGCAACACCAGGGTCAGCAGGGGGATTCTCACGTGTTGACATTTGCCCCACGTGGGTCACCGCTAGCCTCCGTGTTGCTGTCTTTAAACTCTTGTCTGATTTTCAAGTCATTTTTCACATCTTCCCACTGAGAAGACCAGGGTGGATCAGTTTGTGGTTCTCATACCTTACTTCAAATTTATGATGAGAGCTAATGTAATTTTAGTGCCTTTGAGAGGGGAGTTCTCAGCTTACATTTTTGTCCATGCTACACTTTGTGTGGGATCTTAGTTCCCCAATCAGGGATTAAAACCCATGACCCCTGCAGAAGGGTGGAGTCGTAACTACTGGGCCCCTGGGGAAGTCCACTCTTAACTTCAGACTGAACTGGCAGGATTCCAACGTGCCTTAGCATGTTTCCAGCTGTAGCGTGAGGCTGAAAGGAGCTATCGGGCCTGAAGTCAAGCATGAGGTTGAAAGTGCCCCTTTGGCCCTGCCCTGCAGCTGCTGTTGGAGCACCTGGGGTTACTGGTTGCCCGGTACATTCCATCCTTCCGGATTACAGTGGGCAAGCGGCAGGCACAGTCCCCAGCTAACATGACCAGCGAGGTGGAGGTGCTCAGGGCACTGAAACTGCTGTTTGAGCACCACAAGGCCCTGGACGAGAAGGTACCAGCCACCCATCCATCCTGGATTTGTACACTTAGTGCCTTGTTTTGACCTCACCGAGTGCCTGGAAGTGCTGTGTTCCTTCCCTCTCAAAACAGGGCTAAGGCTTCCTTTCCCCCTTAGGGACTCTCCTACGGCTCTCTAAGCCATGAGGAAGACCTGACTAAGGTGATTGCACTCAGGAAGTCATAGAAAAGCAGTCACAGGAGGAGAGCCAGTTGAAGGAGCGCCTGGCAGCCCTCTCTTTCCACGTTACAGATCTGGAGGAAGACCTGGACACGGCCAGGAAGGACCTCCTCAAGTCTAAGGACAGGAACACGAAACTGCAGTGGGACATCCGCGAAGTGAGTGACGGCGGTCGTGTCTGCCTGAGGTGGACTGTGGGTCCCTTCTTCTCCCGGTGATCTCAGCCTTGGGATGGCTGCGTGAGTAAGAGCAGAGCACTGCAGAGACCACAACTGGCTGCCTCCCCACCTCTGCGTCGAGCTCTCTGGGGTAGAAGAGGCCTGGTCCAGGCAGTCCGTTGGCAGTGGACCAACACGAGGGCAGGCCTGGCACTGTGCTGCACCCTGGGTGTGGACTCCTCCTTTCCACAAGTTCTAGGGGGCCCAGTGTGCTCCTTTTGTAAAAAGTCATTCATCCATTCATTCATTTCTTGGCGTATAGTGGCTTTACACTGCTATGCCAATTTCTGCTGTACAGCAAAGTGAATCAATCATCTATCTATCTATCTATCTATCTGCCTCTCTTTTAGATTTCCTGCCCATTTACTTCACCACAGAGCACTGAGTAGACTTCCCTGTGCTGTACACTAGGTCCTTACTCATGGACTTTATGTGTAGTATCAGTACTGTATATATGTCAACCCCAGTCTCCCAGTTCATCCCCGCCTCCACCTGCCTGTTGAATGCTGAAATTTCCTTCTGATTCCCTCAGACGAGTCTGGTGACATCTGTGGAGCCCGTTCTCTCAGAGAGATGGGAGCATGCTGTGTGGGCTCTGCTGAGGCAGCTTGCCTGGCCATCTTCTCTAGTTTTCTGAGGTTCCACTCCTTGAAGGGATGTGTGCCAGTGATACCGGCGGTCAGACAAGTCGTGGCGTCTGCTCACCCTGGGATCCTCAGGCCCGAGCTGTGTGACCGTGTGGAATCATAATGTTTCTGGCGGTCGTGTCTGCGGGGGTCATGATTTATGAGAAACATCCCGGGGATGTGGCGCTGCTGGGGGAATCGTCCCCACTGCCAGCCAGCCAGCCAGCCACCCTGTCCTTCTGGTGGGGAAGTGTTGCCCCGCGCTGCCAGGGGGCAGTGGCTGGGGATGGAGAGTCAGGCGGGGTTGTGCTGGCGCGGCTGTTGGGAGCGTTGCCCGGAGCCCCGTGAGCAGCTGTGGGGCCGTCCGTTGGTGGGCGGCCTGCAGTGTCAGGCGCGCTCGCAAACCCTCCCAGAGCAGGGTCACTAACAGCATGTAAATTGTGGTAAAATACATATAACATAAATTTTACATTTTACCCAGTTGACTGAATGACTGGGTGGCTTCAGTGGAGTCAGGCTAACAGATGGCCTTGGGGTGCCATCTGCCTTTGTCCCAGAGGAACACTCCAAAGCTTGGTGGCCTTGTAGACCTTCCCTTTATTCTTCACTCTCCCCAGTGGCTCTAGGTCATTGGTCTGTGTGTCATTTAAGAATCTCTTTATCCACTTTGTTGCTAGGTTTATGTTTTGGAAAGCTTCTCAGGCGTCCCTGGGTCTTGAGAAGGCAGGCTTGGATTCCGGGTTCTCCCCTGCTGCGTGCCTGCCAGGTCGAGGTGGAGGCCAAAGGCCAGTCTGAGTTGTGGTGGTCTGTGTGGTCTTGGGGTCAGTGGACCCCCTCTTCTCTGGAGGGGCAAGGAGATCCTCTGTGTGAAGCCTGGAGAGACTTGACAGGGTCAGTCTTCACAGTCTTGCTCTCTTTTTAATTTATGTTTGCATTTAGTTTCTCATTTAAGTGTTTTCTAGGAGTTTCCAACTCCTAGTGTAGAACTCAAAACATGCAGGGAGCAGCTTCTTAAAAGAGAAGGATAAATTGCTGAACTGAAAGCAGAAAGAAGCAACACCAGGGTCAGCAGGGGGATTCTCACGTGTTGACATTTGCCCCACATGGGTCACCGCTAGCCTCCGTGTTGCTGTCTTTAAACTCTTGTCTGATTTTCAAGTCATTTTTCACATCTTCCCACTGAGAAGACCAGGGTGGATCAGTTTGTGGTTCTCATACCTTACTTCAAATTTATGATGAGAGCTAATGTAATTTTAGTGCCTTTGAGAGGGGAGTTCTCAGCTTACATTTTTGTCCATGCTACACTTTGTGTGGGATCTTAGTTCCCCAATCAGGGATTAAAACCCATGACCCCTGCAGAAGGGTGGAGTCGTAACTACTGGGCCCCTGGGGAAGTCCACTCTTAACTTTAGACTGAACTGGCAGGATTCCAACGTGCCTTAGCATGTTTCCAGCTGTAGCGTGAGGCTGAAAGGAGCTATCGGGCCTGAAGTCAAGCATGAGGTTGAAAGTGCCCCTTTGGCCCTGCCCTGCAGCTGCTGTTGGAGCACCTGGGGTTACTGGTTGCCCGGTACATTCCATCCTTCCGGATTACAGTGGGCAAGCGGCAGGCACAGTCCCCAGCTAACATGACCAGCGAGGTGGAGGTGCTCAGGGCACTGAAACTGCTGTTTGAGCACCACAAGGCCCTGGACGAGAAGGTACCAGCCACCCATCCATCCTGGATTTGTACACTTAGTGCCTTGTTTTGACCTCACCGAGTGCCTGGAAGTGCTGTGTTCCTTCCCTCTCAAAACAGGGCTAAGGCTTCCTTTCCCCCTTAGGGACTCTCCTACGGCTCTCTAAGCCATGAGGAAGACCTGACTAAGGTGATTGCACTCAGGAAGTCATAGAAAAGCAGTCACAGGAGGAGAGCCAGTTGAAGGAGCGCCTGGCAGCCCTCTCTTTCCACGTTACAGATCTGGAGGAAGACCTGGACACGGCCAGGAAGGACCTCCTCAAGTCTAAGGACAGGAACACGAAACTGCAGTGGGACATCCGCGAAGTGAGTGACGGCGGTCGTGTCTGCCTGAGGTGGACTGTGGGTCCCTTCTTCTCCCGGTGATCTCAGCCTTGGGATGGCTGCGTGAGTAAGAGCAGAGCACTGCAGAGACCACAACTGGCTGCCTCCCCACCTCTGCGTCGAGCTCTCTGGGGTAGAAGAGGCCTGGTCCAGGCAGTCCGTTGGCAGTGGACCAACACGAGGGCAGGCCTGGCACTGTGCTGCACCCTGGGTGTGGACTCCTCCTTTCCACAAGTTCTAGGGGGCCCAGTGTGCTCCTTTTGTAAAAAGTCATTCATCCATTCATTCATTTCTTGGCGTATAGTGGCTTTACACTGCTATGCCAATTTCTGCTGTACAGCAAAGTGAATCAATCATCTATCTATCTATCTATCTATCTGCCTCTCTTTTAGATTTCCTGCCCATTTACTTCACCACAGAGCACTGAGTAGACTTCCCTGTGCTGTACACTAGGTCCTTACTCATGGACTTTATGTGTAGTATCAGTACTGTATATATGTCAACCCCAGTCTCCCAGTTCATCCCCGCCTCCACCTGCCTGTTGAATGCTGAAATTTCCTTCTGATTCCCTCAGACGAGTCTGGTGACATCTGTGGAGCCCGTTCTCTCAGAGAGATGGGAGCATGCTGTGTGGGCTCTGCTGAGGCAGCTTGCCTGGCCATCTTCTCTAGTTTTCTGAGGTTCCACTCCTTGAAGGGATGTGTGCCAGTGATACCGGCGGTCAGACAAGTCGTGGCGTCTGCTCACCCTGGGATCCTCAGGCCCGAGCTGTGTGACCGTGTGGAATCATAATGTTTCTGGCGGTCGTGTCTGCGGGGGTCATGATTTATGAGAAACATCCCGGGGATGTGGCGCTGCTGGGGGAATCGTCCCCACTGCCAGCCAGCCAGCCAGCCAGCCACCCTGTCCTTCTGGTGGGGAAGTGTTGCCCCGCGCTGCCAGGGGGCAGTGGCTGGGGATGGAGAGTCAGGCGGGGTTGTGCTGGCGCGGCTGTTGGGAGCGTTGCCCGGAGCCCCGTGAGCAGCTGTGGGGCCGTCCGTTGGTGGGCGGCCTGCGGTGTCAGGCGCGCTCGCAAACCCTCCCAGAGCAGGGTCACTAACAGCATGTAAATTGTGGTAAAATACATATAACATAAATTTTACATTTTACCCAGTTGACTGAATGACTGGGTGGCTTCAGTGGAGTCAGGCTAACAGATGGCCTTGGGGTGCCATCTGCCTTTGTCCCAGAGGAACACTCCAAAGCTTGGTGGCCTTGTAGACCTTCCCTTTATTCTTCACTCTCCCCAGTGGCTCTAGGTCATTGGTCTGTGTGTCATTTAAGAATCTCTTTATCCACTTTGTTGCTAGGTTTATGTTTTGGAAAGCTTCTCAGGCGTCCCTGGGTCTTGAGAAGGCAGGCTTGGATTCCGGGTTCTCCCCTGCTGCGTGCCTGCCAGGTCGAGGTGGAGGCCAAAGGCCAGTCTGAGTTGTGGTGGTCTGTGTGGTCTTGGGGTCAGTGGACCCCCTCTTCTCTGGAGGGGCAAGGAGATCCTCTGTGTGAAGCCTGGAGAGACTTGACAGGGTCAGTCTTCACAGTCTTGCTCTCTTTTTAATTTATGTTTGCATTTAGTTTCTCATTTAAGTGTTTTCTAGGAGTTTCCAACTCCTAGTGTAGAACTCAAAACATGCAGGGAGCAGCTTCTTAAAAGAGAAGGAGAAATTGCTGAACTGAAAGCAGAAAGAAGCAACACCAGGGTCAGCAGGGGGATTCTCACGTGTTGACATTTGCCCCACGTGGGTCACCGCTAGCCTCCGTGTTGCTGTCTTTAAACTCTTGTCTGATTTTCAAGTCATTTTTCACATCTTCCCACTGAGAAGACCAGGGTGGATCAGTTTGTGGTTCTCATACCTTACTTCAAATTTATGATGAGAGCTAATGTAATTTTAGTGCCTTTGAGAGGGGAGTTCTCAGCTTACATTTTTGTCCATGCTACACTTTGTGTGGGATCTTAGTTCCCCAATCAGGGATTAAAACCCATGACCCCTGCAGAAGGGTGGAGTCGTAACTACTGGGCCCCTGGGGAAGTCCACTCTTAACTTCAGACTGAACTGGCAGGATTCCAACGTGCCTTAGCATGTTTCCCGCTGTAGCGTGAGGCTGAAAGGAGCTATCGGGCCTGAAGTCAAGCATGAGGTTGAAAGTGCCCCTTTGGCCCTGCCCTGCAGCTGCTGTTGGAGCACCTGGGGTTACTGGTTGCCCGGTACATTCCATCCTTCCGGATTACAGTGGGCAAGCGGCAGGCACAGTCCCCAGCTAACATGACCAGCGAGGTGGAGGTGCTCAGGGCACTGAAACTGCTGTTTGAGCACCACAAGGCCCTGGACGAGAAGGTACCAGCCACCCATCCATCCTGGATTTGTACACTTAGTGCCTTGTTTTGACCTCACCGAGTGCCTGGAAGTGCTGTGTTCCTTCCCTCTCAAAACAGGGCTAAGGCTTCCTTTCCCGCTTAGGGACTCTCCTACGGCTCTCTAAGCCATGAGGAAGACCTGACTAAGGTGATTGCACTCAGGAAGTCATAGAAAAGCAGTCACAGGAGGAGAGCCAGTTGAAGGAGCGCCTGGCAGCCCTCTCTTTCCACGTTACAGATCTGGAGGAAGACCTGGACACGGCCAGGAAGGACCTCCTCAAGTCTAAGGACAGGAACACGAAACTGCAGTGGGACATCCGCGAAGTGAGTGACGGCGGTCGTGTCTGCCTGAGGTGGACTGTGGGTCCCTTCTTCTCCCGGTGATCTCAGCCTTGGGATGGCTGCGTGAGTAAGAGCAGAGCACTGCAGAGACCACAACTGGCTGCCTCCCCACCTCTGCGTCGAGCTCTCTGGGGTAGAAGAGGCCTGGTCCAGGCAGTCCGTTGGCAGTGGACCAACACGAGGGCAGCCCTGGCACTGTGCTGCACCCTGGGTGTGGACTCCTCCTTTCCACAAGTTCTAGGGGGCCCAGTGTGCTCCTTTTGTAAAAAGTCATTCATCCATTCATTCATTTCTTGGCGTATAGTGGCTTTACACTGCTATGCCAATTTCTGCTGTACAGCAAAGTGAATCAATCATCTATCTATCTATCTATCTATCTATCTGCCTCTCTTTTAGATTTCCTGCCCATTTACTTCACCACAGAGCACTGAGTAGACTTCCCTGTGCTGTACACTAGGTCCTTACTCATGGACTTTATGTGTAGTATCAGTACTGTATATATGTCAACCCCAGTCTCCCAGTTCATCCCCGCCTCCACCTGCCTGTTGAATGCTGAAATTTCCTTCTGATTCCCTCAGACGAGTCTGGTGACATCTGTGGAGCCCGTTCTCTCAGAGAGATGGGAGCATGCTGTGTGGGCTCTGCTGAGGCAGCTTGCCTGGCCATCTTCTCTAGTTTTCTGAGGTTCCGCTCCTTGAAGGGATGTGTGCCAGTGATACCGGCGGTCAGACAAGTCGTGGCGTCTGCTCACCCTGGGATCCTCAGGCCCGAGCTGTGTGACCGTGTGGAATCATAATGTTTCTGGCGGTCGTGTCTGCGGGGGTCATGATTTATGAGAAACATCCCGGGGATGTGGCGCTGCTGGGGGAATCGTCCCCACTGCCAGCCAGCCAGCCAGCCAGCCACCCTGTCCTTCTGGTGGGGAAGTGTTGCCCCGCGCTGCCAGGGGGCAGTGGCTGGGGATGGAGAGTCAGGCGGGGTTGTGCTGGCGCGGCTGTTGGGAGCGTTGCCCGGAGCCCCGTGAGCAGCTGTGGGGCCGTCCGTTGGTGGGCGGCCTGCGGTGTCAGGCGCGCTCGCAAACCCTCCCAGAGCAGGGTCACTAACAGCATGTAAATTGTGGTAAAATACATATAACATAAATTTTACATTTTACCCAGTTGACTGAATGACTGGGTGGCTTCAGTGGAGTCAGGCTAACAGATGGCCTTGGGGTGCCATCTGCCTTTGTCCCAGAGGAACACTCCAAAGCTTGGTGGCCTTGTAGACCTTCCCTTTATTCTTCACTGTCCCCAGTGGCTCTAGGTCATTGGTCTGTGTGTCATTTAAGAATCTCTTTATCCACTTTGTTGCTAGGTTTATGTTTTGGAAAGCTTCTCAGGCGTCCCTGGGTCTTGAGAAGGCAGGCTTGGATTCCGGGTTCTCCCCTGCTGCGTGCCTGCCAGGTCGAGGTGGAGGCCAAAGGCCAGTCTGAGTTGTGGTGGTCTGTGTGGTCTTGGGGTCAGTGGACCCCCTCTTCTCTGGAGGGGCAAGGAGATCCTCTGTGTGAAGCCTGGAGAGACTTGACAGGGTCAGTCTTCACAGTCTTGCTCTCTTTTTAATTTATGTTTGCATTTAGTTTCTCATTTAAGTGTTTTCTAGGAGTTTCCAACTCCTAGTGTAGAACTCAAAACATGCAGGGAGCAGCTTCTTAAAAGAGAAGGAGAAATTGCTGAACTGAAAGCAGAAAGAAGCAACACCAGGGTCAGCAGGGGGATTCTCACGTGTTGACATTTGCCCCACGTGGGTCACCGCTAGCCTCCGTGTTGCTGTCTTTAAACTCTTGTCTGATTTTCAAGTCATTTTTCACATCTTCCCACTGAGAAGACCAGGGTGGATCAGTTTGTGGTTCTCATACCTTACTTCAAATTTATGATGAGAGCTAATGTAATTTTAGTGCCTTTGAGAGGGGAGTTCTCAGCTTACATTTTTGTCCATGCTACACTTTGTGTGGGATCTTAGTTCCCCAATCAGGGATTAAAACCCATGACCCCTGCAGAAGGGTGGAGTCGTAACTACTGGGCCCCTGGGGAAGTCCACTCTTAACTTCAGACTGAACTGGCAGGATTCCAACGTGCCTTAGCATGTTTCCAGCTGTAGCGTGAGGCTGAAAGGAGCTATCGGGCCTGAAGTCAAGCATGAGGTTGAAAGTGCCCCTTTGGCCCTGCCCTGCAGCTGCTGTTGGAGCACCTGGGGTTACTGGTTGCCCGGTACATTCCATCCTTCCGGATTACAGTGGGCAAGCGGCAGGCACAGTCCCCAGCTAACATGACCAGCGAGGTGGAGGTGCTCAGGGCACTGAAACTGCTGTTTGAGCACCACAAGGCCCTGGACGAGAAGGTACCAGCCACCCATCCATCCTGGATTTGTACACTTAGTGCCTTGTTTTGACCTCACCGAGTGCCTGGAAGTGCTGTGTTCCTTCCCTCTCAAAACAGGGCTAAGGCTTCCTTTCCCCCTTAGGGACTCTCCTACGGCTCTCTAAGCCATGAGGAAGACCTGACTAAGGTGATTGCACTCAGGAAGTCATAGAAAAGCAGTCACAGGAGGAGAGCCAGTTGAAGGAGCGCCTGGCAGCCCTCTCTTTCCACGTTACAGATCTGGAGGAAGACCTGGACACGGCCAGGAAGGACCTCCTCAAGTCTAAGGACAGGAACACGAAACTGCAGTGGGACATCCGCGAAGTGAGTGACGGCGGTCGTGTCTGCCTGAGGTGGACTGTGGGTCCCTTCTTCTCCCGGTGATCTCAGCCTTGGGATGGCTGCGTGAGTAAGAGCAGAGCACTGCAGAGACCACAACTGGCTGCCTCCCCACCTCTGCGTCGAGCTCTCTGGGGTAGAAGAGGCCTGGTCCAGGCAGTCCGTTGGCAGTGGACCAACACGAGGGCAGGCCTGGCACTGTGCTGCACCCTGGGTGTGGACTCCTCCTTTCCACAAGTTCTAGGGGGCCCAGTGTGCTCCTTTTGTAAAAAGTCATTCATCCATTCATTCATTTCTTGGCGTATAGTGGCTTTACACTGCTATGCCAATTTCTGCTGTACAGCAAAGTGAATCAATCATCTATCTATCTATCTATCTATCTATCTGCCTCTCTTTTAGATTTCCTGCCCATTTACTTCACCACAGAGCACTGAGTAGACTTCCCTGTGCTGTACACTAGGTCCTTACTCATGGACTTTATGTGTAGTATCAGTACTGTATATATGTCAACCCCAGTCTCCCAGTTCATCCCCGCCTCCACCTGCCTGTTGAATGCTGAAATTTCCTTCTGATTCCCTCAGACGAGTCTGGTGACATCTGTGGAGCCCGTTCTCTCAGAGAGATGGGAGCATGCTGTGTGGGCTCTGCTGAGGCAGCTTGCCTGGCCATCTTCTCTAGTTTTCTGAGGTTCCGCTCCTTGAAGGGATGTGTGCCAGTGATACCGGCGGTCAGACAAGTCGTGGCGTCTGCTCACCCTGGGATCCTCAGGCCCGAGCTGTGTGACCGTGTGGAATCATAATGTTTCTGGCGGTCGTGTCTGCGGGGGTCATGATTTATGAGAAACATCCCGGGGATGTGGCGCTGCTGGGGGAATCGTCCCCACTGCCAGCCAGCCAGCCAGCCAGCCACCCTGTCCTTCTGGTGGGGAAGTGTTGCCCCGCGCTGCCAGGGGGCAGTGGCTGGGGATGGAGAGTCAGGCGGGGTTGTGCTGGCGCGGCTGTTGGGAGCGTTGCCCGGAGCCCCGTGAGCAGCTGTGGGGCCGTCCGTTGGTGGGCGGCCTGCGGTGTCAGGCGCGCTCGCAAACCCTCCCAGAGCAGGGTCACTAACAGCATGTAAATTGTGGTAAAATACATATAACATAAATTTTACATTTTACCCAGTTGACTGAATGACTGGGTGGCTTCAGTGGAGTCAGGCTAACAGATGGCCTTGGGGTGCCATCTGCCTTTGTCCCAGAGGAACACTCCAAAGCTTGGTGGCCTTGTAGACCTTCCCTTTATTCTTCACTCTCCCCAGTGGCTCTAGGTCATTGGTCTGTGTGTCATTTAAGAATCTCTTTATCCACTTTGTTGCTAGGTTTATGTTTTGGAAAGCTTCTCAGGCGTCCCTGGGTCTTGAGAAGGCAGGCTTGGATTCCGGGTTCTCCCCTGCTGCGTGCCTGCCAGGTCGAGGTGGAGGCCAAAGGCCAGTCTGAGTTGTGGTGGTCTGTGTGGTCTTGGGGTCAGTGGACCCCCTCTTCTCTGGAGGGGCAAGGAGATCCTCTGTGTGAAGCCTGGAGAGACTTGACAGGGTCAGTCTTCACAGTCTTGCTCTCTTTTTAATTTATGTTTGCATTTAGTTTCTCATTTAAGTGTTTTCTAGGAGTTTCCAACTCCTAGTGTAGAACTCAAAACATGCAGGGAGCAGCTTCTTAAAAGAGAAGGAGAAATTGCTGAACTGAAAGCAGAAAGAAGCAACACCAGGGTCAGCAGGGGGATTCTCACGTGTTGACATTTGCCCCACGTGGGTCACCGCTAGCCTCCGTGTTGCTGTCTTTAAACTCTTGTCTGATTTTCAAGTCATTTTTCACATCTTCCCACTGAGAAGACCAGGGTGGATCAGTTTGTGGTTCTCATACCTTACTTCAAATTTATGATGAGAGCTAATGTAATTTTAGTGCCTTTGAGAGGGGAGTTCTCAGCTTACATTTTTGTCCATGCTACACTTTGTGTGGGATCTTAGTTCCCCAATCAGGGATTAAAACCCATGACCCCTGCAGAAGGGTGGAGTCGTAACTACTGGGCCCCTGGGGAAGTCCACTCTTAACTTCAGACTGAACTGGCAGGATTCCAACGTGCCTTAGCATGTTTCCAGCTGTAGCGTGAGGCTGAAAGGAGCTATCGGGCCTGAAGTCAAGCATGAGGTTGAAAGTGCCCCTTTGGCCCTGCCCTGCAGCTGCTGTTGGAGCACCTGGGGTTACTGGTTGCCCGGTACATTCCATCCTTCCGGATTACAGTGGGCAAGCGGCAGGCACAGTCCCCAGCTAACATGACCAGCGAGGTGGAGGTGCTCAGGGCACTGAAACTGCTGTTTGAGCACCACAAGGCCCTGGACGAGAAGGTACCAGCCACCCATCCATCCTGGATTTGTACACTTAGTGCCTTGTTTTGACCTCACCGAGTGCCTGGAAGTGCTGTGTTCCTTCCCTCTCAAAACAGGGCTAAGGCTTCCTTTCCCCCTTAGGGACTCTCCTACGGCTCTCTAAGCCATGAGGAAGACCTGACTAAGGTGATTGCACTCAGGAAGTCATAGAAAAGCAGTCACAGGAGGAGAGCCAGTTGAAGGAGCGCCTGGCAGCCCTCTCTTTCCACGTTACAGATCTGGAGGAAGACCTGGACACGGCCAGGAAGGACCTCCTCAAGTCTAAGGACAGGAACACGAAACTGCAGTGGGACATCCGCGAAGTGAGTGACGGCGGTCGTGTCTGCCTGAGGTGGACTGTGGGTCCCTTCTTCTCCCGGTGATCTCAGCCTTGGGATGGCTGCGTGAGTAAGAGCAGAGCACTGCAGAGACCACAACTGGCTGCCTCCCCACCTCTGCGTCGAGCTCTCTGGGGTAGAAGAGGCCTGGTCCAGGCAGTCCGTTGGCAGTGGGCCAACACGAGGGCAGGCCTGGCACTGTGCTGCACCCTGGGTGTGGACTCCTCCTTTCCACAAGTTCTAGGGGGCCCAGTGTGCTCCTTTTGTAAAAAGTCATTCATCCATTCATTCATTTCTTGGCGTATAGTGGCTTTACACTGCTATGCCAATTTCTGCTGTACAGCAAAGTGAATCAATCATCTATCTATCTATCTATCTATCTGCCTCTCTTTTAGATTTCCTGCCCATTTACTTCACCACAGAGCACTGAGTAGACTTGCCTGTGCTGTACACTAGGTCCTTACTCATGGACTTTATGTGTAGTATCAGTACTGTATATATGTCAACCCCAGTCTCCCAGTTCATCCCCGCCTCCACCTGCCTGTTGAATGCTGAAATTTCCTTCTGATTCCCTCAGACGAGTCTGGTGACATCTGTGGAGCCCGTTCTCTCAGAGAGATGGGAGCATGCTGTGTGGGCTCTGCTGAGGCAGCTTGCCTGGCCATCTTCTCTAGTTTTCTGAGGTTCCGCTCCTTGAAGGGATGTGTGCCAGTGATACCGGCGGTCAGACAAGTCGTGGCGTCTGCTCACCCTGGGATCCTCAGGCCCGAGCTGTGTGACCGTGTGGAATCATAATGTTTCTGGCGGTCGTGTCTGCGGGGGTCATGATTTATGAGAAACATCCCGGGGATGTGGCGCTGCTGGGGGAATCGTCCCCACTGCCAGCCAGCCAGCCAGCCAGCCACCCTGTCCTTCTGGTGGGGAAGTGTTGCCCCGCGCTGCCAGGGGGCAGTGGCTGGGGATGGAGAGTCAGGCGGGGTTGTGCTGGCGCGGCTGTTGGGAGCGTTGCCCGGAGCCCCGTGAGCAGCTGTGGGGCCGTCCGTTGGTGGGCGGCCTGCGGTGTCAGGCGCGCTCGCAAACCCTCCCAGAGCAGGGTCACTAACAGCATGTAAATTGTGGTAAAATACATATAACATAAATTTTACATTTTACCCAGTTGACTGAATGACTGGGTGGCTTCAGTGGAGTCAGGCTAACAGATGGCCTTGGGGTGCCATCTGCCTTTGTCCCAGAGGAACACTCCAAAGCTTGGTGGCCTTGTAGACCTTCCCTTTATTCTTCACTCTCCCCAGTGGCTCTAGGTCATTGGTCTGTGTGTCATTTAAGAATCTCTTTATCCACTTTGTTGCTAGGTTTATGTTTTGGAAAGCTTCTCAGGCGTCCCTGGGTCTTGAGAAGGCAGGCTTGGATTCCGGGTTCTCCCCTGCTGCGTGCCTGCCAGGTCGAGGTGGAGGCCAAAGGCCAGTCTGAGTTGTGGTGGTCTGTGTGGTCTTGGGGTCAGTGGACCCCCTCTTCTCTGGAGGGGCAAGGAGATCCTCTGTGTGAAGCCTGGAGAGACTTGACAGGGTCAGTCTTCACAGTCTTGCTCTCTTTTTAATTTATGTTTGCATTTAGTTTCTCATTTAAGTGTTTTCTAGGAGTTTCCAACTCCTAGTGTAGAACTCAAAACATGCAGGGAGCAGCTTCTTAAAAGAGAAGGAGAAATTGCTGAACTGAAAGCAGAAAGAAGCAACACCAGGGTCAGCAGGGGGATTCTCACGTGTTGACATTTGCCCCACGTGGGTCACCGCTAGCCTCCGTGTTGCTGTCTTTAAACTCTTGTCTGATTTTCAAGTCATTTTTCACATCTTCCCACTGAGAAGACCAGGGTGGATCAGTTTGTGGTTCTCATACCTTACTTCAAATTTATGATGAGAGCTAATGTAATTTTAGTGCCTTTGAGAGGGGAGTTCTCAGCTTACATTTTTGTCCATGCTACACTTTGTGTGGGATCTTAGTTCCCCAATCAGGGATTAAAACCCATGACCCCTGCAGAAGGGTGGAGTCGTAACTACTGGGCCCCTGGGGAAGTCCACTCTTAACTTCAGACTGAACTGGCAGGATTCCAACGTGCCTTAGCATGTTTCCAGCTGTAGCGTGAGGCTGAAAGGAGCTATCGGGCCTGAAGTCAAGCATGAGGTTGAAAGTGCCCCTTTGGCCCTGCCCTGCAGCTGCTGTTGGAGCACCTGGGGTTACTGGTTGCCCGGTACATTCCATCCTTCCGGATTACAGTGGGCAAGCGGCAGGCACAGTCCCCAGCTAACATGACCAGCGAGGTGGAGGTGCTCAGGGCACTGAAACTGCTGTTTGAGCACCACAAGGCCCTGGACGAGAAGGTACCAGCCACCCATCCATCCTGGATTTGTACACTTAGTGCCTTGTTTTGACCTCACCGAGTGCCTGGAAGTGCTGTGTTCCTTCCCTCTCAAAACAGGGCTAAGGCTTCCTTTCCCCCTTAGGGACTCTCCTACGGCTCTCTAAGCCATGAGGAAGACCTGACTAAGGTAATTGCACTCAGGAAGTCATAGAAAAGCAGTCACAGGAGGAGAGCCAGTTGAAGGAGCGCCTGGCAGCCCTCTCTTTCCACGTTACAGATCTGGAGGAAGACCTGGACACGGCCAGGAAGGACCTCCTCAAGTCTAAGGACAGGAACACGAAACTGCAGTGGGACATCCGCGAAGTGAGTGACGGCGGTCGTGTCTGCCTGAGGTGGACTGTGGGTCCCTTCTTCTCCCGGTGATCTCAGCCTTGGGATGGCTGCGTGAGTAAGAGCAGAGCACTGCAGAGACCACAACTGGCTGCCTCCCCACCTCTGCGTCGAGCTCTCTGGGGTAGAAGAGGCCTGGTCCAGGCAGTCCGTTGGCAGTGGACCAACACGAGGGCAGGCCTGGCACTGTGCTGCACCCTGGGTGTGGACTCCTCCTTTCCACAAGTTCTAGGGGGCCCAGTGTGCTCCTTTTGTAAAAAGTCATTCATCCATTCATTCATTTCTTGGCGTATAGTGGCTTTACACTGCTATGCCAATTTCTGCTGTACAGCAAAGTGAATCAATCATCTATCTATCTATCTATCTATCTGCCTCTCTTTTAGATTTCCTGCCCATTTACTTCACCACAGAGCACTGAGTAGACTTCCCTGTGCTGTACACTAGGTCCTTACTCATGGACTTTATGTGTAGTATCAGTACTGTATATATGTCAACCCCAGTCTCCCAGTTCATCCCCGCCTCCACCTGCCTGTTGAATGCTGAAATTTCCTTCTGATTCCCTCAGACGAGTCTGGTGACATCTGTGGAGCCCGTTCTCTCAGAGAGATGGGAGCATGCTGTGTGGGCTCTGCTGAGGCAGCTTGCCTGGCCATCTTCTCTAGTTTTCTGAGGTTCCGCTCCTTGAAGGGATGTGTGCCAGTGATACCGGCGGTCAGACAAGTCGTGGCGTCTGCTCACCCTGGGATCCTCAGGCCCGAGCTGTGTGACCGTGTGGAATCATAATGTTTCTGGCGGTCGTGTCTGCGGGGGTCATGATTTATGAGAAACATCCCGGGGATGTGGCGCTGCTGGGGGAATCGTCCCCACTGCCAGCCAGCCAGCCAGCCAGCCACCCTGTCCTTCTGGTGGGGAAGTGTTGCCCCGCGCTGCCAGGGGGCAGTGGCTGGGGATGGAGAGTCAGGCGGGGTTGTGCTGGCGCGGCTGTTGGGAGCGTTGCCCGGAGCCCCGTGAGCAGCTGTGGGGCCGTCCGTTGGTGGGCGGCCTGCGGTGTCAGGCGCGCTCGCAAACCCTCCCAGAGCAGGGTCACTAACAGCATGTAAATTGTGGTAAAATACATATAACATAAATTTTACATTTTACCCAGTTGACTGAATGACTGGGTGGCTTCAGTGGAGTCAGGCTAACAGATGGCCTTGGGGTGCCATCTGCCTTTGTCCCAGAGGAACACTCCAAAGCTTGGTGGCCTTGTAGACCTTCCCTTTATTCTTCACTCTCCCCAGTGGCTCTAGGTCATTGGTCTGTGTGTCATTTAAGAATCTCTTTATCCACTTTGTTGCTAGGTTTATGTTTTGGAAAGCTTCTCAGGCGTCCCTGGGTCTTGAGAAGGCAGGCTTGGATTCCGGGTTCTCCCCTGCTGCGTGCCTGCCAGGTCGAGGTGGAGGCCAAAGGCCAGTCTGAGTTGTGGTGGTCTGTGTGGTCTTGGGGTCAGTGGACCCCCTCTTCTCTGGAGGGGCAAGGAGATCCTCTGTGTGAAGCCTGGAGAGACTTGACAGGGTCAGTCTTCACAGTCTTGCTCTCTTTTTAATTTATGTTTGCATTTAGTTTCTCATTTAAGTGTTTTCTAGGAGTTTCCAACTCCTAGTGTAGAACTCAAAACATGCAGGGAGCAGCTTCTTAAAAGAGAAGGAGAAATTGCTGAACTGAAAGCAGAAAGAAGCAACACCAGGGTCAGCAGGGGGATTCTCACGTGTTGACATTTGCCCCACGTGG
The DNA here is from genome assembly GCF_029407905.1 of Bubalus kerabau. Taxonomy (NCBI): domain Eukaryota; kingdom Metazoa; phylum Chordata; class Mammalia; order Artiodactyla; family Bovidae; genus Bubalus; species Bubalus kerabau. Next base: position 541,999 of record NC_073637.1, on the reverse strand, counting down.
GTCACCGCTAGCCTCCGTGTTGCTGTCTTTAAACTCTTGTCTGATTTTCAAGTCATTTTTCACATCTTCCCACTGAGAAGACCAGGGTGGATCAGTTTGTGGTTCTCATACCTTACTTCAAATTTATGATGAGAGCTAATGTAATTTTAGTGCCTTTGAGAGGGGAGTTCTCAGCTTACATTTTTGTCCATGCTACACTTTGTGTGGGATCTTAGTTCCCCAATCAGGGATTAAAACCCATGACCCCTGCAGAAGGGTGGAGTCGTAACTACTGGGCCCCTGGGGAAGTCCACTCTTAACTTCAGACTGAACTGGCAGGATTCCAACGTGCCTTAGCATGTTTCCAGCTGTAGCGTGAGGCTGAAAGGAGCTATCGGGCCTGAAGTCAAGCATGAGGTTGAAAGTGCCCCTTTGGCCCTGCCCTGCAGCTGCTGTTGGAGCACCTGGGGTTACTGGTTGCCCGGTACATTCCATCCTTCCGGATTACAGTGGGCAAGCGGCAGGCACAGTCCCCAGCTAACATGACCAGCGAGGTGGAGGTGCTCAGGGCACTGAAACTGCTGTTTGAGCACCACAAGGCCCTGGACGAGAAGGTACCAGCCACCCATCCATCCTGGATTTGTACACTTAGTGCCTTGTTTTGACCTCACCGAGTGCCTGGAAGTGCTGTGTTCCTTCCCTCTCAAAACAGGGCTAAGGCTTCCTTTCCCCCTTAGGGACTCTCCTACGGCTCTCTAAGCCATGAGGAAGACCTGACTAAGGTGATTGCACTCAGGAAGTCATAGAAAAGCAGTCACAGGAGGAGAGCCAGTTGAAGGAGCGCCTGGCAGCCCTCTCTTTCCACGTTACAGATCTGGAGGAAGACCTGGACACGGCCAGGAAGGACCTCCTCAAGTCTAAGGACAGGAACACGAAACTGCAGTGGGACATCCGCGAAGTGAGTGACGGCGGTCGTGTCTGCCTGAGGTGGACTGTGGGTCCCTTCTTCTCCCGGTGATCTCAGCCTTGGGATGGCTGCGTGAGTAAGAGCAGAGCACTGCAGAGACCACAACTGGCTGCCTCCCCACCTCTGCGTCGAGCTCTCTGGGGTAGAAGAGGCCTGGTCCAGGCAGTCCGTTGGCAGTGGACCAACACGAGGGCAGCCCTGGCACTGTGCTGCACCCTGGGTGTGGACTCCTCCTTTCCACAAGTTCTAGGGGGCCCAGTGTGCTCCTTTTGTAAAAAGTCATTCATCCATTCATTCATTTCTTGGCGTATAGTGGCTTTACACTGCTATGCCAATTTCTGCTGTACAGCAAAGTGAATCAATCATCTATCTATCTATCTATCTATCTATCTGCCTCTCTTTTAGATTTCCTGCCCATTTACTTCACCACAGAGCACTGAGTAGACTTCCCTGTGCTGTACACTAGGTCCTTACTCATGGACTTTATGTGTAGTATCAGTACTGTATATATGTCAACCCCAGTCTCCCAGTTCATCCCCGCCTCCACCTGCCTGTTGAATGCTGAAATTTCCTTCTGATTCCCTCAGACGAGTCTGGTGACATCTGTGGAGCCCGTTCTCTCAGAGAGATGGGAGCATGCTGTGTGGGCTCTGCTGAGGCAGCTTGCCTGGCCATCTTCTCTAGTTTTCTGAGGTTCCGCTCCTTGAAGGGATGTGTGCCAGTGATACCGGCGGTCAGACAAGTCGTGGCGTCTGCTCACCCTGGGATCCTCAGGCCCGAGCTGTGTGACCGTGTGGAATCATAATGTTTCTGGCGGTCGTGTCTGCGGGGGTCATGATTTATGAGAAACATCCCGGGGATGTGGCGCTGCTGGGGGAATCGTCCCCACTGCCAGCCAGCCAGCCAGCCAGCCACCCTGTCCTTCTGGTGGGGAAGTGTTGCCCCGCGCTGCCAGGGGGCAGTGGCTGGGGATGGAGAGTCAGGCGGGGTTGTGCTGGCGCGGCTGTTGGGAGCGTTGCCCGGAGCCCCGTGAGCAGCTGTGGGGCCGTCCGTTGGTGGGCGGCCTGCGGTGTCAGGCGCGCTCGCAAACCCTCCCAGAGCAGGGTCACTAACAGCATGTAAATTGTGGTAAAATACATATAACATAAATTTTACATTTTACCCAGTTGACTGAATGACTGGGTGGCTTCAGTGGAGTCAGGCTAACAGATGGCCTTGGGGTGCCATCTGCCTTTGTCCCAGAGGAACACTCCAAAGCTTGGTGGCCTTGTAGACCTTCCCTTTATTCTTCACTGTCCCCAGTGGCTCTAGGTCATTGGTCTGTGTGTCATTTAAGAATCTCTTTATCCACTTTGTTGCTAGGTTTATGTTTTGGAAAGCTTCTCAGGCGTCCCTGGGTCTTGAGAAGGCAGGCTTGGATTCCGGGTTCTCCCCTGCTGCGTGCCTGCCAGGTCGAGGTGGAGGCCAAAGGCCAGTCTGAGTTGTGGTGGTCTGTGTGGTCTTGGGGTCAGTGGACCCCCTCTTCTCTGGAGGGGCAAGGAGATCCTCTGTGTGAAGCCTGGAGAGACTTGACAGGGTCAGTCTTCACAGTCTTGCTCTCTTTTTAATTTATGTTTGCATTTAGTTTCTCATTTAAGTGTTTTCTAGGAGTTTCCAACTCCTAGTGTAGAACTCAAAACATGCAGGGAGCAGCTTCTTAAAAGAGAAGGAGAAATTGCTGAACTGAAAGCAGAAAGAAGCAACACCAGGGTCAGCAGGGGGATTCTCACGTGTTGACATTTGCCCCACGTGGGTCACCGCTAGCCTCCGTGTTGCTGTCTTTAAACTCTTGTCTGATTTTCAAGTCATTTTTCACATCTTCCCACTGAGAAGACCAGGGTGGATCAGTTTGTGGTTCTCATACCTTACTTCAAATTTATGATGAGAGCTAATGTAATTTTAGTGCCTTTGAGAGGGGAGTTCTCAGCTTACATTTTTGTCCATGCTACACTTTGTGTGGGATCTTAGTTCCCCAATCAGGGATTAAAACCCATGACCCCTGCAGAAGGGTGGAGTCGTAACTACTGGGCCCCTGGGGAAGTCCACTCTTAACTTCAGACTGAACTGGCAGGATTCCAACGTGCCTTAGCATGTTTCCAGCTGTAGCGTGAGGCTGAAAGGAGCTATCGGGCCTGAAGTCAAGCATGAGGTTGAAAGTGCCCCTTTGGCCCTGCCCTGCAGCTGCTGTTGGAGCACCTGGGGTTACTGGTTGCCCGGTACATTCCATCCTTCCGGATTACAGTGGGCAAGCGGCAGGCACAGTCCCCAGCTAACATGACCAGCGAGGTGGAGGTGCTCAGGGCACTGAAACTGCTGTTTGAGCACCACAAGGCCCTGGACGAGAAGGTACCAGCCACCCATCCATCCTGGATTTGTACACTTAGTGCCTTGTTTTGACCTCACCGAGTGCCTGGAAGTGCTGTGTTCCTTCCCTCTCAAAACAGGGCTAAGGCTTCCTTTCCCCCTTAGGGACTCTCCTACGGCTCTCTAAGCCATGAGGAAGACCTGACTAAGGTGATTGCACTCAGGAAGTCATAGAAAAGCAGTCACAGGAGGAGAGCCAGTTGAAGGAGCGCCTGGCAGCCCTCTCTTTCCACGTTACAGATCTGGAGGAAGACCTGGACACGGCCAGGAAGGACCTCCTCAAGTCTAAGGACAGGAACACGAAACTGCAGTGGGACATCCGCGAAGTGAGTGACGGCGGTCGTGTCTGCCTGAGGTGGACTGTGGGTCCCTTCTTCTCCCGGTGATCTCAGCCTTGGGATGGCTGCGTGAGTAAGAGCAGAGCACTGCAGAGACCACAACTGGCTGCCTCCCCACCTCTGCGTCGAGCTCTCTGGGGTAGAAGAGGCCTGGTCCAGGCAGTCCGTTGGCAGTGGGCCAACACGAGGGCAGCCCTGGCACTGTGCTGCACCCTGGGTGTGGACTCCTCCTTTCCACAAGTTCTAGGGGGCCCAGTGTGCTCCTTTTGTAAAAAGTCATTCATCCATTCATTCATTTCTTGGCGTATAGTGGCTTTACACTGCTATGCCAATTTCTGCTGTACAGCAAAGTGAATCAATCATCTATCTATCTATCTATCTATCTGCCTCTCTTTTAGATTTCCTGCCCATTTACTTCACCACAGAGCACTGAGTAGACTTCCCTGTGCTGTACACTAGGTCCTTACTCATGGACTTTATGTGTAGTATCAGTACTGTATATATGTCAACCCCAGTCTCCCAGTTCATCCCCGCCTCCACCTGCCTGTTGAATGCTGAAATTTCCTTCTGATTCCCTCAGACGAGTCTGGTGACATCTGTGGAGCCCGTTCTCTCAGAGAGATGGGAGCATGCTGTGTGGGCTCTGCTGAGGCAGCTTGCCTGGCCATCTTCTCTAGTTTTCTGAGGTTCCGCTCCTTGAAGGGATGTGTGCCAGTGATACCGGCGGTCAGACAAGTCGTGGCGTCTGCTCACCCTGGGATCCTCAGGCCCGAGCTGTGTGACCGTGTGGAATCATAATGTTTCTGGCGGTCGTGTCTGCGGGGGTCATGATTTATGAGAAACATCCCGGGGATGTGGCGCTGCTGGGGGAATCGTCCCCACTGCCAGCCAGCCAGCCAGCCAGCCACCCTGTCCTTCTGGTGGGGAAGTGTTGCCCCGCGCTGCCAGGGGGCAGTGGCTGGGGATGGAGAGTCAGGCGGGGTTGTGCTGGCGCGGCTGTTGGGAGCGTTGCCCGGAGCCCCGTGAGCAGCTGTGGGGCCGTCCGTTGGTGGGCGGCCTGCGGTGTCAGGCGCGCTCGCAAACCCTCCCAGAGCAGGGTCACTAACAGCATGTAAATTGTGGTAAAATACATATAACATAAATTTTACATTTTACCCAGTTGACTGAATGACTGGGTGGCTTCAGTGGAGTCAGGCTAACAGATGGCCTTGGGGTGCCATCTGCCTTTGTCCCAGAGGAACACTCCAAAGCTTGGTGGCCTTGTAGACCTTCCCTTTATTCTTCACTCTCCCCAGTGGCTCTAGGTCATTGGTCTGTGTGTCATTTAAGAATCTCTTTATCCACTTTGTTGCTAGGTTTATGTTTTGGAAAGCTTCTCAGGCGTCCCTGGGTCTTGAGAAGGCAGGCTTGGATTCCGGGTTCTCCCCTGCTGCGTGCCTGCCAGGTCGAGGTGGAGGCCAAAGGCCAGTCTGAGTTGTGGTGGTCTGTGTGGTCTTGGGGTCAGTGGACCCCCTCTTCTCTGGAGGGGCAAGGAGATCCTCTGTGTGAAGCCTGGAGAGACTTGACAGGGTCAGTCTTCACAGTCTTGCTCTCTTTTTAATTTATGTTTGCATTTAGTTTCTCATTTAAGTGTTTTCTAGGAGTTTCCAACTCCTAGTGTAGAACTCAAAACATGCAGGGAGCAGCTTCTTAAAAGAGAAGGAGAAATTGCTGAACTGAAAGCAGAAAGAAGCAACACCAGGGTCAGCAGGGGGATTCTCACGTGTTGACATTTGCCCCACGTGGGTCACCGCTAGCCTCCGTGTTGCTGTCTTTAAACTCTTGTCTGATTTTCAAGTCATTTTTCACATCTTCCCACTGAGAAGACCAGGGTGGATCAGTTTGTGGTTCTCATACCTTACTTCAAATTTATGATGAGAGCTAATGTAATTTTAGTGCCTTTGAGAGGGGAGTTCTCAGCTTACATTTTTGTCCATGCTACACTTTGTGTGGGATCTTAGTTCCCCAATCAGGGATTAAAACCCATGACCCCTGCAGAAGGGTGGAGTCGTAACTACTGGGCCCCTGGGGAAGTCCACTCTTAACTTCAGACTGAACTGGCAGGATTCCAACGTGCCTTAGCATGTTTCCAGCTGTAGCGTGAGGCTGAAAGGAGCTATCGGGCCTGAAGTCAAGCATGAGGTTGAAAGTGCCCCTTTGGCCCTGCCCTGCAGCTGCTGTTGGAGCACCTGGGGTTACTGGTTGCCCGGTACATTCCATCCTTCCGGATTACAGTGGGCAAGCGGCAGGCACAGTCCCCAGCTAACATGACCAGCGAGGTGGAGGTGCTCAGGGCACTGAAACTGCTGTTTGAGCACCACAAGGCCCTGGACGAGAAGGTACCAGCCACCCATCCATCCTGGATTTGTACACTTAGTGCCTTGTTTTGACCTCACCGAGTGCCTGGAAGTGCTGTGTTCCTTCCCTCTCAAAACAGGGCTAAGGCTTCCTTTCCCCCTTAGGGACTCTCCTACGGCTCTCTAAGCCATGAGGAAGACCTGACTAAGGTGATTGCACTCAGGAAGTCATAGAAAAGCAGTCACAGGAGGAGAGCCAGTTGAAGGAGCGCCTGGCAGCCCTCTCTTTCCACGTTACAGATCTGGAGGAAGACCTGGACACGGCCAGGAAGGACCTCCTCAAGTCTAAGGACAGGAACACGAAACTGCAGTGGGACATCCGCGAAGTGAGTGACGGCGGTCGTGTCTGCCTGAGGTGGACTGTGGGTCCCTTCTTCTCCCGGTGATCTCAGCCTTGGGATGGCTGCGTGAGTAAGAGCAGAGCACTGCAGAGACCACAACTGGCTGCCTCCCCACCTCTGCGTCGAGCTCTCTGGGGTAGAAGAGGCCTGGTCCAGGCAGTCCGTTGGCAGTGGACCAACACGAGGGCAGGCCTGGCACTGTGCTGCACCCTGGGTGTGGACTCCTCCTTTCCACAAGTTCTAGGGGGCCCAGTGTGCTCCTTTTGTAAAAAGTCATTCATCCATTCATTCATTTCTTGGCGTATAGTGGCTTTACACTGCTATGCCAATTTCTGCTGTACAGCAAAGTGAATCAATCATCTATCTATCTATCTATCTATCTGCCTCTCTTTTAGATTTCCTGCCCATTTACTTCACCACAGAGCACTGAGTAGACTTCCCTGTGCTGTACACTAGGTCCTTACTCATGGACTTTATGTGTAGTATCAGTACTGTATATATGTCAACCCCAGTCTCCCAGTTCATCCCCGCCTCCACCTGCCTGTTGAATGCTGAAATTTCCTTCTGATTCCCTCAGACGAGTCTGGTGACATCTGTGGAGCCCGTTCTCTCAGAGAGATGGGAGCATGCTGTGTGGGCTCTGCTGAGGCAGCTTGCCTGGCCATCTTCTCTAGTTTTCTGAGGTTCCGCTCCTTGAAGGGATGTGTGCCAGTGATACCGGCGGTCAGACAAGTCGTGGCGTCTGCTCACCCTGGGATCCTCAGGCCCGAGCTGTGTGACCGTGTGGAATCATAATGTTTCTGGCGGTCGTGTCTGCGGGGGTCATGATTTATGAGAAACATCCCGGGGATGTGGCGCTGCTGGGGGAATCGTCCCCACTGCCAGCCAGCCAGCCAGCCAGCCACCCTGTCCTTCTGGTGGGGAAGTGTTGCCCCGCGCTGCCAGGGGGCAGTGGCTGGGGATGGAGAGTCAGGCGGGGTTGTGCTGGCGCGGCTGTTGGGAGCGTTGCCCGGAGCCCCGTGAGCAGCTGTGGGGCCGTCCGTTGGTGGGCGGCCTGCGGTGTCAGGCGCGCTCGCAAACCCTCCCAGAGCAGGGTCACTAACAGCATGTAAATTGTGGTAAAATACATATAACATAAATTTTACATTTTACCCAGTTGACTGAATGACTGGGTGGCTTCAGTGGAGTCAGGCTAACAGATGGCCTTGGGGTGCCATCTGCCTTTGTCCCAGAGGAACACTCCAAAGCTTGGTGGCCTTGTAGACCTTCCCTTTATTCTTCACTCTCCCCAGTGGCTCTAGGTCATTGGTCTGTGTGTCATTTAAGAATCTCTTTATCCACTTTGTTGCTAGGTTTATGTTTTGGAAAGCTTCTCAGGCGTCCCTGGGTCTTGAGAAGGCAGGCTTGGATTCCGGGTTCTCCCCTGCTGCGTGCCTGCCAGGTCGAGGTGGAGGCCAAAGGCCAGTCTGAGTTGTGGTGGTCTGTGTGGTCTTGGGGTCAGTGGACCCCCTCTTCTCTGGAGGGGCAAGGAGATCCTCTGTGTGAAGCCTGGAGAGACTTGACAGGGTCAGTCTTCACAGTCTTGCTCTCTTTTTAATTTATGTTTGCATTTAGTTTCTCATTTAAGTGTTTTCTAGGAGTTTCCAACTCCTAGTGTAGAACTCAAAACATGCAGGGAGCAGCTTCTTAAAAGAGAAGGAGAAATTGCTGAACTGAAAGCAGAAAGAAGCAACACCAGGGTCAGCAGGGGGATTCTCACGTGTTGACATTTGCCCCACGTGGGTCACCGCTAGCCTCCGTGTTGCTGTCTTTAAACTCTTGTCTGATTTTCAAGTCATTTTTCACATCTTCCCACTGAGAAGACCAGGGTGGATCAGTTTGTGGTTCTCATACCTTACTTCAAATTTATGATGAGAGCTAATGTAATTTTAGTGCCTTTGAGAGGGGAGTTCTCAGCTTACATTTTTGTCCATGCTACACTTTGTGTGGGATCTTAGTTCCCCAATCAGGGATTAAAACCCATGACCCCTGCAGAAGGGTGGAGTCGTAACTACTGGGCCCCTGGGGAAGTCCACTCTTAACTTTAGACTGAACTGGCAGGATTCCAACGTGCCTTAGCATGTTTCCAGCTGTAGCGTGAGGCTGAAAGGAGCTATCGGGCCTGAAGTCAAGCATGAGGTTGAAAGTGCCCCTTTGGCCCTGCCCTGCAGCTGCTGTTGGAGCACCTGGGGTTACTGGTTGCCCGGTACATTCCATCCTTCCGGATTACAGTGGGCAAGCGGCAGGCACAGTCCCCAGCTAACATGACCAGCGAGGTGGAGGTGCTCAGGGCACTGAAACTGCTGTTTGAGCACCACAAGGCCCTGGACGAGAAGGTACCAGCCACCCATCCATCCTGGATTTGTACACTTAGTGCCTTGTTTTGACCTCACCGAGTGCCTGGAAGTGCTGTGTTCCTTCCCTCTCAAAACAGGGCTAAGGCTTCCTTTCCCCCTTAGGGACTCTCCTACGGCTCTCTAAGCCATGAGGAAGACCTGACTAAGGTGATTGCACTCAGGAAGTCATAGAAAAGCAGTCACAGGAGGAGAGCCAGTTGAAGGAGCGCCTGGCAGCCCTCTCTTTCCACGTTACAGATCTGGAGGAAGACCTGGACACGGCCAGGAAGGACCTCCTCAAGTCTAAGGACAGGAACACGAAACTGCAGTGGGACATCCGCGAAGTGAGTGACGGCGGTCGTGTCTGCCTGAGGTGGACTGTGGGTCCCTTCTTCTCCCGGTGATCTCAGCCTTGGGATGGCTGCGTGAGTAAGAGCAGAGCACTGCAGAGACCACAACTGGCTGCCTCCCCACCTCTGCGTCGAGCTCTCTGGGGTAGAAGAGGCCTGGTCCAGGCAGTCCGTTGGCAGTGGACCAACACGAGGGCAGCCCTGGCACTGTGCTGCACCCTGGGTGTGGACTCCTCCTTTCCACAAGTTCTAGGGGGCCCAGTGTGCTCCTTTTGTAAAAAGTCATTCATCCATTCATTCATTTCTTGGCGTATAGTGGCTTTACACTGCTATGCCAATTTCTGCTGTACAGCAAAGTGAATCAATCATCTATCTATCTATCTATCTATCTGCCTCTCTTTTAGATTTCCTGCCCATTTACTTCACCACAGAGCACTGAGTAGACTTCCCTGTGCTGTACACTAGGTCCTTACTCATGGACTTTATGTGTAGTATCAGTACTGTATATATGTCAACCCCAGTCTCCCAGTTCATCCCCGCCTCCACCTGCCTGTTGAATGCTGAAATTTCCTTCTGATTCCCTCAGACGAGTCTGGTGACATCTGTGGAGCCCGTTCTCTCAGAGAGATGGGAGCATGCTGTGTGGGCTCTGCTGAGGCAGCTTGCCTGGCCATCTTCTCTAGTTTTCTGAGGTTCCGCTCCTTGAAGGGATGTGTGCCAGTGATACCGGCGGTCAGACAAGTCGTGGCGTCTGCTCACCCTGGGATCCTCAGGCCCGAGCTGTGTGACCGTGTGGAATCATAATGTTTCTGGCGGTCGTGTCTGCGGGGGTCATGATTTATGAGAAACATCCCGGGGATGTGGCGCTGCTGGGGGAATCGTCCCCACTGCCAGCCAGCCAGCCAGCCAGCCACCCTGTCCTTCTGGTGGGGAAGTGTTGCCCCGCGCTGCCAGGGGGCAGTGGCTGGGGATGGAGAGTCAGGCGGGGTTGTGCTGGCGCGGCTGTTGGGAGCGTTGCCCGGAGCCCCGTGAGCAGCTGTGGGGCCGTCCGTTGGTGGGCGGCCTGCGGTGTCAGGCGCGCTCGCAAACCCTCCCAGAGCAGGGTCACTAACAGCATGTAAATTGTGGTAAAATACATATAACATAAATTTTACATTTTACCCAGTTGACTGAATGACTGGGTGGCTTCAGTGGAGTCAGGCTAACAGATGGCCTTGGGGTGCCATCTGCCTTTGTCCCAGAGGAACACTCCAAAGCTTGGTGGCCTTGTAGACCTTCCCTTTATTCTTCACTGTCCCCAGTGGCTCTAGGTCATTGGTCTGTGTGTCATTTAAGAATCTCTTTATCCACTTTGTTGCTAGGTTTATGTTTTGGAAAGCTTCTCAGGCGTCCCTGGGTCTTGAGAAGGCAGGCTTGGATTCCGGGTTCTCCCCTGCTGCGTGCCTGCCAGGTCGAGGTGGAGGCCAAAGGCCAGTCTGAGTTGTGGTGGTCTGTGTGGTCTTGGGGTCAGTGGACCCCCTCTTCTCTGGAGGGGCAAGGAGATCCTCTGTGTGAAGCCTGGAGAGACTTGACAGGGTCAGTCTTCACAGTCTTGCTCTCTTTTTAATTTATGTTTGCATTTAGTTTCTCATTTAAGTGTTTTCTAGGAGTTTCCAACTCCTAGTGTAGAACTCAAAACATGCAGGGAGCAGCTTCTTAAAAGAGAAGGAGAAATTGCTGAACTGAAAGCAGAAAGAAGCAACACCAGGGTCAGCAGGGGGATTCTCACGTGTTGACATTTGCCCCACGTGGGTCACCGCTAGCCTCCGTGTTGCTGTCTTTAAACTCTTGTCTGATTTTCAAGTCATTTTTCACATCTTCCCACTGAGAAGACCAGGGTGGATCAGTTTGTGGTTCTCATACCTTACTTCAAATTTATGATGAGCGCTAATGTAATTTTAGTGCCTTTGAGAGGGGAGTTCTCAGCTTACATTTTTGTCCATGCTACACTTTGTGTGGGATCTTAGTTCCCCAATCAGGGATTAAAACCCATGACCCCTGCAGAAGGGTGGAGTCGTAACTACTGGGCCCCTGGGGAAGTCCACTCTTAACTTCAGACTGAACTGGCAGGATTCCAACGTGCCTTAGCATGTTTCCAGCTGTAGCGTGAGGCTGAAAGGAGCTATCGGGCCTGAAGTCAAGCATGAGGTTGAAAGTGCCCCTTTGGCCCTGCCCTGCAGCTGCTGTTGGAGCACCTGGGGTTACTGGTTGCCCGGTACATTCCATCCTTCCGGATTACAGTGGGCAAGCGGCAGGCACAGTCCCCAGCTAACATGACCAGCGAGGTGGAGGTGCTCAGGGCACTGAAACTGCTGTTTGAGCACCACAAGGCCCTGGACGAGAAGGTACCAGCCACCCATCCATCCTGGATTTGTACACTTAGTGCCTTGTTTTGACCTCACCGAGTGCCTGGAAGTGCTGTGTTCCTTCCCTCTCAAAACAGGGCTAAGGCTTCCTTTCCCCCTTAGGGACTCTCCTACGGCTCTCTAAGCCATGAGGAAGACCTGACTAAGGTGATTGCACTCAGGAAGTCATAGAAAAGCAGTCACAGGAGGAGAGCCAGTTGAAGGAGCGCCTGGCAGCCCTCTCTTTCCACGTTACAGATCTGGAGGAAGACCTGGACACGGCCAGGAAGGACCTCCTCAAGTCTAAGGACAGGAACACGAAACTGCAGTGGGACATCCGCGAAGTGAGTGACGGCGGTCGTGTCTGCCTGAGGTGGACTGTGGGTCCCTTCTTCTCCCGGTGATCTCAGCCTTGGGATGGCTGCGTGAGTAAGAGCAGAGCACTGCAGAGACCACAACTGGCTGCCTCCCCACCTCTGCGTCGAGCTCTCTGGGGTAGAAGAGGCCTGGTCCAGGCAGTCCGTTGGCAGTGGGCCAACACGAGGGCAGCCCTGGCACTGTGCTGCACCCTGGGTGTGGACTCCTCCTTTCCACAAGTTCTAGGGGGCCCAGTGTGCTCCTTTTGTAAAAAGTCATTCATCCATTCATTCATTTCTTGGCGTATAGTGGCTTTACACTGCTATGCCAATTTCTGCTGTACAGCAAAGTGAATCAATCATCTATCTATCTATCTATCTATCTGCCTCTCTTTTAGATTTCCTGCCCATTTACTTCACCACAGAGCACTGAGTAGACTTCCCTGTGCTGTACACTAGGTCCTTACTCATGGACTTTATGTGTAGTATCAGTACTGTATATATGTCAACCCCAGTCTCCCAGTTCATCCCCGCCTCCACCTGCCTGTTGAATGCTGAAATTTCCTTCTGATTCCCTCAGACGAGTCTGGTGACATCTGTGGAGCCCGTTCTCTCAGAGAGATGGGAGCATGCTGTGTGGGCTCTGCTGAGGCAGCTTGCCTGGCCATCTTCTCTAGTTTTCTGAGGTTCCGCTCCTTGAAGGGATGTGTGCCAGTGATACCGGCGGTCAGACAAGTCGTGGCGTCTGCTCACCCTGGGATCCTCAGGCCCGAGCTGTGTGACCGTGTGGAATCATAATGTTTCTGGCGGTCGTGTCTGCGGGGGTCATGATTTATGAGAAACATCCCGGGGATGTGGCGCTGCTGGGGGAATCGTCCCCACTGCCAGCCAGCCAGCCAGCCAGCCACCCTGTCCTTCTGGTGGGGAAGTGTTGCCCCGCGCTGCCAGGGGGCAGTGGCTGGGGATGGAGAGTCAGGCGGGGTTGTGCTGGCGCGGCTGTTGGGAGCGTTGCCCGGAGCCCCGTGAGCAGCTGTGGGGCCGTCCGTTGGTGGGCGGCCTGCGGTGTCAGGCGCGCTCGCAAACCCTCCCAGAGCAGGGTCACTAACAGCCGCCAGGGGGCGCCCTTCGCCCGTGATATTCCTCTTCAGGCTTGGTTTCTCCTCTCCCCTGGCATGTCTGCTGTCTGTCCCAGGTTGGCCTTGTAGTCCGACCTTTCGTCTTCGGAAGCTCTGCCTCTAAGGAGGCTAAACGGTTCGAACTTCCCTCCCAGCTTAGGAAGGTAGAATGTGTGCCTCGCGCGTCCCGCACTTGGCGCTGCCTGCTGCCTGTGCTGGCTTGCCACAGGCAGTCCGAAGAGGGGGCGCAGCGGCCGCGGTTGCAGGGCCGGGGCAGAGGGAGTACGTCTCCTCTCACGAGCCGGTCACCAGCACCCTCCGTGATCCAGGCGTCACACACAAAGCCACACAGGCTGCGTGAGCAGGCACGCGGGCATGCCCCCCACGAGCCCGGGGCCCGTGGTCCGCACAGAGCATGGCCCACTTGCCGCCCGTACAGTCACAGCCCGCGTGCCGTCAGGACAGGGTCGTTGCGAGCGGAGCTGAAGCTGTTCTTGGCCAACAGGTGGGAGAGAGTCACGGCAGCATCGAGGATAGGCTGTACCAGATGGAGGCCCAACTGGAGGAGAAGAACAAGGAGCTGCAGCGGGTGCCTGTGCTGATGGGGAGGCAGCGTCTGGGCGGGAGATGAGGCTTGGGTGGGGGCCAGTGCTGCCTTTCTTCGCTGCTCCCGTCTCTGCCTCCAAGTGTGTGCCTGTGTGGCCCCATCTGCTGATCTGGACACCCACCTCCTCGGGAGCAGGGCCAGAGGTGGTCGCCCATAGGCAGTGGGCAGGAGCCAGGGCTTCCCCACATTCAAAGAGGCTGCTTGTTGCTCTGACCAGTCAGTCCGGGGAGCTGCTTGGGATACAGGTGGACCTCACGACTGCCCCTCAGACAAACCTGGGGTGCCAGCCCGGGGCCCATGAAACTGAAGGCATGGCGCCCAGGTGTGGAGCCTGCTTGCCTCGGACGTGGCGCTGGAGTCCCACATGCCAAACCGCTGGTCCAGACACGGTGTGTGTGTAGGATGGCTGCCTCTAGACAGGAGAAGCGCAGTTGCGCTGCGACAGAAGGCGCGTCAGGAAAGGGTGATGGTGGAGGCTCGCGTCACCGAGTCCTGAGAGAGGTTTCCTGGAAAGGTTGGCCACACGGCGATACAGACCATTCAGGAAATGGAGTGGGGATCCCGGGTCCAGCCTCACATGTCAGTACTGTCCCCACTATGCCTGTGTTCTTGGGCCTGGACTGCAGAGCCTCAAAGATGGACTCCCAGGGGGCAATGGTTCTGACTCCCATAGTGAGCTCTGTGGTGAGGCGCCCTCCCGGCTTAGGCAGAGAGCTCAATGGCTCCCGATCAGGGGTGCTCTTCCTTACTTTCAGAACTGCTATTCAGAGGCTGTTGAGATCAGGATGCTGTTTATGACTAAGCCAATTCAAAGTCAACTTTTGTTTTGCTTTAAAAATCTTTGAATGCCAATGCCTTATTGTGGAAGCTGTGACAGGTTTTGTTTCCTTGGGCTCAAAAATCACTGCAGACGGTGACTGCAGCCATGAGATTAAAAAATGCTTGCTCCTTGGAAAGCCATGACAAGACATAGACAGCATATTGAAAAGTAGAGACATCACTTTGCCGACAAAGATCCATATAGTCAAAGCTATGGTTTTTCCAGTAGTCACGGATGGGTGTGAGAATTGGACCATAAAGAAGGCTGAGCCCTGAAGAACTGATGCTTTCGAATTGTGTTGCTGGAGAAGACTCTGTTCTAACAGAAAATAAACTGTTTTTAAATGTATTATAATGGAAAATTTCAAACAGGCACAAAAGTGGATGGAGTAGTATAATAAATACCCATGACCCGTCAATTAGTCTCAGCAATTTTTAACACAAAGCCCATCTCAAATAGATCATTCTTCTGTCTTCTCTCCATTTTTTTTTATACGGTAGGTTCTAAAACAGCTTTTTAAACCTTGAAATTGATGCTCATTTTATAAAACACAGCCTTGCCAACTTTGTTATTACTTTAAAAATTGCTTGAGGTAATTATTTCCAGTTTTTTAATATGAATTTTCATATTGGAAAAGACCCTGATGCTGGGAAAGATTGAAGGCAGGAAGAGAGTGGATGACAGAGGATGAGATGGTTGGACGGCATCACCAACTCAATGGACATGAGTTTGAGCAGATGCTTAGCAATAGTCGAGTTACATTTTCCTTATGGCTAATCCACTGCTGTAACACGTATAGCATTTCTGGTTTTGAACACTGAATGTGTTTGCATTATAGTTGGGTTTAGAGTGTGTGGCCATTATGTGTGGTTCAGAATTCTGAGTAGTCCTTTCTGGGATCACCCGAAAGCTGAGACAAAGCATGAGCCCTTCACGTGGACTGTGCTGTGCATCAGGAAGATAATACGAGCCACCTACACAATCTAAAATTTCCTAAAACCCATCGGGCTACTTGACATCCTTCTTTCACTGTGAGTCTTGAAATCTTCTGTGTGATTTCCACATCTAGTGTTGCACCAGCCTGTCTGACGTGCCCAGGGGCGGCAAGAGGCGAGTGACTGCCATGGCCGACAGCACAGAGCTGCCAGGTTGAGTCGAGTGACTCGGAAACTTGGCCCGTTTGACTTGTTTTACCCCATGAGGAAATGAAGTGGGCGTAGAGGAATGAATGTGAGGAATGCCCAGGAATGCAGGTGAGCTCCATGGAGACCGTTTAAAGCAATGAGAGGAGTGAGGGCAATAGAGTGAGTCGTGTCCCCCTGACCCGAACCCCCGCCTGAAGTCCAGCTTCTCTCTACAGACTTCGTCGTTGTTAATGGCTTGCCATGTTTCCTCCAGAGAAACCTTTTCTACACCTGAGATGGAACTTCCTCCTCATTATGGTTTATGGGTGAATATTGTTCTGAGTGTTTATATTTTCTAGGGACACCTAGAGAACATTTTCTCAGAATTAAAATGTTGGGAGTTGATACCTACTCACGTAACCTGTTCTGCACATTTCGGTGCAAGTCATTTTGCATCCGGAAAGCAAGCGGTGCAGGCTGTGTCATTTGCTGTTTCGTAGGACCAGCTGATTCTAAACCTGGAAACCCTGAGAGCTGAAGTGGACCAGACGAGACTGCGAGGGGCTCCCTTCCACCACAGGTAGGCTGCTCCCCCGGGGCAGCTCCCCTCAGCGCTGTCGAGTGTGACAAGGGCCTGTCTGGTGTGTGGACAGTATGACTGGGTGTTGCTCATGGTCGCACCTCAAGGAGCCTGTAGCTTTGTGGCCAGCGAGAGGGAAGAGACAAGCATCGTTCCTTAGGGTCAAACTTGGTACCATGGAGTGGTAGTCACAGGATTGAGAACACTCAAAACCACAGGCAGAGGTTTGGAAGTGTGGGGGCGATCAGTTGATATTTGGGCGTATTCATTTGAGGGGCCTGACAGACTGTGACACTGATGTTTCTGAAGAGTCGCAGAAGGTTAATGACCTGTAGTCATTTTTACATGAATGGAGACTGAGACATGACTTGCCGTTGACTGTGGTGGGAGGAATCACCTGGCTTGTGAATGAGGCGAGCAGATTACTGAGCATTCTGATTTTTTCTTACTTGTTGTTCTAGGGGCGATAATTCTTATTAAGTATTTAAATGTTTCTTTGGCTTCTTAATGGAAAATGGTCACAAGTGAGAGATAAACTTTAGCAAAGGTCATTAAGTGCTTAACTGGTGACATTCATTCATCTGTAGGAAATCGACTACTGCTTGCAGCCTGACTTAGGAGACAGTTTGGAGCCCATATGCATATTTCTGTGTTTGTGTGCTTAGGGGATCCTCGAAGTCCAGGGCCCCAACCCAGCTTTCTTCTAGAGTAAGGGGATATCATTTGAGACAAAGGCAGAGCCAGAAACTGGCAGGTGGAGTCCGAAACCACAGTGGGTGGAGTTCAAGGAGAGCCCGTGCCCTGCAGAACGGATAGGGGACATGGCCGGACTTGCTGGTAGAGCTCCCCCAAGGTGAGGGGCTGGTGCTGTCAGAAATGGGGAACCCCTGCTCCCGGGGTGGACAAGGTGAGTGTGAGGCGGACTGTGTAGACAGTGGAGAAAGAGGAGGTGGACATGCCCTCCTGCTCTTGGGGGTTTTTGGGTAAAGAGGAGGGCCCGGGTGCCAGGACCCGAGGCCTGGCATGGTTGGGGGGCTCAGATGGAGAAGCCTGGGGCCTGGTCACCAGTCCCCTGTGTGTCAGTGAGAGTGAGAGATGAGAAGAGGAAGCAATGGGCCACAGCGGCTGGTGCGAGGGAGGGGTGTCTCCAGGAGGCAGCTCTCGAGGGGTCATGGCAGTGACTTAGCAGCACAGGTGGGGCCTCGGAGTGGGGCTTGTGGGCACTGTGGGCTGGGTGGGGGGCACTATGCTGGCTCAGGAGAAAGGGAGTGGGGACTGAAAACCTGGCTCACAGGCAGGGCAGGCACGGCGTATTTGGTGGGACCTCCCAGAGGAATTGGTCACCTTGTCTCTGAAACCTTCTCCTGGAGATCAGAGCAGGCGCAGGCCGAAGAGGAGGTGGGGTGCCAAGGAGAAAGCAGAGCAGGTGCAGGCCCCGCCCTGGGACCTGAGGGTGGGTTCTGGGGCGACCCTGGACGCCCCATCCCAGACAGCCGATCCTGTCCTAGTCAGCTCCACACCCTCGCATCAGCGCTGCCTTCCCCACATACAGAAGTTTTCCAGCTGGTGGGGCTGAGCCCTCAGTGTATGTGGGGCAGTGGGCAGCCTGTTGCTGTTGGAGCCAGGAGGGCCCTCCCAGGGGCCCTTTTGCTGTGAAATTGCCGATCTTCCAAATGGACAGGCTCTGGCTCGACTGACAGAGTGAACTCTTTTCTTCTAACAGTGCTATTCTTTCCCGTGTGTTTCAGCCGACTGCCGGGGTCCAGCCCCGGTGGATCCAGGGAATTCGAAGCGGGGACGGCGTCAGCGAGGATCAGGAAACAACTGCTTAATTAAACTTTAATTAAGGATATAGAGTAATAGAATAAGGATAGCTCAGTGAGGAAATTCAGTGGAGAAAAGAGGCTGAAATAAGAATAGCTCAGTGAGGAAATTCAGTGGAGAAAAGAGGCTGAATAATTCAGCCAGAAGATGAGAGGAAAAACGACATGGGGAGACCAAGTTTTGGTGAACAAGGCCCGCACTTTATTTTCCAAAGTAGTTTTTATACCTTAAGTTATGCATAGAGGATAATGGGGGAAGGGGTAGAGTCATGCAGCAAGCCAGGCTTTCTTCCTGCAAACTTATCATATGCAAAAGCTTAGGTGATTTGCATCATCTTCTGGCCCGGAGGCCTGTTAACATTTTAAGACCCTTTCTTCAGAAGGCTTATTTTTCTCTAAAGGTGATTGGTCAGGAGCCACCCTCCAAAAGCATTAAAGTTGCATTCCTACAGAGCAAAGGTGTGGTGGGCTATAACAAGAAAAAGAATTAACTCAAGGGTCCCAGGTTACAAACATTAAAGCTACTACTTACACCAATTTTATTAATCAATACACTGCCAGGGACACAGCAGGTAAGGGATATGGAAACTTAGCAGCAAACATTGGCCCAACAAGTGAAAATCCCTTCACCAAATACAATTTCTAATCAATCTTGTAACTGCTCAAAGGAATCTGTGTTTAGACAGTTTAGAACATCTCATGCCTCTCACAGCTGGGAGGCTCTGAGCAATCACATGTGGCCGGAAAAACCTATTCATGCAGGCTAGAGGATTTCCAAAGGAGTTTGTAGGTTGAAACACTGTCACACCCAGGAATTGTTAACTGGAGCTGTAAGCCAACTCTTTTTTCAGAGAGAGGTAGTGGGGGACAGCCCCCCGTAAAGTCAGAGGTGCAGGTGAAAGCACAAAGCAGAAAGTAGGCAGACTCTGGTTTTGGGGGGTAGATGCTCGAGAATTTCCAGGGGGACTCCTGAGGCTCGATCCCGCCTTTGTGTATGCCGAGCCTCCTTCCTCATGACCTTTGTCATGGGTGGAGCTCCTCACGCTGGCTCCCGGCAGTGATAGAATTCCAGTTGAGCTATTCCAGATCCTGAAAGATGATGCTGTGGAAAGTGCTGCACTCAATATGCAATATGCACTCAATATGCAATATGCCGGCTCCCAGCATCTCCCCCTTTTTTATTTCTTAAAACAGCCAGATGCAGCTCAGTCACAAGCTTCTGAATGTTCTGCCGAAGAATCCTGACAATACAAGGAAAAATGATTATGAGAAGATTAGACAGAATGTTTTTTTCCAGAAATAAAGTTATAGAAGGTGTGAAAAAAGTCATTAGCTGCTCCAGCGGCGGTAAAATCCAGTCGAGAGTGTTCCAGGGTCTGTATTTGATTATGAAGTTTCCCTAAGTCCAGGCCAATGTCAGAGCTGTTCCAAACACCTGAGATATGATTTTTTATTTTCTCCCATTCATAATCTGTCTCATTTACCTTTAAAGATGTCACACATATCCACCGCTAATCAGCGTGGCAAGACAAAGCCATTTTCACTTTTAAAGCCTGTAACTCAGTCCCAATATGCATTATTGCCTCTTTTAAGGCGTCTACTCTCATCTCTAATTTCCTATCTATAGCTTCCTGTGTTGCTAGAGTTAAAGAAACATTTTTAGACATGGTATCAACATATTGGGCAGTATGCACTTGTTGAGTCAATGATATTGCTGCTACTAAAGCTGCTATTAAAGCTGATATTCCTAAAATAAGTAGACCCACAAACTGTCACGATCGCATTAAATCCTGTAGTTGTTGTAATACAGCAAGATCAAAATTATCATATCAATAAGTGGTTACATCATAAGATAAGGTGGACGTTGTAATACTACAAAGGAGCAAACATTATATTGAGGGTTTAAACAAGATGAGAGCATGCATTGTTCACAAGTCACTACATTGGGTCCACCAGTGAAAGTCATATGTAGATTAAGTTTTCCAGAATCATTGGTAAAGAGAAAAACATAAGAAGAGGGTAGACAAGCCAAAACAGAATAAGTAGAATTATTTTTTGGCTGGAGTTCGCGCTGCAGCAGCCCTGTCGGTCTCGCCGGGATCTCGATGTTTATCTTGCCTCCCCTTCTGGCGGGCTCCTCTTTTGTGATCGAAGCAGTGGGGGAACTGGATGTCTGGGGGACTGCAACATGGCGAATCAGCCTGTCCCGGATGTAAATTGGAGAATCTGCATCCTGTGGAAAAATACAAGCACATCCTCGACCGCTAGTTAATAATGGGTCAGGACCCTTCCATTGTCCTGAGAGGAGGTCCTTCCATTTGACTAATGGTTTTGCATTTAATTGCTCCAGGCACCAATGACAAAGCACTGCAGTAGTTCCAGCCAGATCAGTATTTAGAATATTTATTATGAAAAGAGCATGTTGCAAGATTTGATGGGGAGAGCTATACTTAAACTCCCCTTCTTTTAATTTTTGAATTTGGATTTTTAATGTTTGATGTGCTCTTTCCACAATGGCTTGTCCCTGTGGATAATAAGGGATGCCTGTATTATGTTTAATTTGAAACTTTATACAAAATTCCTGAAAAGACTTAGAAGTGTAAGCAGGAGCACTGTCAGTTTTCAGAGCTTTTGGCAGGCCCAAATATGAAAAACAAGTAAAGAGATGTTGTATCACATCTTTAACTGCCTCTCCGGTACAAGCAGTTGCAATAATAACGTGAGAAAAGGTATCTACAGTTACATGAACAAAGGACAGTTTTCCAAATGAAGAAACATGAGTTACATCCATTTGCCAGAGTTCGTTAGGTTTGAGACCATGAGGATTAACTCCCATAGGTAGACTATTAGAAACAGTAGGGCAGTGTAAGCAAGAACGCACAATCTCTCGAGCAGTCTCTCTGGGAACTTGGAATTGATACCTTAAGGCAGTAGCGTATTGATGATGAAGTGAGTGAGAGGCTCTGGCCTCCTCGATCACAGCAGCCACTGTATTTCTGGTTAACAAGTCAGCCAAATCATTAAAGGCATTTAAAGGGCCGGGCAATCCGGAATGAGCCCAAATGTGTCCAGTGAAAAATATTTTATTTCTTTTCCAAATTTGTTGTTGTAATTTAGTTAACAAATGAAATATGGTAGTTTTATTTTCAGGCAAAACCGCAGTTTCAATATGTGGAAACAACCTGACAATATACTGAGAATCAGAATAAAGGTTAAATTCCTCATCTGCAAACATAGCAAAAGCCTCTATGACTGCTGTTATTTCAGCTCTTTGAGCTGAAGTTTCCTGTGTTTCTAAAACCTTTTGGTGATTTTTAGTCACTATGGAAGCTTTACTATTTGCTAACCTGTCAGTAAAGGCTATCTGAGCATTTGGAATAGGAGACTGTTTACATCTGACAGGAAAAATAACTGGATGTCTGGATATAAAATTCAGCAAAACATGCGAAGGTAAATGATGCAGAATTTGACCACAATAATTTCCGACGGCAATCTGCCAGTCCTCATCAAACATTAGAAGAGCATCAAGTTGTTCTTTATTATATGGAATTACAATTTCTGATGGCTCTTTAACAAGTAATTTAATGTTCCGCTTTTTTCCTTTAGTATCAAAGTAGCTATCAATCCTGGATAAGAAGCCGCTACTTTTTTAGTTTGAGCGGGAAGATGGACCCACTCTAGGGGGCCGTTTTGCCATAAAACCAATTTTTTGTCTGGTTACCCAAATTACACCTATGGGGGTTTTATGGCAAAGGAATTGTCAAGCAGTTGTCAGTTTAATTTTTAAAATTTACGTTTTAACAACATAAATTTAGAGATATGTTAATTTAGGTCTAATGCTTAGTTTAGGTCTCTGTATAAATTTAAATAATAAATGTATAACCTCCTTATCTCATTTTAGTATACAGATATACCTAAATGCAAAATGTATTTATATAGTTTATACTTGTTGCCATATAATATATATAAATCGATATACTTGAATTAATCTTTATAATTAATATATTAATTAATATATATATTACAGCAATACAACACGTACACAGCTAATACCAACCAACACAAACCAATGTACTGCAATAATACATGTCACACATATATAATTATACAGTATATAGAACATATATCATCACAGCACATCAATCTATACCAATTAATATCAGCCACACACACACATTATATTACTGCAATATACATTTAATTATACAGTATATATATAATATGCATATATAGCATACATATTAATTTATATACAAATTAATTAAGTATAGATCTATAAATAGAATTAGGTATACCTTTATTATATTTTATTTATACCCATACCTAATTAGGCAAACTGTAATTATGCAAATATATTTATATTATGTATTTATAACAACATATAAAGTCTTGTTAATTGTACCTCCTGTTGATAACTAAGAAACTGAGAAAACTCCTTCTCTGAATATCTCTTATTTGAGATAGCATGTCCCTCCCCCATAGGGTAAAGGGGAGCGTAGGAACTACATAGGGTTGGAAAGCTCCACAGGTATCCTCAAACTGCCAATCTAACATTTTTGAACTTTTAACTACTGTGGGGGCTTGAGGGCAAATGAAACAAAATTTGACCCCTGAAATCTATCAGGGCAACTTGCCAATTATCACTATTTTGTAAAAGACTTGCAGTTGATCCTTATTGAGTGAAATGATTATATTTGCTACTTCTTTTCTAAAAAGTTCCACACTTTTTTCCTCTTTTTATAATTAATTGTGCCACCGAGCTGGGATAAGATAAAACTATTTTTCTTGGAGTCACTGGTAGATGGAACCAATGGGCCTTTTTGTCACAAGCACCTTGTAGGTGTATGTTTTGTGGCAAGAATAATTTAATCTCATCTTTTGGTAATATTAATCCTAATTAACTGATCATTTAAAGTCTCATCTACTTTAACAAGAGCCGATTCTGTCTCATTAGTCAACTTTCTCTTAGAACTGGAATTAGGATCGCTTTTTAAGCAATCAAACAAAGGCTTTAAATCTGCAGTAGTCAGTTTTAAATGTAGGCATATCCAATTAATGTCCCCTAATAATTTTTGGAAATCATTTAAAGTTAGTAAACAATCTCTCCGCAGCTTCAAAGGGGCATTATCAGTTTTTAAAACTTTTGGCAGACCTAAATATGAGAAGCAAGTAAAGAGGTGTTGCACAACATCTTTATAAGTTTCTCCAGTTATCGTTTTGTAACCTAAATCTGGTCTATAGCTTTTTAGATAACAAGCAACCATTTAATCTTTGCTTGAATACTTCCAGCAACGGGGAACTCACTACTCTTCAAGGTTTTAAACTCTCCCTCACCTTTTTCTCTACAGCATTCCCACCCTGCATACCACTTTCTCTAATCCTACCAACTCATTTTCAGTAGTATGTGTTGGCCAGGAGCTGGGTCAGTCTTTCCCAGAAATGTTAAGAGACGTCTGTTCCTGTGTCTAATAGCCCTGACATTTTATTTTCTTGAATTAAAAGATCTTTTAAAGGCCTTGGAGCTGTAATTTCCTGCACCCAAAAGGCTAGATCACTAGATCTAAACGCTCTGTGGCTCTTAGCTTGAGAAGTCAAATTTTTTCCTGTCTGATAAGGTAAAAGCAAAAACTGTGTTATTCTTTGACCTTTATTAATTTGCACAGTTTTGGTAGGCGGCGAGATCAAAACTTTAATTTCTCCAATATAATCAGAATCTACCACACCATACACCACCAAAATTTCTTGAAAAGAAAGCCAGCTACGCCCTAGCACAAGTCCTACAATGCCCTCAGGCAGGGGCCCAGCCACTCCCATTGGAATCGGGGCATGTCAGGGGTTAATATTGTTGCTAAATCCCCTTAGCCTGGGTGAGAC
The DNA here is from genome assembly GCF_029407905.1 of Bubalus kerabau. Lineage (NCBI taxonomy): Eukaryota > Metazoa > Chordata > Mammalia > Artiodactyla > Bovidae > Bubalus > Bubalus kerabau. The sequence continues at coordinate 518,167 of NC_073637.1, read as the reverse complement.
CCCCCTGAGGGGGTTTTCTCCAAGGAGCACGCTCTGCATATTGTGCACGCAATCTATTTTAAAAGCTCCACTGTTCAAAAACTTTTTATTTTCCTCAGGCTTAGGCAACACTTTGAGAGGCTTTGGGGGCAAAGTGGGGAACTCTTGAGCCCTGAAAGGCGCAAACGGAGGTGGCGGCGATGGCCTTAAATCAGAAAGTGGTGGATAAGTTTTTGTGTTTTTTTTTTTTTAAAGGTTTGCGCAGAGCGGGAGGGAGCTCGCCAGGGCACAAAGCAGAAAGTAGGCAGACTCTGGTTTTGGGGGGTAGATGCTCGAGAATTTCCAGGGGGACTCCTGAGGCTCGATCCCGCCTTTGTGTATGCCGAGCCTCCTTCCTCATGACCTTTGTCATGGGTGGAGCTCCTCACGCTGGCTCCCGGCAGTGATAGAATTCCAGTTGAGCTATTCCAGATCCTGAAAGATGATGCTGTGGAAAGTGCTGCACTCAGTATGCAATATGCACTCAATATGCAATATGCCGGCTCCCGGCAGCCGACCCTACTTGGGCAGTGCCCCAAACCTCAGATTCCCTGTGGCGGACCGGCCGGCAGACTCCTCGGGCAACAGGGCGCTGCTGCGGTGCCCCCCAGAAAGGCCAGCTGGCAGCGCTGCAGAACGAGCCATCCAAGGCAAGGACCCCGCCGCCCCCTTCCCATCCCTGGTGGGCACCTTGTGAGGCACCTGCCCCCTCACACTGTGGTCCTGAGGTGGGTTTGGAACAAAGCACTGATAGATCGCTTTACATTTTCCCATTTTCCTTTTTCTGGCTAAGAGTTTGCTTTTAAGGCATGCTTTTTTTTCTTAACCAATTTTGATAATTTGTGGCCTACTGTGAGGCTCAGCATGGTACTAATTAGCACAGTTTTGAAATCGTCCTACGAGTAAATGGATACACATATCCATCAGCTTATAGTGAGAAGAATTCTCATTGGAAGTTTAAGTGCCTTTATCTTTTCACCTCATTCATGGCATGTATTTGTTCATACATGTCTGTGTTTTGAGCTTCTATATTGTTGAACAGTTAGTTTGGGCCAGACATGGTCAGAAGTAGGACTCCAACAGTGAATTAAAAACTGTGTGTGTTCTTTATCCACTGCTATGTAATGGATCACGGCAAACTTAGTGACTTCCCAGGGAGCAGCTCACAGTCCACAGTGCCTGTGCATTGTAGCAGGCGGGCCTGGTTCAGGGCCTCCTGAGGGCACAGACAGCCTGGATGGCAGGCTTTCAGACTCACCTGGCTGCTGGGGACAGGCCCAGGTCCCTGCTGGGTGGACCTCTTCATGGCCTGGCTTTCCTTGGAACACCCTCTGAGAGCAAGATTGTGGGGTGTAGCCCGGGGCCTTTCGCTCCCCAGTCTCGAAGCCACACACCTTCACTTCTGTTTGCGAGAGTGAGCTGCAAAGTCCTGCCTCGCTCAGGGCCTGAGCAGGAGTCGCCCCTTCTGCCTCTTGAAAGGAGGAGGATGGAAGAATTTGTGGACCCCTTTTTAAGCCCATTGCAGCCTGTCGAACAGTAATGAGCAGGGAAAGGAGACCAGAGTGCCCGAGTTGTCTGAGGAGGAGGGGATGATTGTGTGTGAAGAGTGGCCAGTGAGGTGACACCAGGAGGATGACCTTGAACCAGAGACCAGGAGGCAGGAAAAGAAGTAGCCACTCGGAGATAGAAAAAGGGTCATGTCAACTAGCAGGGAGAAGGGAGAGAGCGGGCCGCATCAGGGAGGAGCCCGGGCTCAGGCCTCAGCAGCTCGAGGCCGGAGCCTGTTTCCTGAGGTGAGGAGGGCTGCCGGGGCGGGGAGCTAAGAGCCGGGCCTCAGCCCTGTTGAGGTGGACGAGCCCATGGGATGTCCAGGGGACGTGTCAGGAGAGCAGCTGAGTGTTCCGGCCTGCATCCGGGAGAGGACTCACTCAGCTCAGGGTGGACTGAGGTCATGGGCATACAGATGGCATTTAAAGGTACGAGCACGGTAAAGTCACCAGGCGGGTGCTGGTGGAGAGAGATGGGGTGCAAGGGTAGAGCCGTGGGGTGCCCCACATTCCAAGGTTGAGAAGGGGTGCAAGGGACTGAGGAATAACCCCAGGGAGGGTGGGGCCTGGAGCCCAGGGAGAGACATGCTGGGGCAGGCGTGGGGGAGGGCAACAGGGGAGGGGGGTTTGGTAACGTGGGTTCCTAGAGCCCCCAGGGAGCTGCCCTGCAGGGCGGGGCACACTGCCTGCTGGCAGAGACTTGGAGACTGGGTGGGGAGGGGGACCGTAGAGGCTGCTCCCAGGGAGCTTTCAGAGACCCGCAGTGGGCGCTGCAGGGAGCCCTGGACGAGGAATCTGCTGGTTCCCCTTGGTTGATCAGAAGGCAAGAGAAGGGAGAGGACGTGCTGACTGGGCTGATGGGGGTGAACTCATAGGCAGCTGGTTCTCTGGAGTGGAGCAGGAATGATGGCAGGTGGTCCTGGAGCCAGTGATGGGGTGGCCCCGCCCTGGGGCGGGGTCGTGATGAAGACAGGAGGCGAGGGTACTGGCCATAGGGGACAGGGAGCCAACAAGCCAGCACCTCAAGGCTGCCCTTCGGTTGCTTTGAGGTCATGTCTGGGAAAAGAAGACAGGACCTGGGTTGAGATTGTGACAGGGGGGAGATTTGCAGAGAGAAGGGTGTGAGGTGTGAGAATGGGAGGCCAGCACGGGGCACTGTGGGCACTGCCCTGTGTGCCTCTGATGACAGAGCCGCCCTTGTGGTGTGAGGGGCCGTCCCCCAGAACAGCCCGAGGGCCTGTGCCCTGAGAGGAGAGCCACAGTGGGGCTGGCCCTCCCATCCCCTGGCTGCCCCTGCTCGATCCTGTCTGTGGGTGTTCAGACCAGCCTGGGAAACGGAGGATGGCACTCTCCAGTGAACAAGGACCAGTGATGACCACTGAAGGGGACCCAGCGGCTGCCGAGCTGAAGGGTTCTTTTTTCCTATTTTCCTCCAGCCTGGCTGATGGAGGCATGGATGTATTTTTGTAATTTATGGTTTCTGTCTCTGACTCCATCAGCACACCCGTGTGAAAAACCTCATAGGATTGCCTGCCGTCCACGATGAGACCTGAGTGTCACCAGGCCATATAGGAAGTGGATTCTTGCCCTGCCCGTTTCTTCAGTCCTGCTCGCTTAAGAGATGGCAGTATCTCATGAGCATGGCACATTTATCCACAGTCAGGGCTTCCATGTAAAATTGGGTTCAGTTCCTGATAGACTTGAGCTGCCCTGAATGTCGCTGACGAGACCTGGTCCTCTCGTGCCCAGGTGCAGACCCCAAAGGAGCAGGACTGGGAGCACACGCAGCAAGCCAGCGTGCTGGCCGACGTGGCCCAGGCGTTCAAGAGTGACGTGGGCATGTCTGACGGTGAGGGCGACAGGGTCACCCTCTTCAGCTTGGCCACTCAACTGTCACCCAGCGGGCAGGCCGATGCCAAGACTCTGACTGTGTTGCTTCAGGAGCAGCTGGACGCCATCAACGAAGAGATCTGGTGGGTGATCGTGAACTCAGGTCCCCAGAAACTCGGTTTCTCTGAGGAGCTGTCTTCTCCTAGGGACACCTGAGTGTTCCATAGTAAGAAACCTGACCTCAGGTCTGCTTCAAGAATTTTCAGTTTTGAGATGGCCCTTGATTACAGAGCTCGGTCAGCCGGGGCGTTCTGTCCACGGTGTGGTGTCAGAACTCTGTGGGGGGGGGCATTGTGGGGTGTCCCCCCTCAGCTCTGAGCCCCAAGGTAGGTGAGGTGCCGAGGCGGTGTCCCCTGCGGCCCATGCACCTTCCTGTGTCCCTCAGAGCCCCCCACGTTCTGCTGAAAAGCCACCTGGTGAAAGCTGAGGTTTTGGGGTTGGCAAATTCCCACTCAGATCTGCCTTTTCCTTTTTAAATTAATGTAGTATGAAGATTGGCTTGTTGTAAGACAGTGGTCCAAGGACATGTGTTTGAGTTTTTCTCATCTCATCAGTATATTTAAGATGTTTTCTTTAAAGTTTAAAAATAAAATAAAATTAAAAAAAAAAAAAAAAAAGATGTTTTCTTTAGACACCGTCTTGGCAGTTATAACAATTTTCAAAATGGGATAGAATCCAAAGGCCCGCCTGGTGGTAAGCAGGGGGCCTTGGGTCTGGGTGCAGCTGGGTGGCTGGGGGCCCCGAGGCCGCCTGATGCCACACCCGCACAGCTATGCCCGTGTCCCAAGTCCACGTTCAGAGTGGCCGCAGGCCGGTGACCCTGCACAGGACCAGACAGAGTGGCTGCTCAGACTGTTCTCGTCACGTCAGCCCAGGCCAAGGTGCCCGTTTCTGTCGGCCGAGCGTGGGGGCTGGGGGAAAGGCAGGGGGTGAATGGGACAGCCAGCAAACGCAGGTGGTGCCCCTGCCCGTTTGACGCCGAGACACACAGCTTTGTGGGCCGTGTTTGAGCACAGATGAGCTCAGAAAGATGGTCTTTCCACGTTCCCGCAGGAAATATGGAACGGTTATATATTATTTTTATTTTACAGCAAGTTGTCGGGTAAAAGTGATTTTTCCTTATGCGACAAGTTGACTTGATGTAAATGGTCAATTCTGTCCTTCAAATTGTTATCAACAGTGAAAAACTTTGCAGATGTATGAGTAGAAGTGAAGCTGGAGAGTTTACTTCCTGTAAGAATCTTGTATTTTAATTTGAAAATCATTTTATTCGCATAATCGTATATTTAAACTGCTATATAAAAACATCCACCACACATTAGGGGAGAAGAGCAGAAACTGTGAATTCTAGGTTAATGCAGCACATTGACATGAATCCAGAAACTCACACAAAGCTGGTGGAGAACTTCATCGAGTGATGCATTTGTATATATACAACCTTAAAAAAAAAAATGATCAACTCAGCACTTCATCTGGTCTGGAGACTTGTGTTTAGAAACTGCAGCTTGTTTGTGAATTGCTGTTTTGATTATACAGAGTTCCTGATTCCCAGTGGAAAAGACTTGAGGCACTGACGTGCATCTCTGCCCTGAGAGCAGGGGAGGCAAGGGTTGTCAACTTGAGGTTTCTCTTCACAGGAAAGAGAGTTGCCACCGGGGCCCCTTCAGAATGTTAGAGTAAATAAGTGAAATCAAGCGTGAATGATCAGGGCCAGTTTGTAAGACTCAAGGCTAAGTTATTCTAAGTTTGAGAATATTCCAAAGAGGAAAGGTAGAACCTTTTGTCTGAGATGTTAATTGAGCAACTGTTTCTGGAATTTGCTAATCATGACACAGAATGCCAGCCCAAATTTATTGTCCAGACAGGTTCCTCTGCTGACAGAGGCAGGTGACGCCTTTTATTCTATTTTAGGTTGATCGAAGAAGAGAAGGAGAACACGGAGCAGCGGGCCGAGGAGACTGAGAGCAGGGAGGGCAGGGGGAGCTTAGGCAGCCTCCGTCGTTTTAAATCAGTGAGCTCCCTCAACCTGCTTCCCACCTCCTCGCATGCTGGCTCCTGCCCGCCCCTGCCCAAGCCCAGAAGGAGGCAGCAGAGCCTGGCGCAGGAGGGAGACCAGCTGGGCATCATGACTCTGGTATGTGACTGCCTCCTCCCTGCCGCATTCCTCCCCCAGCATGCTGTTTTTTGTTTGTTTTTTGTTTTTTCTCTTTATACCCAGAAGAAAATCAGGTACATTTGCTACGCTCAGAGGTCTAAAAGTTTTTAAACTGCCTCGTCTTTAATCATTCCACAATGGCACAGCGACAAATTAGTCTTGATATTTGGACCACCACTTAGCACGTCATCATGAACTCAGCCAGAGCCTGCCTCTGTAACGTTGGGCCTGGCCTTGTGCAGGGCACAGCAGCTGCAGGGAAGTTTCTGTTCTCAGGGAGCAGACAGCTTCGTGAAAGTAACCATAGGCAGCTCTCATGGTATGGGAAAGCCGTGCAGCAGATTTTCCACTGGGGATGCCTGGCTACAGGGTGCAGGGCATGCGGTGGGAACAAAACCAAGAATCTACACTGGTCTGCTTGCTGATGAACCTGGCCATGCACTCCGGCCAGCTCTGCATGTGAAACCAGGTTAAAAGCCCAGGGCCCCAGGGCCCCAGGGAAGACATCGGGCTGCCTCATTTTTCCGAGTCTAAAACTGGGATGACAACCTAGGGCTTTTGGTGACAAAGTGTGCAGCCCTAAAGCACATGTTCCAGCTTTCTTGCGTGTTTAGCTTAGGTGTTGTGAGTGCATTGCTGTTTACCCCATGAAATCACGTGTACAACACTCTGCTTTGTAACTGGACTTGTATTATCTCTTTTTTCTGTTACCACCCATTTCATGTTAGCTGCATTGTTAGTCAGCTTATAATTAAATTAACCGTGAATCATTTTAGAGGCCTGTGAAGTGGTAACTAGTCCATTTTGTGGTCTTTTGACACTGTTTTTATAATTTGCATCATTGGCTAATTAGTTGATATTTAAAATTCTTTGACGATTTCTCTGTGGTTTCATGCTTGATTTCTTTCCGAATATTTATGAAAAGAACAGTTCTGTATGTTTTCCTTGCTGTTGGAGTTCTCTGACAGTGTGTCTGCTTTCATCATTGGTTTTGATTTCCTGTCTCATCCTGTTGTCTGCTTAGTCGTCGTCAATCCAGACCCCTCCCCCCAGCCCCGGAGGCTGTTGTTTACCCATCCATCTCCCCTCCCCCGTCCCCCCACTGCCTGTGGTCATAGCCATGCTGTGGTCCACAGCGTGAGTCCCCTTAGTCGGGTTTGTGCTTTGTCCTCATGTCTCATTAAATGGTGTTTTTCCCCCATAGCAGTAAGTTGAATTGGTGTATCACTATGCAGTTACAGGAGAAGGCAATGGCAACCCACTCCAATACTCTTGCCTGGAAAATCCCATGGACGGAGGAACCTGGTAGGCTGCAGTCCATGGGGTCACACAGAGTCGGACAGGACTGAAGGGACTTAGCAGCAGCAGCATGCAGTTATAAGCATAATGTAGATGGATCCTAAACTACATATTATGTGTAATTCATAAATGAGATTGTGCTTACATAAAGAAATGATCCTCTTAAGTGTAGAATTAATGGACTTTTAGCTATGCAAATGACACCACCCTTATGGCAGAAAGTGAAGAGGAACTAGAAAGCCTCTTGATGAAAGTGAAAAAGGAGAGTGAAACAGTTGGCTTAAAGCTCACCATTCAGAAAACTAAGATCATGGCATCTGGTTCCATCACTTCATGGGAAATAGATGGGGAAACAGTGTCAGACTTCATTTTTGCGGGCTCCAAAATCACGGCAGATGGTGATTGCAGCCATGAAATTAAAAAGACGCTTACTCCTTGGAAGGAAAATTAATGACCAATCAAGATAGGGTATTAAAAAGCAGAGACATTACTTTGCCAACAAAGGTCCATCTAGTCAAGGCTATGGTTTTTCCAGTGGTCATGTATGGATATGAAAGTTGGGATGTGAAGAAAGCCGAGTGCCGAAGAATTGATGCTTTTGAGCTGTGGTGTTGCAGAAGACTCTTGAGAGTGAGTCCCTTGGACTGCAGGGAGATGCAACCAGTCCATTCTAAAGGAGATCAGTCCTGGGTGTTGATTGGAAGGACCGATGCTAAAGCTGAAACTCCAGTACTTTGGCCACCTCAAGTGAAGAGTTGACTCATTGGAAAAGACTCTGATGCTGGGAGGGATTGGGGGAAGGAGGAGAAGGGGATGACAGAGGATGAGATGGCTGGATGGCATCACCGACTCGATGGACATGAGTTTGGTTGAACTCCGAGAGTTGGTGATGGACAGGGGGGCCTGGTGTGCTGCGATTCATGGGGTCACAAAGAGTCGGACACGACAGAGCGACTGAACTGAACTGAACTGACACAATATCCTTTCTGTGTTGGTGCTTGTATTTAAGACTGTAAATCTCATCAGCTTTTGCACAGTTAATGTCTCTATTAGACTCGTTAAAAAAGTATCTTCTATGGTTAATAAAATGTAAAGACTGCACCTGCTATTGTGCTAGCTTTCATTCTTACATATTTTCACAGGGAACTTGCTTTAATGAATTTATTGTGAGAAGTTTTAAATCAAATTCTATGTCAGGATTTTACATTAATGTCCAAGAGGTGGTTAGATTTGTTCAATGTTAAACTAGGTATTATGGTAACTTCCTCATCAGTTAAATTACTAATTTAAAGTATAACATGTTTTTGATTAAGAGAAACTAACTTATAGAGAGATTTGGCTGAGAATAGACACCTGTTAAGGCCCTTTGTTGTACAGAATGCTGTGCTTTAATAAATCATGATGTTGTAATAGAATGGTATCTTCCTGAGTAATAATTTATAGTGTTTCTCTAGTAAATCTTGAATAGCTTATTTAACTTCTGTGGTCAAAAAAAAATGTTCTGCTTCCAGTCACATTTCTCTAAATCTTCATGTCACTTACATGTTTGCCATCATTTTTGCTTTACTGTATTTGCCTCTATGGATTCTTGAAATTTTAGCTTCCAAGTCGCAATGAATCTGGTTTCTCTTCATTTCTTTGCATGCATCTGTCAGCCTAGTGATTTAAGGAAGCAGCGTCAAAAGGTAAACTATTCAGTAATTTAGCAGGCCTTTGTTTCTCTGTGAAGTATTGAAGAGTCCTTATCGTTTAACGTGAATGAACACTGTGTGGTTATGTCCTGGTGAATAATTGACGGTTTAATGGAAGTGATGAAACTCACCCACCACTTAAAATGTGCTGATGGTTCTGTTGGAAATTGGTCATTCGTTGGGACAATTGTAACAGTGTGCCTTTCTCCCACTTGTTGGCCTTCTGATCATCTCATGCTTGTTTATAATAGACATAGTATTATTTATTATTTTTAAAATGTTCTTTACTTATGTTTTTGGCCATGCTGCACAGCTTATGGGATCTTAGTTCCCCAACCAGGGATCAGACCAGTGTCCTGGCAGTGAAAGTGCCAAGTCTTAACCTCTGGACCACCATGGAATTTCCACTTAGTGTTTTCTTATAAGAAATGACTGAATCAGAGCCATAGATGTTAGATTTGTGGGAAGCCAATTTAATGATGGTGGGTAGCAGTGTGCAGGAGACTCTGTGTGCCGGGCACGTGCTTTCCGAGTCTGTCATCTCATCCCCAGGTGAGGTCCAGTCTACTGCTATCCCCATTCAGCAGACATAGACACTGAGGCTTAGGGAGGCCGGGCACCCTGCCCAGGCTCTCACACCCAGCAGCGTGGTGCAGACTGGTCTGATCAGAGCCTGGACACTTAAACATGGTGCCATCCAGCCACCTTTCCTCCAGAGGCTCTCGTGTCCATCACGGCATCCCTGATGGAGGGAGCATCAGGAGGGAGCTCGCTGCCTCTCCCCTCGGGTCACTTGGATGAGCCCCTGTTGTTGGAGTCCAGTGCCCCAAGGGCTGGCCTTCCTTGTCCCTCTCCTGCTCCCAGCCCGCTGACCGAGCACTCCTGGGCCTTCCCGCAGGACTGGGGTGGCTGTGCTCCAGTTCAGGCAGCTCAGTGCCCGGGAGCCCTTCTGCTGGGCACATCAGACCAGCGCCGTCCCCCTGGGGTTGGTGACCTGGGTGTGCCGCTCGCCTGCTCTGTGGCCTGCTTTGCCCTCCTGTTAAGTGGACATGGTGCTGCCCATCCTGGCCACGTGGGCACCAGTGGTGTGGCTCCCATCCTGGGGGAGGGCAGCCAGGCTGTGGACCCAGAGGCCTTCCTCAGGAGGAGGCCCGGGGGAAGGGGCTGGCCAAAGTCCCTGACTTTGAGGCAGGTGTTTGTCTCCACTGAGTCCATAGTCAACCCAGGTGTGTCACTTCCCTGCTCTGTTCGTTGCTGTTTTCTGATTTTTATAAATGCTTATTTTAACTTGAATTTGAGATTGATCCCTGTTCAGTTCCATGTGGAAAATTTCTAGCCTTTGTAGCCTTCTGTTGTCTGAGGGTTCTTGTTAGAGCTCAGGGGAGGGAGCCCAGTTTATCCAGCTGCTGTTAAACGAGTTCAGCTGCATTTTGCACTGTCACTTTGTTGTCACCAAGCTCCCGTGGGACTGCACAGGGTCCGTATTCTTTACAGAATCCCACTAAATTGGCACAGGTTAGTTGGTTAAAACAGCACACTCATTGTTTATAAAAATACATGCCATGCATGTCTCCTAAAACCTCCCCTGGCTTAACCACACACCCAGATGTATGAGTGAGACCTGTCTGGACCCTGATGGGTTAATCTGTCCCCACACTGTTGCCACCACTGTCTTTCCTGTCCTCACACCCAGGACCAGCAGAAAAGCTGGGAGTCCAGGAGAGATCATCTCTCTTTTTGTTTTTTTTTAATTCTTTTGTTTTTTAGCTAAAAGATAATTGCTTTACAGAATTTTCTTTTCTGTCAAACCTCAACATGAATCAGCCATAGGTACCCATATATCTCCTCCCTTTTGAACCTCCCACCCCTCTAGGGTGATACAAGATCATCTCTTAGTGAAGACCAGGGGGTGCTTTATGGAAACCACTGTGAGCGAATGACACTCGAACTGCCTGTAAGTACTTCAGTGGGGAGCCCCGAGTCTGTATGTTACCGAGAAATATGATCCAGGCACATGGTGTTGGCGTGGAGGGGTTAGGTACCTTTTCTGTGTTTCTCTTGTTGTCATGGGTTCCAGTAACCTGCATCATCACTACAAATGATCTTGGATGGTGGCACAAGCTGTGTCTTTTTCTCCTTCAAACAGAAAGGTCTGGACGGCTTTGCTGAGAGGTTTCGTACTCTAGCTGTGGTGCTTCTGAGCAGCATCTGGCGATGAGCACAGTCCTGTCATCAGGGCAGTTCATGCCATGCAGGGTCCACGGTGCCAGGGTCGCTCTGCTGTCCTGCCCGGCAGGGCCATCTGGTCGCTGGATTCCAGAGAGGGCCGAGCCCGGCTGCAGGGAGGCTCCCAACCAGGGTCTCTGCACTCAGTCAGATGCTCTCGCTGCCCCATAGCCCTGCTTCTCTTGAACAAGACAGTCCTTTAAGATGGCATTAAGCTAGAACAAGGGGGTTTTTTGTACTTGGGGGAAAGCATAGCTAATAGATTTTCAAATAAGTTTCTGGTTATAATGTAACGCCTGTGTGATTGCCATTTTCAAAACAGTCTATTGTTAGCCAATTTGACACTTAGCTCACTCCCTCAGCTGCCAGCTTTACGGGAAGAGGTAGGAGATGACAAGACCGCCATCAAATGTGAAACCTCGACCCCCGCCTCGCCGCAGTCCCTTCAGCTGAGCCGCCTGCATACGGGGGCGCTGCACACAGCCACCCACGAGGACCTCAGGGACGCCCACAAGTAAGCGGCCTGTGTGCGCGTCGTCAGTTTCAGGAGCCCTGCGCCTCTTGTCTTGAAGGAGTTGCAAGGATGATTTTAAAGGAATACCATTGGGTTCAGTGCCTGTATTTAGTGGTGAACTTCAGGTGCTGGGGAAGAAGAGCTCAGTGACCTCAGTGATTTTAGAAAACGTCCTTCTCTACAGATTGACTCCTGTGGGAGCTTTCTTCCTGATCTTGGTAGAGGTCTGCCCGGCCCGGGGCACGTTCCTGACAGTGACGGCCCTGTGCCTCTCAGGTTCGCTCTTGAGTGTCCCTCCTGTTTCCTCAGGGGTCTCCTCTCAGGAGACTCTGTCCCCTCCTGTGACTGACACTGTCCTCATTGAGACCACCACCTAAGCTCCCGTCCTGAGCCAGGCAGCACTCGATGGACGACACATGTGGTCACTTGGCCAGCTGACCTGCATGGTGACCGTTGCTCTCCTGCCATGGCTGGGGACAGTCACCCTGCAGGAGGTGGGGGGAACTGCCCAGAGCAGGGGAGGTTGCCTTCTGCTGGAGCATTTTCACCTGCTGAGCAGCGACCCTGATGGAGGGTCGGAGTGCCCTCTGCACCAGCTGGCCTGGAGTCAAGCCCTCCTCAGGGGAGAGCTCAAGGCAGAGAATCTCAACTTCCTGGGGTGGTTCTCTGTGTCTCGGAGCCTGCATTGCTCGTGTGGAGTGTGTTTGGTGAAGGAGACTCCACTGCCTGCTGCGAGGTTGAGGCGCGGGTGTTGCTGGGTGCCTGTTTCTATCAGTAGCTCTTGTGGAGGGCTGTGTGTTTGCACGAGGGTGCCAGTTAAAGGTCCTTTTCTCTCCCTAAAGCTCGACAGGCTCTCAGGACAACCCCGGGAACAACCCCAGCAGCAGCACCAGCAGGCAGGACTCGCTGCACAAAGCCCCAAAGAAAAAGGGCATCAATCAAGTCCTCCATCAGCTGCTTGTTTCGCAAGAAGGAAAAGGGCCAGCTGAACACCCCAACAAGGAGGCATTAGGACCAGGTGGGTGCTTCACCGTTCAGAGGGAGGAGGGCCTGCAGGCATCTCCCTTCTGTGTCTCCCCTGTTGTCCCCACGAGGCTCCAGTCACTCACGCTGGGAGTCCTCCTGGGAGCAGGAGCGGAAGAGGGGTCTGTCTTCTCAATGAGTCTGAGATGATCAGATGAGTTAACAAGTGGATGGATGGATTGATTAGTGAGTGGTGGATGAATGAACAGATGGCTGGCTGGCTGGGTGGATGGATGGAGCATGGAATGAATAAAGCAGATGATTGTACTCCAATGCTAGAAACATATTGTACGAAATTGATTGAATAGGAGCTGGGCAATGATTGTTTCCTCCTAACAGTGACACGTGTTTGGAAACTGCCTAAGTGCTCATCAGTGAGGGGTGAAGTACAATCTGTGGACACCCCAAAAGGAATAGCCCGCCCTCCTTCCTGCCACCTTCCCCATCCCAGGAGCTCATCAGGGGTTCTGCCCATGCCCCCACCCCACCCCACAGCCACACAGGTCCTCCTGGGGTCCCCTCATCACACAGGGTTATCACTAGGCCCTCATCTCACTTGGCTTCATCTTCTTGAAGACAGGATATGTTCCTGCCTCTTCAGCCACAAATTTGTTGAGTCTTATTTGTGCTGGGTGTGGGATTTACAGGGGTAAGTAAAGCAGATGTGATCTGGAGCACAGTTAAGTGACAAGAGAGAAAAAGGAGCAGGTTATTAAATGCGATCCCTATTATTAATATATACAATGCTGCGATGGATGGTGCATTGATTATATACCAGATGCTGTGTGTGCCCCTTCCCAAGCAGGTGTTGCCCCCTCACAATTTACAGAGGAGGACATGGTGAACGGTCACACGGTCAGGGAGTGGTGAGGGCAGGTTCACACCCACGCAGCGGGACCAGGCATTTTGCCAAACCACAGCCACCTCTCTGGTGGATGCCACCGGAATGAGATGGTTCTATGGCATGATGATTCAATGGACGTAAGTTGGAGCAAATTCCAGGAGATAGTGAAGGACAGGAAAGCCTGGAGTGCTGCAGTCCACAGAGTGGCAAAGAGGGGGACACACCTGAGTGGCTGAACTAAAACCTGAGTGTGTGCTAACTTGCTTCAGTCGTGACTGACTCTGAGACCCCAGGGACTGTAGAACAGTAGCTGCTCTGTCCATGGGATTCTCCAGGCGAGAATACTGGAGTGGGTAGCCATTTCCTTCTCCAGGGGATCTTCCCGACCCAGGGATCAAACCCCAGTCTCCTGCGGGCGGATGCCTTGCCATCTAAACCAGGACACTGCTAATTCCCTAGGCAAAATACAAAGAAAAGAGCTCGTGTTCTACCAAGTGGAAAGATGATTTAAGAAACAGAAGGTGTCCTTTGTTGGTATCTTTGAATCTTTCTTTAGATTTCGTTGATTTTTACTATTAAGCGTACTTGAACAAGGCAAGAGAGAAACCCCAGCATTGAAAAACAATTGACTTTTTTGAAAGAAACCTGTGCAGGTTAAGCACTCTTCGTTTTTGAGAGATGGTGAAATGCAAAATCTTGATTCAACACATATGACTTTTGTGAACTTTATTTCAAATCTACATGATGAAACCTTAAGGCGTCCAGGAAGAAAGGAGTAGAGCGGGAGACAAAAAGAGCAACCTTTCCCCTTGGTGCCATCCCAACCAGCTGCTTACTTCCTTCATCTCATGGACTACCATCTGGTCTTATCTGGTTTGTTTGATTCTTGTTTTAGGGACCGTTTCTAGTCACAAGGCTGTCAACAGTGGGGGGTGGGGTGGGGGGGTGGGGGAAGCCCTTCTTTCCATTCCACATGAGACCCAGTGGACAATCCAGGCCCTGGCCACTGCATAGAGCGTGCAGCAACATCAACGGTGATGCTGGTTAACAATGCATATTCCTGGAATCCACTCCGTTGGCTACTGAGTGTGTGTGGTGGTGGTCTGGAACCTATACCTGGAAGCTTTCTTGATGATTGCAAATGACACCAAAGTCCGAGGACGATGGAAGATCTTCACGTTTCTGCAAGAGCCACACACCTCCAGAAGGAACCACAAGACTTGCCTGACATGGTCAAGGTCTAAGTATTGGACTACACGTCGGAAGGTCTCCACCTTTGCTATGGAAGTCAAACGATCTTTCTTGGAAATGCAAATGGATCACACTGAATGTTCACATTTTTCTAGAGCATTTGAAAAGCCCTATTGTAGAAATCTGCTGTACGAGTTCCTTGAAAGCAAGAACCCATACTGATGGATATGTCTTAATGCCTTAGATTGTGCCTTGAATATACCATACACATGAACCCAGGAAAGGAAAGAATGGAATCGCCAAATATACAAAGAGAACAAAGGGGCCGAGCCAAGTGACACCTTGAGGCTTCCAAGAACTTTTCTGTCTTTCACACACTAAGTAAATCCTGAGCACCTACGATGAGCTGGGAGGCATGTAATAAGTTTCTGGAACTAGAAGGCGGAGAGAAGAAGACACAGAGTTCCTGCTTTCACTGAGACGAATCTAATGATACATCATAGGCAGATCCTTTGAGAACTTGTCGAGGGGCCTCTACCCTCACCAAAACCTGGGTGTCAGGAAAGGCTTTTCAGAGTAACCATTGTGTTGAGGTCCATAGGTTGAACCTACGTAAACCAGGGTTGAGATGCAGGAAGAATTTCAGGCAGGGAAAACAGCATCCTGGAAGTCTAGGTGACCAGGGAAACTTAGGACGTTCAAGAAATGAAAATGCCCTATGGGATAGAAGCCAAAGAGTGCAGAGGGCATTCCAGGGAAAAGACATCCGAGAAGAACGTGAGGAGCAAGCATGAAGGGAATTGGTCGTATCTTCAATATGATGGGAAAATACAAGAGCCGTTGGAGCAGGATGGTGACAGAATTGCATCTGCATTTCCAAACGGTCATCTTGCTCCACATCACTAATGATTGGAGAGACTCAACTCCAAACGCCAAGGAGGGACCACTTCGCCCGAGTCCGATTGGGCCTCATTGCAATGTCTGTCCATAGCAGATGCTGGAGAAGCTGTGGAGCAAAGGGAACTCTCCTCCACGCTGAGTAGGAATGGGAGTTGGTACAGCCGGGATGGAAAAGAGTATGGAGGTTCGCGAAGGAACTAAAAGTAGAAGTAGCCTATGGTTCAGCAGTCCCACTCCCAGGCATAGATCCACCCCCAGTACAAGCCAACAAACTAGATGTCCCGTTTGGGCACATCGATCTGTGCGCGCGCTCGCATGCGCATGCGCGATCGCCTGCGAGGCTGGGGGTGGGGCGGGGGCTGGGGCTCTGGCTGGAGTCGGTGCAAGCCCCGGGATTGCCTGAGGCAAGCCAAAGGAGCCCCAGATGGAGACGGGACAGCCAGTCGTCTGGTTTCCTGGAAGCCAAATGCGAATGCGGAGGGGCTCGCGGGCCGCGGGGAGGCAACCCAGGTCTGCAGCGGGAGTCGGGGCCCGGCCACCACTCACTCCCCTCGCCCCGGTAGGGGCTGGGGCTGCGGGGGGGGCGGGGGGGTGGGGGTCCAAGAATTGGGATGCGGGGCGGGGGCTAAAGGACCTCTTCTGGTAGGCAAAAAAGCCTCCAGCACCCGGAATTCCCAGGTGGTCTCCCATCCAAGATACTAAACAGGCCCGACCCTGCTTAGCTTCCGAGATCAGACGAGATCGGGCGCCTTCAGGCCTATAAGGCCAGAGACAGACGCGGCTGCCGCGGGGCGCCCTAAGAGCCTTGCGCTTCGCCTCCCTTTCGCTCTGACCTGCAGGTCGGGCCAACGGGCCGCCCCTCTCCTCGGGGGCCGTGCTGTACTTGAGCCGCACGACCCTCGACCGCACTCCAGCCTGCTGACCCCGGCCCGGCCCTCGAACACCGCCAACACCAGACCAGCAACCGCCTGGCCGGGCCCGGGGGCCCGATGGGCTTCCAGGACCCCCCAGTGACCGGGAGGGCGTGCGTGCGTGCGCGCGGGGCCTGGGGGGTGGGCTGAGGGGTGCGGAGGTCTCGGCGCCCTCCCACCCCCGGCCACTCCAGACCCGGCCGCGCTGGCTGAGCGGGGCCTCCCCCCCGCCATCCCGTTCCCTGCTCAGGGCCGCGCGACCCCGGAGGTGTAGGTCTATGGGGCCCGCCGCCTCCTGACCCCCGCGGCCCGGGGGCCTCTGAACCTCCTGCGGGCCTAGGCGCAGGGAATCTTGAGCGCCCAACTTGCCCGGCACCTGCCCGCTGCCCAAACCCACCGGGAGCCACGGAGGCGCGGTCGACCGGAGCGCCTCAGCCCCGCCCCTTTGCCCTACCGAGGCGCCCCCCTTGTCCCCACGCCGCCCGCCAAGCACCCGACCTTCCTGAGAGAGCAGACGAACCACAGGCAGGCACACAGACAGACAGACAGACAGACACACACACACACACACACACACACACACAAACACACGAGTGTGGTCTTTGGAAATACTTCTGTTCGTAGTTGCTGGGTTGAGCCCAACTCTTATAGGACCCATGGAGTGCGGCCCATCAGGCTCCTCTGTCAGTGGCATTTCCCAGGCGAGAATACTGGAGTGGGTTGCCATTTCCTTCTCCAGGGGATCTTCCCGACCCAGGGATCAAACCCCAGTCTCCTGCGGGCGGATGCCTTGCCATCTGAACCAGCACATTGCGAATTCCCTAGGCAAAATACAAAGAAAAGAGCTCGTGTGCTACTAAGTGGAAAGATGATTGAAGAAACAGAAGGTGTCCTTTGTTGGTATCTTTGAATCTTTCTTTAGTTTTCGTTGATTTTTACTCTTAAGGCTACTTGAACAAGGCAAGAGAGAAACCCCAGAATTGAAAAGCAATTGACTTTTTTGAAAGAAACCTGTGCAGGTTAAGCACTCTTCGTTTTTGAGAGATGGTGAAATGCAAAATCTTGATTCAACACATATGACTTTGGTGAACTTTATTTCAAATCTCTACGATGAACCCCTAAGGCGTCCAGGAAGAAAGGAGTAGAGCGGGAGACAAAAAGAGCAACCTTTCCCCTTGGCGCCATCCCAACCAGCTGCTTAGTTCCTTCATCTCATGAACTACCATCTGGGCTTATCTGGTTTGTCTGATTCTTGTTTCAGGGCCTGTTTCTAGTCACAAGGCTGTCAAGAGTGGGGTGGATGTTTGGGAGGGGAGGGGGGAAGCCCTTCTTTCCATTCCACATGAGACCCAGTGGACAATCCAGGCCCTGGCTACTGCATTGAGTGTGCAGCAGCAATATCAACGGTGATGCTGGTTAACAACGCATATTCCTGGAATCCACTCCTTTGGCTACTGACTGTGTGTGGTGGTGGTCTGGGACCTATATCTGGAAGCTTTCTTTATGATTGCAAATGACACCAAAGTCTGAGGACGATGGAAGATCTTCACATTTCTGCAAGAGCCACACACCTCCAGAAGGAACCACAAGACTTGCTTGAAATGGTCAACGTATAAGTATTGGACTACACGTTGGAAGGTCTCCACCTTTGCTATGGAAATCAAAATATCTTTCTTTGAAGTGAAAATGGATCATACTCAACGTTCACGTTCTTGTAGAGCTTTTGAGAAGCCCTAAATTGTAGAAATCTGCTGTACGAGTTCCTTGAAAGCAAGAACCTATATTTATGGATATGTCTTAGTGCCTTAGATTGTGGCTTGATTATAGTGTACACGTCAACCCAGGAAATAAAGAATTGAATCGCCAAATATACAAAGAGATCAAAAGTGCCGAGCCAAGTGACACCTTGAGTCTTCCAAGAACTTTTCTGTCTTTCACACACTAAGTAAATCCTGAGCACCTACGATGAGCTGGGAGGCATGTAATAAGTTTCTG
Organism: Bubalus kerabau; assembly: GCF_029407905.1. NCBI lineage: Eukaryota > Metazoa > Chordata > Mammalia > Artiodactyla > Bovidae > Bubalus > Bubalus kerabau. Next base: position 499,963 of record NC_073637.1, on the reverse strand, counting down.
GAACTAGAAGGCGGAGAGAAGAAGACACAGAGTTCCTGCTTTCACTGAGACGAATCTAATGATACATCACAGGCAGATCCTTTGAGAACTTATCGAGGGGCCTCTTGTCTCACCAAAACCTGGGTGTCAGGGAAGGCTTTTCAGAGTAACAATTGAGTTGAGGTCCATAGGTTGAACCTATGCAAACCAGGGTTAAGATGCAGGAAGAATTTCAGGCAGGGAAAATAGCATCTTGGAAGGCTATGTGACCAGGGAAACTTAGAACATTCAAGAAATGAAAAATGCCCTATGGGATGGAAGCCAAAGAGTACAGAGGGCATTCCAGTTAAAAGACATCAGAGACTAACGTGGGGAACAAGCATGAAGGGATGTGATCATATATTCAATATGATGGGAAAATACAAGAGCAGTTGGGGCAGGGAGATGATAGAATTTCTCTGCATTTCCAAAATGTCATCTTGCTCCATAACACTAATGTTTGGAGCGACTCAACTCCAAGTTACAAGGAGGGACCACTTCCACGAGTTCGAATAGTCCTCATTGCAAAGTCTGTCAATAACGAATGCTAGAGAAGATGTGGACCAAAGGGAACTCCACTCCACATGCAGATTGTGTGGGTGAATTCTCTAAGAAATTAAGGGAAGGAGTGCTACATCTTGTTTATTGTATTGTGTTTGGGGGGAACTATTTTGGAATTAGAGGAGCCCATTTCTCAGTATATGATTTCCAAGCTAGGCAAGTATAATTACAGTCTGATAAGATGTAACTCAAATAACTTCTGAATGTTAATTGATTTTGAAAGAGGAAATAATCTTGCAAGAGAAATATAGACAAACAGGAAAAGCATAGTTGTCAATATATTAACCTAGAGATGCTACAAATATTGTTTAAGAAATATGAAAGTTTCATGGAGTATTTCACATGAAGGAATTATTTCCTCTTAAAAGTCAAAAGGGCTTCCCTGGTGGCTCAGAGGTTAAAGCATCTGCCTGCAATGCAGAAGACCTGGGTTTGATCCCTGAGTCAGAAAGATCCCCTGGAGAAGGAAATGGCAACCCACTCCAGTATTCTTGCCTGGAGAATCCCATGGATGGAGGAGCCTGGTGGGCTACAGTCCACTGGGTCGCGAAGAGTCAGATACTACTGAGCAACTTAACTAACTTAAAAGTCAAAAAGGATCATGAGTCCACTCATAAAAATGATTTGTTCTTCAGTTTTATCATGAATTACCTGACTAAAGGATGATTATGTATTGTATTATTCCTTCAAAATTATAGCACATTGTTCACTTTCCAGATTTTTATTTAATTGATATTTATTTAACATTGACTCTGTGCCAGCACTGCAAAGCCCACCCACACACCCTACACCAATTTTGTGACTTCATTACAAACCACTTAATCAAGCAAATTCTATAGTTACCTCTATTTTACATCCTAAATTGGCACATTATATGTCGCCCTACTTAACACTATTAAGATTATCTCTTTTTTAAAAATTCTTGATAAACATAATTCCTGGCTTCCTCACAAAATAATTTAAATTATATAAAAACTGGAACTTTGTCTAATTTATCACTGTATTCTTAGCTCTTCGAGGAATATTAGTACTAGATATTCAAAAGACTCGTATTAAATGAAAATGATTTCAGTGGGTCTCAAAAGAACTTGTCTTTAAAAGGCATTGGTGCGGGGAGCTGCCCGTCAGAACGGGGTCCTTTGTCCGAAGGACACAGCTCTGGGAGCTGCCTCAGTCCTTGAGGGTTTGCTTGCAAACATAGCTCTCTGTCCCGCCACCCCAGAGATTAGGCACTTATTTACTGCAGGCACCTGGAGTTCTGTGCAAACTTCTCACTCACAGAGAAATATTATCTGGTGTAAGAAATAATAACAGGGTGCCATTCCCATGCTCTCAAGATTTCTTGTGACTGTTTGTAAGATGTGTAGGTCAAACAAAGAAAATGTTAACTGTCTTGTCTTTCTCACGCTCTTCTGTATAAATATGAGATGCTGAATAAAGTTGGTGTCAGACTGCGTCCCTTCGTGGAGACGTGTCTGAACCTCTCGACCCCATCTTTGTTGGAGATTTCTCTTGCTTTCGTTTCTTTTCTCAGCCCCGCCGTGCACGTTCTCGGGACCTGATCGACTTTGCCGTCTAGCACCGGCACATTGGTGCCATTTAAAGTAGATATTAGGTTTCCATTTTCTCATCAATGATTCGTTTCATTGGTTTTGTCATTTCAGATAACTTTCTTGAACATCAGATCATGGAAGATAGAAATAATGTTACTGAATTTATCCTCTTAGAACTTTCTATGGACAAGAAAGTCCAGATCCTCTGCTTTTTATTTTTCTTATTCTGTTACCTGGCTATTTGGTTGGGGAATTTGATCATTGTGATTTCTATTACATGCAGTCAGCTAATCACCCAGCCCATGTACTTCTTCCTTAACTGCCTTGCACTCTCAGATCTCTTCTACACCTCCACTGTGACACCCAAACTCATGACTGACTTACTGATGGAGAAAAAGGCCATTTCCTATAAAAACTGCATGACACAGCTTTTCACCACCTACTTCTTTGGGGAGGGGGGAATGAGGTCTTCACCCTCACAGGGATGGCCTGTGACTGCTATGTGGTCATCAGCAAACCTCTCCACGACGCCATCACCATGAACAGGCAAAAACGTCACTCAATTCTCATAGCGTCGTGTGCAGGGGGACTTCTTCATTCTCTTGGTCTCTTTCTTCTTGCGATTGTTTTACCTTTCTGTGGCCCCAGTGAAATAGACCACTATTTCTGTGATGCATATCTTTTGTTGAAACTAGCCTGCACTGATACACACAAAATTGGCTTTTTTGTCATTGCCAATTCTGGCTTGATGGGACTGGTGCTCTTTGTGGTTTTGATGGCCTCCTACATTTTGATTCTGTATAATGTGTGCACAGATTCTGCAGAAAGCCACCATAAAGCACTTTCCACCTGTAGTTCCCACATCACAGTCCGTGATCCTCTTTTTCACACCTGTCATCTTTGTTTACATTAGACCTGCCACAACATTACCAGAGGATAAAGTGTTTACGCTCTTCTACACAATTATTGTCCCCATGCTCAACCCGCTTATCTACACACTTAGAAACATGGAGATGAAAAATTCCATAAGAAGAGTTTGGTGCAATAAAAGGTTCTGGGAAAGGAGCTTAATGATCTGAAGGTCATTCATCTCTGACGCCAGTGACTGTCTTCTCATCACTCCCTCTGTTGCTGAGTCTCTCCTGCTAATGGGAAAATCAGTCAGAATGTGTAAAAGCCAAGCCTCCAACAACAGCTTGCCTTCAGTGGTTCCTTCTTTATTTTCCTCTCAATGCGTTTTCCTTGATTTCACTTTTCACTAATAATCCCCTTTGTTTAAAAAAAAAGAAAAGGAAACTTTTTACAGAGTAAAAACACACTGAAAAATCTGGAGGGAGAGTGATCCTGCCTGTATTGAAGGCTAAACCTGGGGGAGACTTCGCTCTCAAAATACTTGGCCTCAAGGTATAAAAGGTAATAATATGTTACAAGGTAAAAGACAGTTAAAGAATCCACCTGCTAATGCAGGAGACACATGTTCAATCCTTGGGCCAGGAAGATCCTCTGGAGAAGGAAATGGCTACCCACTCCAGTGTTTTTGCCTGGGAAATCCCATGGAGAGAGGAATCTGGTGGGCTACAGCCCATGGGGATGCAAAACAGCTGGACATGATTCAGCGACTAAACAAAAACAAAAACAAAAAGGCAGTTATAGGAAAATAAGAACAATCACATACTGCAAACTCCTTTCAGAACTATATACCTAGCCTTGTATCCTACAACTCTAGATTTCTTTTAATCAAGTACCTAGAGATTTTTTTGTGTGTATTTGTGAACTGCTATTATTTTACTTAAGTGAAAAGAATATATAGATCTAAATACAACATAGTGTAAAGTCCAGCCTTATAGTCGACATGGCAAGTCTTACAGTCTGAAAAGCAAGTCACTGTGTGATCTGTTTGTGAAGTAACATTGTAAGTATTAGGGGAAATATATGTGTATGTATATATATACACACAAACTCATGCGATTTGAACTGGGTTTGACATTAAGTATACATGATCAAGGAATAAATAAACTACAACTGACTTTGCTACAAAAAAGAAGAAAATATAAATCCTTTAGTTCCTCAAAACAGATGATTTATCTCAAAGTAAAAGACTTTCACTTACTATCTAAATTCAAGTGTAGAATAATCCTAAAATAATATTTGACAAAATATAGATCAGACTCAGTGATGGGAATATATATATATATATATATTCTGCTGCTGTGCTTAGGTGTTTCTGACTCTGTGGCCACATGGACTGTAGCCCACCAGGCTTCTCTGTCCATGGGGATTCTCCAGGCACAAATATCGGAGTGGGTTGCCATGTTCTCCTCCAGGGGATCTTCCCAAGCCAGGGACTGAACCCAGGTCTCCCACATTGCAGGCAGACTATTTACCAACTGAGCCATCAGGGAAGCCCAAGTATACTGGAGTGGGTAGCCTATCTCTTCCCCAGGGGATTTTCCCGACCCAGGAATCAACCAGGGGTCTCCTGCATTGCAGGTGGATTCTTTACCAGTTGAGCTACCAGGGAAGTCTAATGTGTATACATCCATACCTATAGGATTTTCATGATTTTCTAGGGCAAAGTATACATTTTGTTTGAAATACATTTTTAAGATTGCTGCATTTTCTTATGAAAATGTGCATAGTTTTGGGTATAAAATGTAACTATTAATAGTATGGATTTGTATTCTATATAATGAGTTAAACTATATTTAATACTATAGATTTATTTTAGGTAATAGGATATTTTCTAATGCTTCTCTCTCAAATAATGTAATATTTTTTAGAATTAATAGGACAGATGATGGATTTTAAAGAATCATATTATTACTATGTCATAAAAATGTTGTTAACTGTTCTCCACACAAAGATAGGCCATATTAATATTTGGCTATATTATGTGTGTGTCTCCTTCAGAATTTTCCACAGTTTATTGTGACCCACACAGTCAAAGGCTATGGCATAGTCAATAAAGCAGAAAGAGACATTTTTCTGGAACTCTCTTGCTTTTTCGATGATCCAGCAGGTGTTGGCAATTTGATCTCTGGTTCCTCTGCCTTTTCTAAAACCAGCTTGAACATCTGGAAGTTCATGGTGCACGTATTGCTGAAGCCTGGCTTGGAGAATTTTGAGCATTACTTTACGAGCAACAAAGATCTGTCTAGTCAAAGCTATAGTTTTTCCAGCAGTCATGTATGGATGTGAGAGTGGACTATAAAGAAAGCTGAGGGCCGAAGGATTGATGCTTTTGAACTGTGGTGTTGGAGAAGACTCTTGAGAGTCCCTTGGACTGCAAGGAGATCCAACCAGTCCATCCTAAAGGAGATCAGTCCTGGGTGTTCATTGGAAGGACTGATGTTGAAGCTAAAACTCCAACACTTTGGCCACCTGATGAGAAGAGCTGACGCATTTGAAAAGACCCTGATGCTTGGAAAGGTTGAGGGGAGGAGGAGAAGGGGACAACAGAGGATGAGATGGCTGGATGGCATCACTGACTCAATGGACATGGGTTTGGGTGGACTCCGGGAGTTGGTGACGGGACGGGGAGGCCTGGTGTGCTGCAGTACATGGGGTCTCAAAGAGTCAGACACGACTGAGGGCCTGAACTGAACTGAATATGTATGTGTCTTATGTTTGTACTTGCAAGATACTTTGCAAATATTATTTTGCATATTTTGCTGAATATTTAAATGTCAAAAAAGAATGGTGTTTCAGAATTGTAAATAATAATCTTAAGGAGGCAGAAGTTATCAAAGTAACTGAATGAATATGTTGTAAATAATGTAAATCAACCAAATCTTACTTAATTTCCCAATTGAATTATCTCCTCAAGTGGATCAGTTGTTTGGAGTTACATTTTCATAAAGATCATCCATTCATCTTCCCAGATAGTTGCGAATATCTGGTAATAACTGATATTTTTCAATATCCCCATCTCTGTGTTTGCTTATAGTGTTTAACAGCCTTCCATAGAGACCTCAGCTCTGCCTTCATGTGTAAATTAAGCAGAAACCATAATCCATGACCTTCAGCCATGAACTACAGAGTTTAATACCAGATATTTTGGGTGAGGAATTTTTAAAAAAGATGCTTACAATATATGCCATTCTTATCTCTCCTGTTAATAAATACAAGTACTAGGAAATAAAGAGGCCAGAATATATTGCTTCATTTCACAGAGACATCATTCATACAAATCTCTCTCTCTCGGAATGAGGCTTAAAATAAGACATTATTCTGCCTGCCTCATTCAGTCTGGATTCATGAGCAGTTCAGGTTGTGGGGTGGTGGTTGCTTTTCACTAGTAAATCACACTGTATGAGAAAACTCATATATTGAGTTTAATTCCTATTATGTGGGGATTTCTTATGTTATGTCAGTTCAGTTCAGTTCAGTCGCTCAGTCGTGTCCGACTCTTCGTGACCCCATGAATCGCAGCACGCCAGGCCTCCCTCTCCATCACCAACTCCTGGACTTCACTCAGACTCACGTCCATCGAGTCAGTGATGCCATCCAGCCATCTCATCCTCTGTCGTCCCCTTCTCCTCTTGCCCCCAATCCCTCCCAGCATCAGGGTCTTTTCCAAAGAATCAACTCTTTGCATGAGGTGGCCAAAGTACTGGAGTTTCAGCTTCAGCATCATTCCTTCCAAAGAAATCCCAGGGCTGATCTCCTTCAGAATGGACTGGTTGCATCTCCTTGCAGTCCAAGGGACTCTCAGGAGTCTTCTCCAACACCACAGTTCAAAAGCATCAGTTCTTCGGTGCTCAGCCTTCTTCATGGTCCAACTCTCACATCCATACATGACTACAGGAAAAACCATAGCCTTGACTAGACGGACCTTTGTTGGCAAAGTAATGTCTCTGCTTTTGAATATGCTATCTAGGTTGTTCATAACTTTTCTTCCAAGGAGTAAGCGTCTTTTAATTTCATGGCCGCAGTCACCATCTGCAGTGATTTTGGAGCCCCCCAAAATAAAGTCTGATACTGTTTCCACTATTTCCCCATCTAGTTCCCATGAAGCGATGGGACCAGATGCCGTGATCTTCGTTTTCTGCGTGTCGAGCTTTAAGCCAAATTTTTCACTCTCCACTTTCACTTTCATCAAGAGGCTTTTGAGTTCCTCTTCACTTTCTGCCATAAGGGTGGTGTCATCTGCATATCTGAGGTTATTGATATTATCCCGGCAATCTTGATTCCAGCTTGTGTTTCTTCCAGTCCAGCGTTTCTCATGATGTATTCTGCATAGAAATTAAATAAGCAGGGTGACAATATACAGCCTTGATGTACTCCTTTTCCTATTTGGACCCAGTCTGTTTTCCCATGTCCAGTTCTAACTGTTGCTTCCTGACCTGCATACAGATTTCTCAAGAGGCAGGTCAGGTGTTCTGGTATTCCCATCTCTTTCAGAATTTTATATAGTTTATTGTGATCCATGCAGTCAAAGGCTTTGGCATCGTCAATAAAGCAGAAATAGATGTTTTTCTGGAACTCTCTTGCTTTTTCCATGATCCAGCAGATGTTGGCAATTTGATCTCTGGTTCCTCTGCCTTTTCTAAAACCAGCTTGAACATCTGGAAGTTCACGGTTCGTGTATCGCTGAAGCCTGGCTTGGAGAATTTTGAGCATTACTTTACTAGCATGTGAGATGAGTGCAATTGTGCGGTAGTCTGAGCATTCTTTGGCATTGCTTTCTTTGGGATTGGAATGAAAACTGACCTTTTCCAGTCCTGTGGCCACTGCTGAGTTTTCCAAATTTGCTGGCATATTGAGTGCAGCACTTTCACAGCATCATCTTTCAGGATTTGAAACAGCTCCTCTGGAATTCCATCACCTCCACTAGCTTTGTTCGTAGTGATGCTTTCTAAGGCCCACTTGACTTCACATTCCAGCATGTCTGGCTCTAGGTCAGTGATCACACCGTCGTGATTATCTGGGTCGTGAAGATCTTTTCTGCACAGTTCTTCTGTGTATTCTTGCCCCCTCTTCTTAATATCTGCTGCTTCTGTTAGGTCCATACCATTTCTGTCCTTTATCGAGCCCATCTTTGCATGAAATGTCCCCTTGGTATCTCTAATTTTCTTGAAGAGATCTCTAGTCTTTCCCATTCTGTTGTTTTCCTCTATTTCTTTGCATTGATCGCTGAGGAAGGCTTGCTTACCTCTCCTTGCTGTTCTTTGGAACTCTGCATTCAGATGCTTATATCTTTCCTTATCTCCTTTGCTTTTCACTTCTCTTCTTTTTCCAGCTAAGTCATACAGTGACTCACTTAGTGGCTCAGTCACACACTTGATAATGTAAGGAACAACACTTCTTGAAACAGGCAATATAGAAAACGATAGCAGTAATAGTAGAATCATAAGTAAGAAGTTAGGTCAAGAACTTCTAGTAGGTGTAGCCCAGTGACATCTCCATGTCATCTGACTTAGTTTGCTAAATGACTATAGCTTGCTGTTGATATCCTGGTTGTAGATCCTGAGCATCTGATCTTGATTCAAAGACTGGCTATTGAGATAAGCTTTAGAAACAAACTCAGAATGTCCTTTTTAACAACTTAATTAAACCTCTTAGCAATGTAACATAACCACAAGGAACTATCTAAGGAGTGCGTCTTAGTAAATACAGACCTTAACTTAAAAAACTGGAACTTAATATTCAGTGAAACATAATAGATGCCATAGGCCTGACATCAGTTAGGTGGATTTTTCTTTTAGAGCTCCCCAGTATACGTTGAGATTTCTGTATATGTCGGGAGACAGTCTTTTTATTTACCTGAGAAGGCTGTTCAGAACCCAAGTGTCTCCAGCTTCTGGAGGGATGAGGCAGAGAGAAAAAAGGTATAATTTCACCCGTAGGAGTAAATCACTAGATTGTTTTAAATGACCAGTAACTCGAGGAGAAGTGCTTCTTTATATCTGAAAACACAGAGTAAAAATCAACAATATGTCAGACAAAGAGTCGTGAAAATTGCGGTCATATTTAGCAGTCTACTCCATCCCATGCAATTGATCCCTTTGTTCTGCTGTCCTTGCCCAATGGCCAAGGACATCAGTGAAAGCAGTAGTCTCGAAGAAACTCATGAAGCTTTTGTGAATGTCTGTATGACCTGTCCAGCAAAGTGGGTGCCCTGATCACTGGAGATTGTGGAAAGCACCTTTTAACCATTTTTTCTATTCTGAGATATTAATTCTGAAGCCAGGAAAGGCATTATCAAATAAAAATGAGGTTTGTCAGGGAGCCAGGAAAAGCCAAGTGGCCACGTTGGACCTCTCATAGCCCCAACTCTTTGGTTTATGGCCATTTTTAATCCATTTTAAATTCCCTGAAGAGGCGTTAACTTTTGTAGAAGCAGAATGAGCTGTGTTCATATGTGCTGTAGTCTGTTATCAAAAGCCACATTCCAAGAAAACTTTGTTCTTTTAATCAGTGAGAGAAAACCAAATTCCAGTTTGGTAACAGCTTATATTCACCGTGAAACAATAGTTATTCACTTAGTCATAGTCACAATAAGACTTCAAAGGCAGTTTAATGTCTTAACAAACTTGTAGCATGCACAAAACTCTTCTTTCACTTGCAACACACCTTTTTGCACTTTCTGTATTCGTCACTTCATTTGTCCACTTAGAGGACAGCCACCTGTACGTTTAGACTTACTTTGCTTTTCCTTAATAGAATGTAATTCCATTCCTTATTACTTTTTATTAAAAACACACATCTTACTTTTCTTCAGAAACCATGACTTGTACTTTACATCATCATTCTGTCGATTGGTAAGGATAAATCACCCAAAGTTATATCATTTATAAAAGCATCTGCACAATGTCTCTGTTAATTAGATCAATAAACAAACATCAGTATCATGTATCAATACAATAATGATTATTTCCCAGTTCACACAAGCCTCGAATTCATTTACTTTAATTTCCTTGAATTTAGAATTGTTTGATTTGTAAGCACTTACTTCTCTTTAGGCCAATTAATTAGAGCTCATTGAACCACTTAGCCTTTAGCAATTTTTTCCAAGGATGGAGACATACACCGAGACACACACAAATCTGGACAGACAGAAACCTCACAGTTTTCCACCTGAAATTTAAATTGTCTCTTTGTCCCTTTTATTTTCTTGGCTTGAGTTCCAGCTCATGGCTGGAGTCCCGGATCGAGTGGGCTGTGTATCTCAAGGACATGATAAGAGTTAACTCAGGTTTTTCCCCAGGCATGTTTCTGTTTCTCAGGCAGGATCAGAGCTCCCCAAAAGAGTATTTTCACAAGTCAAACTTTTAGTAATTACATGTGCAAAAGGAACCAGTTTTGCAATTTCAAAAAGATTCCATTTTACCTAGTTTTCTCCGGAGTCTAAAGAATACACATGGCCATTCAGGGTTCAAAATGTCATTTCTCCTTCATGTAGTCATAGCTTCATAGCTAAAATTTAAACCAGAGAGTGCTCAAATTGGCTCTGATGACAGGGGTAGACTGATCGAGAAGATGTCCCAGCAGGGATTATCTCTCTGGGCAGGTGAGGTCATCTCTTAAAGCAAAGAAACCCCATATATAAGGGATTTTTAGGCCTTGAGGATCAAAATTATCCCAGTTTTTCAAGATATTATTCAAGGGGGGGTGGTGGTTCTGGACTGTTAGGCCCCATCTGTAAGAGAGAAAAAAGCAGTGCCCCGTGCCATGGCTTTTTTCTACCAGAGGTGTCTGCCCCTGCTCTAGACGGGGTTGGAGACTGATTTTCCACCTAAGCTTCCTTCTCTGGCCAGAGCTAACCTGTCTCTTACAGGTGAAGGTGTCCTACTCCCACCCCCCCTCATTCTACCACCCAGGCATGGTGGAGATGCACCAGGGTTAGACCTGATGGCATCCCAGATTGATGTCCAGGTCCTCACCATTAAAACCTTGGTTTGATTTCCCTTTTATTCCGGCACCACCTGGGGTGGAACAGAGTAGTTTTCCGGATGCTCACCGAGCCAAGACCACTAGGGGAAGCACCCAACTTCTGTGTACCTGCGCACATTCCTCATAACAGTATAAGTGGCAAGTCATAAAGGGATGAACAGAAAACCCAAGACATCCTCCTGAGAGTGGCCACACGAGTCTATTTAATAACAAAGGAGGCGATGGAGGGCCCGCCTGCGAGGAAAAACTAATCCTTCATATGCATGGAGTGCCAACATCATCCTTTTGATTCCTGTCCCTCAGACAGTACAAAAAGAATACCTAAGGAGTTAAGACAAGAGCCACTGGAGGGCTTCGTCTGCTCTGCTAAGAGCTAGCGCTACTAAGGGAAGAAGCCCAATGCGCTTTCAATCTGCCCAAATCTGGGGTGTCCCAATCTGTGTCCTCAGGAATCTCATGCTCACCAGCAATGCCTCAATCCATATAGTCCAGAGGCATAGCCACGACAAGAACTTGCCTGTGTGTCTGTGGGGTCAGGATGGTGATTTCCAGTCTGAGAGATGTCCCTGGAGCTAGAGCTCCAGCTCGCTCCCTAAAGTGCTCCTGTCTGCAGTGTCCTGTAAAACTTGGAATGGGGGCCTTGCTAGAAAAGCACAATAACAGCATGGATTGCAAGTCCCTTGAAAGTCTACAATCCGGCACACGAGGTTAATAACTTTAATTCCCCAAGCAGATATGAAATGGTCAGAGGGACCAGGAAAAGCTGACTGGGGAAAAGAAGTTCAGTCCACATGCTTCTGATTTAGTAAAGTAGCTGCTGCTGCTGCTGCTGCTGCTGCTGCTGCTAAGTTGCTTCAGTCGTGTCCGACTCTGTGAGACCCCAGAGTTGGCAGCCCACCAGGCTCCCCCGCCCCTGGGATTCTCCAGGCAAGAGTACTGTAGTGGATTGCCCTTTCCTTCTCCAATGCAGGAAAGTGAAAAGGGAAAGTGAAGTCACTCAGTCGTGTCCAACTCTTAGCGACCCCATGGACTGCAGCCTACCAGGCTCCTCCGCCCATGGGATTTTCCAGGCAAGAGTACTGGAGTGGGGTGCCATTGCCTTCTCCGTAGTAAAGTAGAGACCACAGTAAACGAGCAAAAGAATCTCAACTCCGAGTGTTCTTACCTTGTCTTGAAGATCTTGGACAAGCCCCCAAGATGATAACCTAGCAGTCAACGGTGACCGATGCCACTGGATTCATGGTGTCTGAAGAAGAAGATATTACTCTGGGGCCAAAGACAGTCTCAGTCACTCAGAGCTTTGTGTATATTTTATTTAAAGTGAAGGTGACAGAAAAAGCTTCTGACACAGACATCAGAAGGGGCTCACTAATTTAAGTGGGGCCATATATACGTCTCAACTAGCCTCTGAGAATAGACAAAAAACATCTCAAGGATGTGAGCGTTTTGCCCAGACCCTTTCCTATAGCATACATCCAAAGCTCAAAAAGAGGAATGTCCTTGAACCTGAGATACTGCTCCCTACAATGCCTACTTGTCTTAGGCCAAAGAATGTGAAAAAGCAAGCAAGCTTGCCTCCTCCTTAAAGGGGCTTTAGGCTTGGACTCTTTATCAACCTGCTGGGACAGGTAAGTATACAGTTAAAATCAGAAAACTCTAATGTTGTAATGGTGGTGAGTAAAGCATTTGTATAACATACCACTGATAACTCATATAAGTATATCACTTATAAATTCAGTATGAAGGTCAAAAGATAAAATATCAAAGTAATGATAACTACAAAATGAAATAATGGAACCATGTTTGAAGAATTAGATGACAGTATGATACTAAGTCAACAAACAGAGAGACCCAATGAAGAGCTACAAATTATTTTTTTTTAAGGAAACTAACATAAATTCTGGATTTGAAAACGAAAATAATTGAAATGAAAAATTGATAGGTTCAATAGCACATATGAGATGCTGGCAGAAATAATCCATAAACTTGAAGATGAATTCATAGAAATCAATGTAAAAATAAAGAGAAAAAAATGTTGAGGGAAAATGATCTAAGGCATCCATTCATTACACCATCGAGTATGGAAGGAGAGAGACTCTCAGAAAGCAGGGAGAGAAAGGGGAGGGAGTAAAATTACTTGTAGACGGAATGGCTGACCGGCAGGTCAGAGCGAAAGGGAGGCGCAGTGCAGGGCTCTTAGGGCGCCCCGCGGCAGCCGCGTCCCTCTCCGGCCTTATGGGCCTGAAGGCGCCCGATCTCGTCCGATCTGGGAAGCTAAGCAGGGTCGGGCCTGGTTCTTACTTGGATGGGAGACTGCCTGGGAATACCGGGTGCTGTAGGCTCTTTGCCTTCCCTCTCCTTTAGCCCCCGCCCCCACGTCCCAACTCTTGGGCTCCCGCACCCCAACCCCTCCTGGGGGTGGGTGGCCAGGGCACCGACTCCCGCTGCAGACCTGGGGTGCCTCCGCGCGGCCCGCGAGCCCCTCCACATTTGGCTTCCAGGAAACCAGACGACCGTCCCGCGGGTCTCCGTCTGGGGCTCCCTTGGCGTGCCTCAGGCAATCCCCGGGAGGCTGCACCAGCTCCAGCCCCAGCCCCAGCCCCAGCCCCAGCCCCAGCCCTACCCCCAGCCCCACCCCCACCCCCCATCCTCGCAGGCGAACGCCCGAGCTCGCGCGCATCTGCGTGCACACACAGATATATGTGCACAGACGGTGCATGTATCTTGTTCAGTTATACTTTTGGTGGATATGTGCCTGGGAGTGGGACTGCTGAATCATATGGTACTTCTAGGTTTAGTTCCTTCAGGAACCTCCATACTCTTTTCCATAGTGGCTCTACCAACTCACATTCCTACTAACGGTGGAGGCGAGTTCCCTTTTCTCCACATCCTCTCCAGCATTTGTTATCTACAGACTTTTCCATGAGGATCATTCTGACTAATGTGAAGTGGTACCTCGTTGTAGTTTGGAGTTGAGTCTGTCCAATCATGACTGATGTGGAGCAAGATGACCTTTTTAAAATGCAGATGCAGTTCTATCACCTCCCTGCTCCAACTGCTCTTGTATTTTCCCATCATAGTGAAGATATGACCAAATCCCTTCATTGCTTGGTCCCCACTTTCTTCTCTGATTTCTTTTCACTGGAATGCCCTCTGCACTCTTTTGGTTCCATCCCATAGGGCATTTTTCATTTCTTGAATGTACTAAGGTTCCCTTGTCACGTAGCCTTCCAAGATGCTATTTTACCTGCCTGAAATTCTTCCTGCATCTCAACCCTGGTTTACGTTGGTTCAACCTATGGATCTCAACTCAATTATTAGTCTGAAAAGCCTTCTCTGACATCCAGTTTTTGGTGAGGGAAGAGGCTCCTATAGAAGTTCTCAAAGGATCTGCCTGTTATTTATCATTAGATTAGTCGCAGGGAAAGAAGGAACTGTGTTTCTTCTTCTCTCCGCATTCTATTTCCAGAAACATATTGCATGCCTACTAGCTCATAGTAGGTGCTCAATATTTATTCAGTGTGTGAAAGACGGAAAAGTTCTGTGAAGCCTCAACTTTTCACTTGGCTCAGCACTTTTGATCTCTTTGTATCTTTGTCGATTCAGTTCTTTTCTTTCTTCTGTTGATGTGCACACTATATTCAAGGCACGATCTAAGGCATGAAGACATATCAATAAATATAGGTTCTTGCTTTCCAGGAACTCGTACATCATATTTCTATAATTCAGGGTTTTTTTTAATGCTCTAGAACAATGTGAACTTTTAGTATTATCCATTTTCATTTCAAAGAAAGATCATTTTACTTACATAGCAAAGGTGGAGACCTTCCAACTTTCAGCCCAATACTTATACCTTTACCATTTCAGGCAAGTCTTGTGGTTCCTTCTGGAGGTGTGTGGCTCTTCCAGAAATGTGAAGATCTTCCATAGTCCTCAGACTTTGGTGTCATTTGGAATCATTAAGAAAGTTTCCAGGTATAGGTTCCAGACCACCACCTCAAAGAGTCAGTAGCGAATGGAGTGGATTCCAGGAACATGCATTGTTAACCAACATCACTGGTGATTCTGTTGCTACAGACTCAATGCAGTGGGCAGGGCCTGGACTGCCCACTGGGTCTGATGTGGAATGGAAAGAAGGGCTTACCCCCTCCACTGTTTCTAGCCCTGTGACTAGAAACGGTCCCCAAACAAAAATCAGACAAACAAGATTATCCCAGATCATAGTCCATGAGATGAAGGAACTAAGCAGCTGGTTGAGATGGAGCCAAGGGGAAAGGTTGCTCTTTTTTTCTCCACCTCTACTCCTTTCTTCCTTGATGCCTTAGTGATTCATCGTGGAGATTTGAAATAAAGTTCACAAGAGTCATATTTGTCGAATAAAGATTTTGCATTGAACCAACTCTAAAAAATGAAGAAAGTTTCACCTGCCACATGTTTCTTTTAAAAAGTCAATTGCCTTTCAACTCTGGGGTTTCTCCATTGCCTTGTTAAAGTAGCCTTTTTTTTTTTTTTCGGTGAATTCAAGTAGCCTTAATCGTAAAAATAAAATAAAACTAAATGAAGATTCAAATATACCAACAAAGGAAAGCTTTTGTTTCTTAAATCATCTTTCCACTTAGTAGAACACTAGCTCTTTTCTTTGTATTTTGAGTAGGCAATTAGTTGTGGCTCAGATGGGAAGGCATCCACCTGCAGGAGACTCAGGTTTGATCCCTGGGTCGGGAAGATCCCCTGGAGAAAGAAATGGCAACCCACTCCAGTATTCTTGACTGGGAAATGCCACGGACAGAGGAGCCTGACGGGCCACAGTCCATGGGTAGCATAAAAGTTGGGCACAACTGAGCAACTAAGAGCAGAAGTATTTCCAAGGACCACATTCAAGAGATTTGGAACTCTTGCTTGACTCCCTCATGTTGACCATGTTGACTAGGCAGCAGATAGCAGCTGATTCATCTGTACAATTAAAAAAGAATGTGTCATTCTGTTCTATACTTTTCTGTACTGTAGGAAGAGACTGTACAGAGCAGATGTCTGGACTTGTACAGGACTTTCGGTCCTTTAGAGGATTACAGTGGCACCATCAATGCTTGCCAGAGGTGGCAGGAAGGCGGCCCTGGAAGTTTGAGTCCAGACATGTCCAGTGTTTTAGACTCATATATCAGATGAGTCAGAGTGCATTTACCCTTCACTATGTCTCCATAGAAAGTTGCTTTGGGTTTGGAGGTACACACACACACACACACACACACCCTGCCGCCGAGACAGGTCAAGAGCTAGAAACCACAGGTAAGGGAGACGGAGAAAGAGGGAGAGAGAGACAGCAAGAGGACACGCAAGCTTCCCAACCCCCGGCCTCCACACCCTCCCCCTCCACTCTGGGTATCCACCCGGCCCCAAGTCGACCCGACCCCACCCTCACCCACCGACACACTCACACACACTCTCACACACTCACCCTCTGGCCTGGGGGTGGGGGCTGGGTCTCGCCTTAGGTAGCCAGGCCGAAGGGGACCTTTGAGACCTCGGCTTCGAGGAAGTCTTGGGGTCCCCACGGGTGACCGCCAGCCCCAGGGCACCGCGTCCAGCCGGGGCCCGGCCCAAGGCTGACGCCCCCTCCCTTGGGGAAGCTGCTTCTTCCACGTGGCCTTCCTCTGAGGTGCGTCATGGGCTGTGCCAGTGTGTCTGTCTCAGATCCGATGCCATCCTCTCTCCCCTGTCTCCTGTTTGCTGTCTCTCTGTCACTCGCTCTGTGTCTCCATCTGTCTCTGCCTCCCTGTGTGTGTGTGTGTGTGTGTGTGTGCACGCGCGTGCGCATGCGTCTGTCTGTCTGTCTGTCTGTATCTCCCTCTCGCAGTCTTGGAGTCTGTCTCTGAACTTTCATCTCTTTCTGCCTCTGTCTCTCCTGACACCCGGCGGCCCGTCCGTTCCTCTGGCCCCAGCCTCTCACAGGTGCTATGGCTCTGGCTGACGAGCTTGCGACGGCGGGCTGTCGACTGTCTGTGTGTCTGTCCGTGTGACTGCCTGTCGCTCGTTTGCTCTCTCAGGAAGGTTGTGTGCTTGTCCGGCGGCGTGGGGGAAAGGGGGGGGGGGCTCGGTAGGGCGAAGGGGCGGGACTGAGGCGCTCGGGAGGACTGCGCCTCCGTGGCTCCCGGTGGGTTTGGGCACCCGGCAGGTGTCCGGCAGGATGGGCGCTCAGGGCCCTGGCTGGGCTGCGCCTAGGCCCACAGGAGGCTCAGAGGCCCGCGGGCCGCGGGAGAGTGGGTGGCGGCGGGTCCGAAAGCCAGACACCTCTGGGCCGCACGGCCCTGAGCAGCGAACGGGATCCGGGGAGGCCCGGTTCGCCGAGCGCAGCCGGGCCTGGAGAGGCCCGGGGTGGGAGGGCACCGAGACCTCCGCGCCCCTCAGCCCACCCCCCAGGCCCCGCACGCACGCACGCACGCCCGGCATGCCGCTGGGGGTCCTGGAAGCCCTCCGGGCTGCCGAACCTGGCCAGGCGTTTGCTGGCCACGGGGCGGCGGTGTTCGGGGGCGTGGCGGCATTGGCCGGCCGGAGTCTGGTCGCGGGTCCTTCGGCTCAGGTACAGCGCGCGCCCCCGTGGAGAGGTGCGGCCGGCTGGCCCGACCGGCAGGTCAGAGCGAAAGGGAGGCGCAGCGCAGGGCTCTTAGGGCGCCCGGCGGCAGCCGCCTCCGTCTACGGCCATACCACCCTGAACGCGCCTGATCTCGTCTGATCTCGAGGGCTCCCATTTGATGGTGGGCTTGTCATCTCGTACCTCTTTCTCGTAAAGCTGGCAGCTGAGGGAATGAGGGAAGTGTAAAATTGAATAACAATAGACTATGTGGAATCTGTGAATCTGGAGCTCTGTGAATCCCTAGGTCTAAGGAGAGACTGGCAGCTGCCGATGTGGAGTATCTGTCCCCATGACCACGTTTACGTTATCAAATGTGCCATTGACCGCCCTCCCCCCACCCCGGGGGGCAGGGACCCCCACGTGGCAGCCTCCAGGCTTGCTCTCTCCAGCTCATCCACCCTCTACAAGTTTCCCCAGACCCTCAGTAGGAGTGGGCACTGCTGCGGGTGTGCGTTGTGTGTCCTCGTGCCCCATGTGACATTGCACGACTAACCGCACTCTGTGTTTGCACCCTTCCTCCCACGCTCATGGGACCAGGCAGCGTGGCGGGAACGCAGGGGCTGGATTCTGCTACAGTCAGGACTTGCTCCTGATGTGCTTCGGGGTGAGTACAGGCCGGCCTGGTCCTGCGGGGGCACGGAGCCCACGCCCCAGGGAGTGGAGGGTCAGCGGGTCTCCGGAGGTTAGCCTGGGAGAACCCTCACAGCAGAGAACGTGACCTTGGTGCCCCACTGCCGCCGGAGTGGTCAGAGCATGGCCAAGGCCCCTCGCATAGGGACGCGTGGGTATCCCTCCCACAGTGGCAGTGCTGCCGGCCACACCCTGCGTGCACGTTCTCGGAGGGAACAGGGCCCAGACCGTCAGGGTTCACGAGGCTGCCCTGCCCTGGACCTCTCCGTGCAGAGGCCAGCATTTCACACGGAGGTGCACCGGCATCTGGGGCTCGGCGGCCACTAAGGGGCCACCCTCCCTTGCAGGTGCTGCTCTGGGTGGTCCTCTGGTGGGTCCGGCCCTGGGGCCCAGCCCTGCTCGAGCAACTCTGAGGGCAGGAGGCTGTCTGCTCTGTCCTGTTCACATCTCAGCTAGAAAGCTGGATTGGGCTTTTGAGGGGTTTTTTTTAACAGCAGCTTTTAGCTATATGTCAGAATCAAGTCAGCCACAGAGTTCTCTCCTTGATCTGCTTGGTCCTCCATGTTTCTCTGAATTCTCAAAGCAGCTGAAGCCCCAAATGGGGTAGGGGGTGGGGGTGTCAGGAGGGGCAGGGGCTGGGGCACCAGCTGCCAACCCAGGACTGACTTTTCTGTGTGTTTGTTTCCAGTTTACCTGCACGAATTCTCCAGATGTTTATACAGCATCCAGTATACAACAAAGACTACATTTTGAACTCGATGTCATCTTTACTCTGTTAATACTTGTTACATGGATCCGAAGATATTACAGGGTTTTTAATTAGTGAAAAATTCATGAAGACCATAGAGAAAAAATATTTTAGAATTTAATGTTTCTGATATTTATGTAAACTTATGACTTCATTTATAGAATTACTTCCTTTTTCTTGTATATTCAGGCTATGAATATCCTTTCAGATCCATTCATGTTCTGATACCTGATTTCAGTCTTTCAAATGAATGTACTGTAGTGCTTGTCTGTATAAATCCTATGAACAAACACAGGGCTTTTGTAAATGATGCATTTATTGTCATTATTCTTGTTTTTCAATGTTAAACCATGAGAGAAGGGGTTTTCCTGCGATGATAAAATCATCATGACACGGTGTGCATTATTATCCTTCCAGAATGTAACCAAGCTCTCCAACAATCACTCTGAAATAAGCAAACTTAATTTCAACCAATTGTTGGTGGATGTTAACGACTGGCCTAAACTGTTCTTTTTCTAGCAAGAAATGGTTTTTGTCCACAGCGTGAAGTGATTTAAAAGTACTGGGTGTTAAATGTGAGCTTCTAATGAAATTTGGGCTGAAAGGATGCCTAGAAGACGACTATGAAGATCTCTCCTGTAACCTAGTCTCTGTGGACCCGGATCCCTCCTCTCCCGTGAGACTCTTTGGGGACCAATCGCGATGCCCTGCACCTGCTGCAGAGCCATCGAGCTGGACAGTGAAGGTGCCACTTCCCAGACAGACAGGGTAGTGCAGCTCTGACAAAGGCCTTATTTTTATGTAAATCATCTTTTTACATGTTTGTAAACATGTGTAAAGAATGGACCTAGGCGTACATTTTTAGATTGTGATGACATAGCCATTCTGGATTGTATAAATAGCAAATGTAATCTTTACTTTTTCAGCAGCACATTAAAAAAGCCAGCAAGAGATGCGTTCAGGTCACAGTGTGATATTTATTATGCAGCTGGTATCTTGGTAGACAGAGACAGCATGTCTCTTTACATGTGGGTTCCGCCTTTAATTTACTTGTACAATTCATTGTTATCATTCTATTTTCCTATTAATCTTTTGTGAACTTCCCGAATATGTGACAAAGTATGTACAGTCTACTTTTGAACTATTTTTATCACAGTATTATTTATTGCTTTCTTTCAATCAAGTACTGAAGCAAAATTTCCCAGGGCCAATAAAGAGTGCCGAGGGTAAGCTGTACTCTCACTGAGAACAGACCAGAGCTGGTAACGGGAGCCCGTGTCATCACACGGACATTCTCTTAAGAGAAACGGACGGATGCAATGGAAAGGCCAGAAGGCGGAAGCACAGGTGTCCCTAGAGGGCGCCCAACGGTGTGTTCATTCCCTTGGCTCCGGAGACAAGAGGCTCCATCACTTCAGCATCTGCGGGGACAGGGCCCCTCTGCTGCTGAGGCGTGGGCAGCGGGCTGAGGGTGGGAACAAAGTGCAGGTGTCGAGGCTCGCCATCGGTCACAGGGCGGGGTGTCCGAGGGCAACCTTGACGGGGACCCGAATGATGCACCCTAGTCCAGCATCAGGTCCTCCCTCAGCATCAGACCCTAGTCCAGCATCAGACCCCAGTCCAGCATCAGATCCCAGTCCAGCATCAGGCCCTCCCCCACCCTCAGACCCTCCCCCCACCTCCGACCCTTCCCCAGTATCAGGCCCCCCACCTCCAGTATGAGGTGTGGCAGCCCTAACTTGTCTGGTACCCCTGAGCACACTCAGGCAGCCCCAGAGCAGCAGGACAATAGCTCTGGCAGGAGGTGCATCTTTAGGAATCACCTGCAGAGCAGCAGCAGCTGGCGTTTGTTTCAGGTCAAGGAGAGACAAAGAAAAGGCACTTGTGCAGGAGGCAGTGGAGGTTGTGTGCACGTTCCCCAGCTCTGCTTCCTCCCCGTAGGGGCTTTGCTCTCCTGCTCTCTCACAGGCCCCAGGGTGGTGTCCTTCCAGATTCACGGTCTCCTTGATATCTCAAGCCCAAGTCCTGAGTTGCGTCCCAGTCCGGTGTGGCAGAGGGCTGGGAACACCCAAGCTCAAGGGCTGAAAGGATCCCAGGGGGACAGCCGGGCCCCAGCAAGTGGCAGGGCAGGGCATGAGGGTGGCCACCCACAGAGGGCCCCGGAGCAGCACTGGAAGGAGAGCGGTGATGCCTGAGCTCACTCGGGGATGCTGCCCGGCCTGGCACTCAAAGATGTTACTGCCAGCAGCTCTGGGGATGCAGGAAGCCCGGTGAGTGACACCACGCCACCCAGGCCGTGTGGTGGGCACTGCTGACCATGGCCTCGGTTTTCATTCTGGTTCCAGCTGTCCCTCCAAGGGCTGACGGGCTCCTCTTCCGAATGGCACAGATATTTCGCTGTTGTCGCTCATCGTGTGTTTTCCTCTTTACAACCTGTGCTTGCTGCTCTTCCAGTTTAACTTAGGAGCGGCCCTTATGTTCTGCGTTTCTAGTTGTCAGCATTCACTGGGGCTTTCCAGGTGGCGCTAGGGGTAAAGATCCTGCCTGCCAATGCAATAGATAACGAGAGATGTGGGTTCGATCCCTGGGTTGAGAAGATGCCCTGGAAGAGAGCATGGCAACCCACTCCAGTCTTCTTGCCTGGAGAATCCCATGGACAGAGGAGCTAGCGGGCTACAGTCCCTGGGGTCGCAGAGTCAGACACGACTGAAGCGGGTTAGCACACACTCAGGTTTTAGTTCAGTCGCTCAGTTGTGTCCGACTCTTGTCACTCCTTGGATTGCAGCACTCCAGGCTTTCCTGTCCTTCACTATCTCCTGGAGTTTGCTCCAACTCATGTCCATTGAACCATCATGCCATAGAGCCATCTCATTCCTGTTTCATCCACGAGAGAGGTGGCTGGGGCTCGGCAAAGTGCCTGGTCCCACTGGGTGGGTGTGAACCTGCCCTCACCGCTCCCTAACCACGTGACTGTCACTGTGTCCTCCTCTGTGAATCGGGAGGGGGCAGCACCTGCTTGCTAAGGCGCACACAGCATCTGGTACATAATCAATGCACCATCCATCTCAGCATTGTATTTACTAATAATAGAGATAGCATTTAATAATCTGCTCCTTTTTCTCTCTTGTCACTTAGCTGTGCTCCAGACCACATCTGCTTTACTTACCCCTGTACATCCCACACCCAGCACAAACAAGACTCAACAAATTTGTGGCTGAAGAGGCAGGAACATATGCTGTCTGTCCTCAAGGAGAGGAAGCTGAGTGATATGGGGGCCTGATGATAACCCTGTGTGATGAGGGGACCCCAGGAGGACCTGTGTGGCTGTGGGGTGGGGTGGGGGCATGGGCAGAACCCCTGATGAGCTCCTGGGGATGGGGAAGGTGGCAGGAAGGAGGGCGGGCTGTTCCTGGTGGGGTGTCCACAGATTGTACCTCACCCCTCACTGAGGACCACTTAGGCCGTTTCCAAACACATGTCACTGTTAGGATGAAACAATCATTGCCCAGCGCCTACTCAATCAATTGCGTAGAATATGTTTCTAGCACTGGAGTACAATCATCTGCTTTATTCATTCCATGCTCCATTCATCCACCCATCCAGCCAGCCATCTGTTCATCCATCCACCCCTCACTAATCCATCCATCCATCCACCCAACCATCCACTCATTAACTCAGCCGATCATCTCAGACCCATTGAGAACACAGATGCCTCCTCTACTCCTGCTCCCAGGAGGACCCCCAGCGTGATTGACAGGAGCCTCGTGGGGACGACGGGGGAGACACAGAAGGGAGATGCCTGCAGGCCCTCCTCCCTCTGAACGGTGAAGCACCCACCTGGTCCTAACGCCTCCTTGCTGGGGTGTTCAGGCCGGCCCTTTTCCTTCTTGCGAAACAAGCGGCTGATGGAGGACTTGATGCCCTTCTTCTCTGGGGCTTTGTGCAGCGAGCCCTGGCTGCTGGTGCTGCTGCTGGGGTTGTTCCCGGGGCTGTCCTGAGAGCCTGTGGAGCTTCGGGGAGAGAAAACGACCTTTAACTGGCACCCTTGTGCAAACACACACCCCTCCACAAGAGCTACTGATAGAAATGGGCACCCAGCAACACCCGTGCCTCAACCTCGCAGCTGACAGTTGGAGTCTCCTTCACCAACCACACTCCACACAAGCAATGCAGGCTCCCGGCGTCAGACAACCGCACTGGGAAGCTGAGATTCTCTGCCTCGAGCTCTCCAGCGAGGAGGGCTTGACTCCAGGCCAGCTGGTGCAGAGGGCGCTCTGACCCTCCCTTAGGGTCGCTGCTCGGCAGGTGACGACGCTCCAGGAGAAGACGAGCTCCCCTGCTCTGGGTAGATCCCCCCGCCTCCCACAGGGTAACCATCCCCGGCCGTGGCAGGAGAGCGACGGTCACCGTGCAGGGCCGCTGGTCAGGTGACCACATGTGCCCTCCATCGAGTGCTGCCTGGCTCAGGACAGGAGCTCAGCAAGTGGTGGTCTGAATGAGGACAGTGTCAGTCACAGGAGGGGACAGGGTCTCCTGAGAGGAGACCCCTGCAGGAAAGGGAGGGACCCTCAAGAGCGAACCCGAGAGGCACGGGGCCGTCACCGTCAGGAACGTGCCCCAGGCCGGGCAGACCTCTACCAAGAGCGGGAAGAAAGCTCCCACAGGAGTCAATCTGTAGAGATGGACGTTTTCTAAAATCACTGAGGTCACTGAGCTCTTCTTCCCCAGCACCTGAAGTTCACCACTAAACACAGGCACCGAACTCAGTGGTATTCCTTTAAAATCATCCTTGCAACTCTTTCAAGACAAGAGGCGCAGGGCTCCTGAAACTGACGACGCACACACAGGCCGCTTACTTGTGGGCGTCCCTGAGGTCCTCGTGGGTGGCTGTGCGCAGCGCCCCCGTGTGCAGGCGGCCCAGCCGAAGGGACCGCGGCCAGGCGAGGGTCGAGGGTTCACATCTGATGGCGGTCTTGTCATCTTCTACCTCTTCCCGTAAAGCTGGCAGCTGAGGGAGTGAGCTAAGTGTCAAATTGGCTAACAATAGACTGTTCTGAAAAAGGCAATCACACAGGCTTTACATTATAACCAGAAACTTATTTGAAAATCTATTAGCTATGCTTTCCCCCAAGTACAAAAAAACCCTTGTTATAGCTTAATGCCATCTTAAAGGACTGTCTTGTTCAAAAAAAGTGGGGCTATGGGGCAGCGAGAGCATCTGACTGAGTGCAGAGACCCCGGACGGGAGCCTCCCTGCAGCCGGCCTCGGCCCTCCCTGGAATCCAGCGACCAGATGGCCCTGTAGGGCAGGACAGCAGAGCGATGCTGGCACCGTGGATCCTGTATGGCATGAACTGCCCTGATGACAGGACTGTGCTCATCGCCAGATGCTGCTCAGAAGCACCACAGCTAGAGTACAAAACCTCTCAGCAAAGCCGTCCAGACCTTTCTGTTTGAAGGAGAAAAAGACACAGCTTGTGCCACCATCCAAGATCATTTGTAGTGATGATGCAGGTTACTGGAACCCATGACAACAAGAGAAACACAGAAAAGGTACCTAACCCCTCCACGCGAACACCATGTGCCTGGATCGTATTTCTCGGTAACATACAGACTGGGGACTACCCACTGAAGTACTTACAGGCCGTTCGAGTGTCATTCGCTCACAGTGGTTTCCATAAGGCACCCCCAGGTCTTCACTAACAGATGATCTTGTATCACCCTAGAGCGGTGGGAGGTTCAAAAGGGAGGAGATATATGGATACCTATGGCTGATTCATGTTGAGGTTTGACAGAAAAGAAAATTCTGTAAAGCAATTATCTTTCAATTAAAAAATAAACTAATTAAAAAAAAAAAAAAAAGAAGATGATTTCTCTTGGACTCCCAGCGTTTCCGCTGGTCCTGGGTGTGAGGAAAGGAAAGACAGTGTGGGAACAGATTAACCCTGCAGGGTCCAAACAGGTCTCACTGATACATTTTGGTGTGTGGCTAAACCTGGGGAGGTTTTAGGAAACATGCATGGCATGTATTGTTATAAACAATGAGTGCGTTGTTTTAACCAACTAACCTGTGCCTTTTTGGTGGGATTCTGTAAAGAATACTGATCCCGTGCAGCCCCAGAGAAGCTTGGTGACAACAAAGTAACTTAGTGCAAAATACAGCTGAACACATTTAACAGCAGCTGGATAAACTGGGCTCCCTCCCCTGAGCTCTGACAAGAACCCTCAGACAACAGAAGGCTACAAAGGCTAGAAATTTTCCACATGGAACTGAACAGGGATCAATCTCAAATTCAAGTTAAAATAAGCATTTATAAAAATCAGAAAACAACAACCAACAGAGCAGGGAAGTGACACACCTGGGTTGACTATGGACTCAGTGGAGACAAACACCTGCCTCGGAGTCAGGGCCCAGGCCAGCCCCTTCCCCCGGGCCTCCTCCTGAGGAAGGCCTCTGGGTCTGCAGCCTGGCTGCCCTCCCCCAGGATGGGAGCTGCCCCACTGGTGCCACATGTGGCTAGGAAGGGCAGTGCCGTGTCCTCGCTGAACAGGAGGGCAAAGCAGGCCACAGAGCGGGCGAGCGGCACGCCCAGGTCACCAACCCCAGGGGGACGGCGCTGCTCTGCTGTGCCCAGCAGAAGGGCTCCTGGGCACTGAGCCGCCTGAACTGGAGCACGGCCACCCCAGTCCTGCGGGAAGGCCCAGGAGTGCTCGGCCAGCGGGCTGGGAGCAGGAGAGGGACAAGGGAGGCCAGCCCTTGGGGCACTGGACTCCAACAACAGGGGCTCATCCAAGTGACCCGAGGGGAGAGGCAGAGAGCTCCCTCCTGATGCTCCCTCCATCAGGGATGCCGTGATGGACACGAGAGCCTCTGGAGGAAAGCGGGCTGGACAGCACCACGGTTAAGTGTCCAGGCTCTGATCAGACCAGTCCACACCACGCTGCTGGGTGTGAGAGCCTGGGCAGGGTGCCCGGCCTCCCTAAGCCTCAGTGTCTATGTCTGCTGAATGGGGATAGCAGTAGACTGGACCTCACCTGGGGATGAGATGACAGACTCAGAAAGCACGTGCCTGGCACACAGAGTCTCCTGCACACTGCTACCCACCATCATTAAATTGGCTTCCCGCAAATCTAACATCTATGGCTCTGATTCAGTCATTTCTCATATGAAAACACTAAGCGGAAATTCCATGGTGGTCCAAAGGTTAAGACTTGGCACTTTCACTGCCGGGGCACTGGTCTGATCCCTGGTTGGGGAACTAAGATCCCATAAGCTGTGCAGCATGGCCAAAAACATAAGTACAGAAATTTTTAAAAATAATAAATAATACTATGTCTATTATAAACAAGCATGAGATGAACAGAAGGCCAACAAGTGGGAGAAAGGCACACTGTTACAATTGTCCCAACGAATGACCAATTTCCAACAGAACCATCAGCACATTTTAAGTGGTGGGTGAGTTTCATCACTTCCATTAAACTGTCAATTATTCACCAGGACATAACCACACAGTGTTCATTCACGTTAAACGATAAGGACTCTTCAATACTTCACAGAGAAACAAAGGCCTGCTAAATTACTCAATAGTTTACCTTTCGACGCTGCTTCCTTAAATCACTAGGCTGATAGATGCATGCAAAGAAATGAAGAGAAACCAGATTCATTGCGACTTTGAAGCTAAAATTTCAAGAATCCGTAGAGGCAAATACAGTAAAGCAAAAATGATGGCAAACATGTAAGTGACATGAAGATTTAGAGAAATGTGACTGGAAACAGAACATTTTTTTGACCACAGAAGTTAAATAAGCTATTCAAGATTTACTAGAGAAACACTATAAATTATTACTCAGGAAGATACCACTCTATTACAACATCATGATTTATTAAAGCACAGCATTCTGTACAACAAAGGGCCTTAACAGGTGTCTATTCTCAGCCAAATCTCTCTATAAGTTAGTTTCTCTTAATCAAAAACATGTTATACTTTAAATTAGTAATTTAACTGATGAGGAAGTTACCATAATACCTAGTTTAACATTGAACAAATCTAACCACCTCTTGGACATTCATGTAAAATCCTGACATAGAATTTGATTTAAAACTTCTCAAAATAAATTCATTAAAGCAAGTTCCCTGTGAAAATATGTAAGAATGAAAGCTAGCACAATAGCAGGTGCAGTCTTTACATTTTATTAACCATAGAAGATACTTTTTTAACGAGTCTAATAGAGACATTAACTGTGCAAAAGCTGATGCGATTTACAGTCTTAAATACAAGCACCAACACAGAAAGGATACTGTGTCAGTTCAGTTCAGTTCAGTCGCTCAGTCGTGTCCGACTCTTTGTGACCCCATGAATCGCAGCATGCCAGGACCCCCTGTCCATCACCAACTCTTGGCGTTCACCCAAACTCATGTCCATTGAGTTGGTGATGCCATCCAGCCATCTCATCCTCTGTCGTCCCCTTCTCCTCCTGCCCCTAATTCCTCCCAGCATCAGAGTCTTTTCCAATAAGTCAACTCTTCACTTGAGGTGGCCAAAGTGCTGGAGTTTCAGCTTTAGCATCGGTCCTTCCAATCAACACCCAGGACTGATCTCCTTTAGAATGGACTGGTTGCATCTCCTTGCAGTCCAAGGGACTCACTCTCAAGAGTCTTCTCCAACACCACAGCTCAAAAGCATCAATTCTTTGATGCTCAGCTTTCTTCACAGTCCAACTTTCATATCCATACATGACAACTGGAAGAACCATAGCCTTGACTAGATGGACCTTTGTTGGCAAAGTAATGTCTCTGTTTTTGAATACGCTATCTATGTTGGTCATAACTTTGCTTCCAAGGAGTAAGCGCCTTTTAATTTCATGGCTGCAGTCACCATCTGCAGTGATTTTGGAGCCCCCCAAAATAGAGTCTGACACTGTTTCCCCATCTATTTCCTATGAAGTGATGGGACCAGATACCATGATCTTAGTTTTCTGAATGGTGAGCTTTCAGCCAACTTTTTCACTCTCCTCTTTCACTTTCATCAAGAGGCTTTCTAGTTCCTCTCCCTTTCTGCCTTAAGGGTGATGTTATCTGCATATCTAAAACTCTACTAAGTCTACACTTAAGAGGGTCATTTCTTTATGTAAGCACAATCTCATTTATGAATTATACATGATATGTAGTTTAGGATCCATCTACATACATTATGCTCATAACTGCATGCTGCTGCTGCTAAGTCGCTTCAGTCGTGTCCGACTCTGTGCGACCCCATGGACTGCAGCCTACCAGGTTCCTCCGTCCATGGGATTTTCCAGGCAAGAGTACTGGAGTGGGTTGCCATTGCCTTCTCCTGTAACTGCATAGTGATACACCAATTCAACTTACTGCTATGGGGGAAAAACACCATTTAATGAGACATGAAGACAAAGCACAAACCTGACTAAGGGGACACACGCTGTGGACCACAGCACGGCTATGACCAGAGCAAGTGAGGGGACGGGGGAGGGGAGATGGATGGGTAAACTACAGCCTCGAGGGCTGGGGGGGGATCTGGATTCATGACGACTAAGCAGACAACAGGATGAGAGAGGGAATCAAAACCAATGATGAAAGCAGACACACTGTCAGAGAACTCCAACAGCAAGGAAAACATGCAGAACTGTTCTTTTCCAAATATTCGGAAAGAAATCAAGCATGAAACCACAGAGAAATCGTCAAAGAATTTTAAATATCAACTAATTAGCCAATGATGCAAATTATAAAAACAGTGTGTCAAAAGACCACAAAATGGACTAGTTACCACTTCACAGGCCGCTAAAATGATTCGCGGTTAATTTAATTATAAGCTGACTAACAATGCAGCTAACATGCAATGGGTGGTAACAGAAAACAGAGACAATACAAGTCCAGTTACAAAGCAGGATGTTGTACACGTGATTTCATGGGGTGAACAGCAATGCACTCACAACACCTAAGCTAAACACGCAAGAAAGCTGGAACATGTGCTTTAGAGCCACACACTCTGTCACCAAAAGCCCTAGGTCGTCATCCCAGTTTTAGACTCGGAAAAGTGAGGCAGCCCGACGTCTTCCCTGGGGCCCTGGGCCCTGGGCTTTTAACCTGGTTTCACACGCAGAGCTGGCCTGAGCGCATGGCCAGGTCCATCAGTAAGCAGACCAATGTAGATTCTTGGTTTTGTTCCCACCGCATGCCCTGCACCCTGTAGCCAGGCATCCCCAGTGGAAAATCTGCTGCACGGCTTTCCCATGCCATGAGAGCTGCCTATGGTTACTTTCACGAAGCTGTCTGCTCCCTGAGAACAGAAACTTCCCTGCAGCTGCTGTGCCCTGCACAAGGCCAGGCCCAACGTTACAGAGGCAGGCTCTGGCTGAGTTCATGATGACGTGCTAAGTGGTGGTCCAAATATCAAGACTAATTTGTCGCTGTGCCATTGTGGAATGATTAAAGACGAGGCAGTTTAAAAACTTTTAGACCTCTGAGCGTAGCAAATGTACCTGATTTTCTTCTGGGTATAAAGAGAAAAAACAAAAAACAAACAAAAAACAGCATGCTGGGGGAGGGATGCGGCAGGGAGGAGGCAGTCACATACCAGAGTCATGATGCCCAGCTGGTCTCCCTCCTGCGCCAGGCTCTGCTGCCTCCTTCTGGGCTTGGGCAGGGGCGGGCAGGAGCCAGCATGCGAGGAGGTGGGAAGCAGGTTGAGGGAGCTCACTGATTTAAAACGACGGAGGCTGCCTAAGCTCCCCCTGCCCTCCCTGCCCTCAGTCTCCTCGGCCCGCTGCTCCGTGTTCTCCTTCTCTTCTTCGATCAACCTAAAATAGAATAAAATGCGTCACCTGCCTCTGTCAGCAGAGGAACCTGTCTGGACAATAAATTTGGGCTGGCATTCTGTGTCATGATTAGCAAATTCCAGAAACAGTTGCTCAATTAACATCTCAGACAAAAGGTTCTACCTTTCCTCTTTGGAATATTCTCAAACTTAGAATAACTTAGCCTTGAGTCTTACAAACTGGCCCTGACCATCCACGCTTGATTTCACTTATTTACTCTAACATTCTGAAGGGGCCCCGGTGGCAACTCTCTTTCCTGTGAAGAGATACCTCAAGTTGACAACCCTTACCTCCCCTGCTCTCAGGGCAGAGATGCACGTCAGTGCCTCAAGTCTTTTCCACTGGGAATCAGGAACTCTGTATAATCAAAACAGCAATTCACAAACAAGCTGCAGTTTCTAAACACAAGTCTCCAGACCAGATGAAGTGCTGAGTTGATCATTTTTTTTTTTTTTTAAGGTTGTATACATACAAACGCATCACTTGATGAAGTTCTCCACCAGCTTTGTGTGAGTTTCTGGATTCATGTCAATGTGCTGCATTAACCTAGAATTCACAGTTTCTGCTCTTCTCCCCTAATGTGTGGTGGATGTTTTTATATAGCAGTTTAAATATACGATTATGCAAATACAATGATTTTCAAATTAAAATACAAGATTCTTACAGGAAGTAAACTCTCCAGCTTCACTTCAACTCATACATCTGGAAAGTTTTTCACTGTTGATAACAAGTTGATGGACAGAATTGACCGTTTACATCAAGTCAACTTGTCGCATAAGGAAAAATCACTTTTACCTGAAAACTTGCTGTAAAAATAAAAATATTAATCTATAACCGTTCCATATTTCCTGCAGGGACGCAGAAAGACCATCTTTCTGAGCTCGTCTGTGCTCAAACACGGCCCACAAAGCTGTCTGTCTTGGCGTGAAATGGGCAGGTGACACCACCTGCGTTTGCTGGTTGTCCCGTTCACCCCCTGCCTCTCCCCCGGAGCCCCGCGCTCGGCCGACAGGAACGGGCACCTCGGCCTGGGCTGACGTGATGAGACCAGTCTGAGCAGCAGCTCTGCCTGGTCCTGTGCAGGGTCACCGGCCTGCGGCCATCTGAACGTGGACTCGGGACACGGGCATAGCTGGGCAGGTGTGGCACCAGGCAGGCCTCGGGGCCCCCAGCCACCTGGCTGCACCCAGACCCAAGGCCCCCTGCTCACCACGAGGCAGGCCTTTGGATTCTATCCTGTTTTGAAAATTGTTATACCTGCCAAGATGGTGTCTAAAGAAAACATCTTAAATATACTGATGAGATGAGAAAAACTCAAACACATGTCCTTGGACCACTGTCTTACAACAAGCCAATCTTCATACTACATTAAGTTAAAAAGGAAAAGGCAGATCTGAGTGGGAATTTGCCAACCCCAAAACCCCAGCTTTCACCAGGTGGCTTTTCACCAAAACGTGGGGGGCTCTGAGGGACACAGGAGGGTCCACGGGCCGCAGGGGACACCGCCTCGGCACCTCACCCACCTTGGGGCTCAGAGCTGAGGGGGGACACCCCACAACGCCGCCCCCCCCCCCGCCCCCACAGAGCGCTGACACCACACCGTGGACAGAACGCCCCGGCTGCCCGAGCTCTGTAATCAAGGGCCATCTCAAAACTGAAAATTCTTGAAGCAGACCTGAGGTCAGGTTTCTTACTATGGAACACTCAGACATCCCTAGGAGAAGACAGCTCCTCAGAGAAACCGAGTTTCTGGGGACCTGAGTTCAGGATCACCCACCGGATCTCTTCGTTGATGGCGTCCAGCTGCTCCTGCATCATCACGGTCAGAGTCTTGGCATTGGCCTGCCTGCTGGGCGACAGCTGAGTGGCCAAGCTGAAGAGGGTGACCCTGTCGCCCTCGTCGTCAGACACGCCCTCGTCACTCTCAAACGCCTGGGCCACATCGGCCAGCATGCTGGCTTGCTGCGTGCGCTCCCAGTCCTGCTCCTTCGGGGTCTGCACCTGGGCATGAGAGGACCACGTCTTGTCAGCGACATTCAGGGCAGCTCAAGTCTATCAGGAACTGAACCCAATTTTACATGGAAGCCCTGACTGTGGATAAATGGGCCATGCTCATGAGACACTGCCATCTCTTAAGCGAACAGGACTCAAGAAACAGGCAGGGGGAGAATCCAGTTCCTAGATGGCCTGGTGACACCCAGGTCTCAGCATGGACGGCAGGCAATCCTATGAGGTTATTCACAAGGGTGGGCTGATGGAGTCAGAGACAGAAACCGAAAATTACAAAAATACATCCATGCCTCCATCAGCCAGGCTGGAAGAAAATAAGAAAAAAGAACCCTTCAGCTCGGCAGCCGCTGGGTCCCTATCAGCGGTCATCACTGGTAC
Source organism: Bubalus kerabau (assembly GCF_029407905.1). Classification (NCBI taxonomy): domain Eukaryota; kingdom Metazoa; phylum Chordata; class Mammalia; order Artiodactyla; family Bovidae; genus Bubalus; species Bubalus kerabau. Next base: position 467,703 of record NC_073637.1, on the reverse strand, counting down.
CAGTTCACCAGAGTGTGCCGTCCTCGCAGGCTCCCAGTCCTCCGTTTCCCAGGCTGGTCTGAACACCCACAGAGAGGCGCGAACAGGGGCAGCCAGGAGACGGGAGGGCCAGCCCCTCCGCGGCTCTCCTCTCGGGACACAGGCCCTCGGGCTGTTCTGGGGGATGGCTCCTCGCACCGCAAGGGTGGCTCTGTCATCAGAGACACATGGGATTGTGCCTGCGGTGCCCCGTGCCGCCCTCCCGCTCTCACACCTCACACCCTTGTCTCTGCAAACGTCCCCCCTGCCACACTGTCACCCAGGTCCTGCCTTCTTTCCCAGACATGACCTCAAAGGAACTGAGGGGCAGCCTCGAGGTGCTGGCTTGCTGGCTCCCTGTCCCCTGTGGCCAGTGCCCTCGCCTCCTGTCTTCGTCACGACCCCGCCCCAGGGCTGGGCTACCCCGTTCGCTGGCTCCAGGACCACCTGCCATCATTCCTGCTCTGCTCCAGCGAACCAGCTGCCTATGGGTTCACCCCCATCAGCCCGGTAGGCATGTCCTCTCCCTTCTCTCGCCTTCCAATCGCACAAGGGGAACCAGCAGATTCCTCCTCCAGGGCTCCCTGCAGCGCCCACTGCGGGTCTCTGAAAGCTCCTTGGGAGTGGCCTCTACGGTCCCCCTCCCCGCCCAGTCTCCACTTCTCTGCCAGCAGGCGGTGAGCCCCGCCCTGCAGGGCAACTCCCCGGGGGCTCGAGGAACCCATGCTACCAAGCCCCCTCCCTTCCTTGCCCTCCCCCACGCCACCCCCCCACCCCCAGCATGTCTCTCCCTGGGCTCCAGGCCCTGCCCTCCCTGCGGTTATTCCTCAGTCCCTTGCGCCCCTTCTCAACCTTGGAATGCAGGATGCCCCACAGCTCTACCCTTGCACCCCATCTCTCTCCACCGGCACCTGCCTGGTGACTTTACCATGCTCGTGCCTTTAAATGCCATCTGTATGCCCACGACCCCAAGTCCACCCTGAGCTGAATGAGTCCTCTCCCGGATGCAGGCCGGAACACTCAGCTGTTCTCCTGACACGTCCCCGGGACACCCCATGGGCTCGTCCACCTCAACAGGGCTGAGGCCCGGCTCTTAGCTCCCCGCCCCGGCAACCCTCCTCACCTCAGGAAACAGGCTCTGGCCTCGAGCTGCTCAGGCCTGAGCCCAGGCTCCTCCCTGATGCGGCCCGCTCTCTCCCTTGTCCCCGCTGGTTGACATGACCCTTTTTCTATCTCCGAGTGGCTACTTCTCTTCCTGCCTCCGGGTCTCTGGTTCAAGGTCACCCTCCTGGTGTCACCTCACTGGCCACCCTGTTTACACACGATCGTCCCCTCCTCCTTGGACAACTCAGGCACTCTGGTCTCCTTTCCCTGCTCATTACTGTTCAACAGGCTGCGCGGGTTTAAAAAGGGGTCCACAAATTCTTCCATCCTCCTCCCTTCAAGAGGCAGAAGGGGCAACTCCTGCTCAGCCCCTGAGCGAGGCAGGACTTAGCAGCTCACTCTTGCAAACATAAGTGAAGGTGTGCGGCCTCGAGACCAGGGCATGAAGGGCCCCGGGCTAAACCCCGCACTCTTGCTCTCAGAGGGTGTTCCGAGGAAAGCCAGGCCATGGGAAAGCCACACGGCAGGGACCTCGGCCTGTCCCCAGCAGCCAGGTGAGTCTGAAAGCCTGCCATCCAGCCCTGGGGTGCCTTCCCGCATCTGTGCCCTCAGGAGGCCCTGAACCAGGCCCGCTTGCTACAATGCACAGGCACTGAGGACTGTGAGCTGCTCCCTGGGAAGTCACTAAGCTTTGCAATGATTCGTTACGTAGCAGTGGATAAAGAACACACACGGTTTTTAATTCACTGCTGGAGTCCTACTTCTGACCATGTCTGGCCCAAACTAACTGCTCACTGAATGTGGAAGCTCAAAACACAGACATGTATGAACAAATACATGGCATGAATGAGGTGAAAACATAAAGGCACTTAAACTTCCAATGAGAATTCCTCTCACTATAAGCTGATGGATATGTGTATCCATTTACTCGTAGGACGATTTCAAAACTGTGCTAATTAGTACCATGCTGGGCCTCACAATAGGCCACAAATTATTAAAATTGGTTAAGGAAAAAAAGCATGCCTTAAAAGTAAACTCTTAGCCAGAAAAAGGAAAATGGGAAGACGTAAAGCGACCTATCAGCGCTTTGTTCCAAACCCACCTCAGGACCACAGTGTGAGGGGGCAGGTGCCTCACAAGGTGCCCACCAGGGATGGGAAGGGGGCGGCGGGGTCCTTGCCTCGGATGGCTCATCGTGCAACGCTGCCAGCCGGCCTTTCTGGGGGCACCACAGCACCGCCCCGTTGCCCAAGGAGTCTGCCGGCCGGTCCGCCACAGGGAACCTGAGGTCCGGGGCGCTGCCCAAGTGGGGTCGGCTGAAACACACGGCAAAGAGCAGCACTGTTAGAAGAAAAGAGAGCTCACTCTGTCAGATGGGCCAAAGCCTGTCCATTTGGAAGATCAGCAATTTCACAGCAAAAGGGCCCCGGGGAGGGCACTGCCCTCCTGGCTCCAATAGCAACAGGCCGCCCGCTGTTCCGCAGACACTCAGGGCTCATCCCCAGCAGCTGGAAAACTCCTGTATGTGGGGAAGGCAGTGCTGACGCGAGGGTGTGGAGCTGACTAGGACAGGATCGGCTGTCTGGGGTTGGGGCGTCCAGGGTCCCCCTGGAGCCCGCTCTCAGGTCCCAGGGCAGGGCCTGCACCTGCTCTGCTTTCCCCTTGGCACCCCACCTCCCCTTCGGCCCACGCCTGCTCTGACCTCCCTCTCCCACGGGAAGTCCGTGGATCACAATCACCGGTCTGCCTGGAACACTGTCTGCACGGCTCTCAGTGTTTTTAAAGGCGCCTCAGACAACCCACAGCAGAAAAGCCTCAGACCCACAGCTCGGAGCTGAGCACCATTGGTGTCTCCCATTAAAGCAGAGGTGAGCGTGTCACCGGACTCTGGGCTGAACAAGGCCCAGCACAGATGCTCAGGCCCTGAGCACTAAGGCCTGGGCCTGCAGGTGCCAGGAGCTCACTCAGCAGGGGCCTGCTGGCAGGCAGGGCGGCCCCGCCTTGACTGTGAGCCGCCTGCACTGCAGGACCGCCCGGGCTCTGCTCAGTCTTGTCTCTGGGAAGAGGGGGGTGCCTTCACGTGCAGGAGTCCCTAAACCCAGGAGACAGGGCCTTCCTCCGAGGACAGGACACCCCATACGCTGCAGAGTGGCCAGGGCCAACCACCAGCTCAGCCTGCTCGGGGTCACACGCTGCTCTGCTCGACGGTTTTGCAAGGAACACTGTGCTGCACAGGAGATGGAAGTCTGGAATCTCCCGGAGCCACACCTGTCTTCCCTCCCGTCTCCCCTCCCTCCTGACAGAACTGTTCCCTTCTCTGCTCCACTTCCACCCAAGGGCCTGGGGCTAGAGCACACTTGGGAACTGGGTGGGGGGTACGACACAGTCCCGCTGTGGACTGCGGGCCCTCGAGGGTCCTCTGAGGGCCACAGAGGCCTCCGGGTTGGGTCACCCCCCACCCATCGCCTCCCAGTCCCCTCGCGGGGTGCAGCCTTCATCTCTCTCCCCCTCCTCACCCGAAGCTCTTTCCTCCGGGAGAAGGTCTCAGAGACAAGGTGACCAATTCCTCTGGGAGGTCCCACCAAATACGCCGTGCCTGCCCTGCCTGGGAGCCAGTTTTCAGTCCCCACTCCCTCCCTCCTGAGGCAGCACAGTGCCCCCCACCCAGCCCACACTGCCCACAAGCCCCACTCCGAGGCCCCACCTGTGCTGCTAAGTCACTGCTGTGACCCCTCCAGAGCTGCCTCCTGGAGACACCCCTCCCTCGCACCAGCCGCTGTGGCCCACTGTCTTCAGAGCACAGCGGCTCCTCCTGCCCTGCGGCTGCTTCCTCTTCTTGTCTCTCACTCTCACTGACACACACGGGACTGGTGACCAGGCCCCAGGCTTCTCCATCTGAAGCCCCCAATTGTGTCAGGCCTCAGGTCCTGGCACCAGGTCCCTCCTCGTTACCCAAAAACCCCCAAGAGGAGGAGGCCGTGTCCACCTCCTCTTCCTCCACTGTCTACGCAGTCCTCCTCACACTCACCTCGTCCACCCCGGGAGCAGGGGTTCCCCACCTCTGACAGCCCCAGCCCCTCACCCTGGAGGAGCTCTGCCACCAAGTCCGGCCACGTCCCCTCCTGTTCTACAGGGCACGTGCTCTCCTTGAACTCCACCCGCCGTGGTTTCAGACACAGGACCAGTTTCTGGCTCTGCCTTTGTCTCAAATGACATCTCCTTTTCTCTAGAAGAAGGCTGGGTGGGGGCTCTGGACTGCGAGGATCCCCTAAGCACACAAACACAGAAATATGCGTATGGGCTCCAAACTGTCTCCTAAGTCAGGCTGCAAGCAGTAGTCGATTTCCTACAGATGAATGAATGTCACCAGTAAGCACTTAATAACCTTTGCTAGAGTTTCTCTCTCACTTGTGACCGTTTTCCGTGAAGAAGCCAAAGAAACATTTAAATACTCAATAAGAATTACTGCCCCTCTAACAACGAGGAAGAAAAAAGCAGGATGCTCAGTAATCTGCTCGCCTCATTCACAAGCCAGGTGATTCCTCCCACTGCAGTCAAAAGACTACAGGTCATTAACCTTCTGCGACTCTTCAGAAACATCGGTGTCACAGTCTGTCAGGCCCCTCAAATGAATACGCCCAAATATCAACTGGTCGGCCCCCTACTTCCAAACCTCTGCCTGTGGTTTTGAGTGTTGTCAATCCTGTGACTACCACTCCGTGGTACCAAGTTTGACCCTAAGGAACGATGCTTGTCTCTTCCCTCTCGCTGGCCACAAAGCTACAGGTTCCTTGAGGTGCGACCATGAGCAACACCCAGTCATACTGTCCACACACCAGACAGGCCCTTGTCACACTCGACAGCGCTGAGGGGAGCTGCCCGGGGGAGCAGCCTACCTGTGGTGGAAGGGAGCCCCTCGCAGTCTCGTCTGGTCCACTTCGGCTCTCAGGGGTTCCAGGTTTAGAATCAGCTGGTCCTACGAAACAGCCAATGACACAGCCTGCACCGCTTGCTTTCTGGATGTCAAGTGACTTGCACCAAAATGTGCAGAACAGGTTACGTGAGTAGGTATCAACTCCCAACATTTTAATTCTGAGAAAATGTTCTCTAAGAGTCCCTAGCAAATAGAAACACGCAGAACAATATTAACCCTTATAAACCATAATGAGGAGGAAGTTCCATCTCAGGTGTAGAAAAGGTTTCTCTGGAGGAAACATGGCAAGCCATTAACAACGATGAAGTCTGTAGAGAGAAGCTGGACTTCAGGCGGGGGGTTCGGGTCAGGGGGACACGACTCACTCTATTGCCCTCCCTCCTCTCACTGCTTTCAATTGTCTCCATGGAGCTCACCTGCATTCCTCACATTCATTCCTCTACAGCCCACTTCACTTGCTCATGGGGTAAAACAAGTCAAACGGGCCAAGTCTGTGAGTCACTCAACTCAACCTGGAAGCTCTGTGCTGTCGGCCATGGCAGTCACTCGCCTCGTGCAGCCCCTGAGCACGTGAGACAGGCTGCTGCAAAGCCCGATGTGGAAATCACACAGAGGATTTCAAGACTCGTGGTGAAAGAAGGACGTCGAGTAGCCCGTTGGTTTTTAGGAAATTTTAGATTGTGTAGGTGGCTCGTATTATCTTTCTGACGCACAGCACAGCCCACGTGAATGGCTCACGCTTTGTCTCAGCTCTTGGGTGAATCCAGAAAGGACTACTCAGAATTCTGAACCACACACAACAGCCACACACTCTAAATCCATCTATAATGCAAACACATTCAGTGTTCAAAACCAGAAGTGCTATACGTGTTACAGCAGTGGATTAGCCATAAGGAGAACGTAACTCGACTTCTGCTAAGCATCTGCTCAAACTCATGTCCACTGAGTTGGTGATGCCGTCCAACCGTCTCATCCTCTGTCATCCACTCTCTCCCTGACTTCAATCTTTCCCAGCATCAGGGTCTTTTCCAATATGAAAATTCATATTAAAAAACTGGAAATAATTACCTCAAACAATTTTTAAATGCAATAACAAAGTTGCCAAGTCTGTGTTTTATAAAATGAGCATCAATTTCAAGGTTTAAAAAGCTGTTTCAGAACCTACTGTATTAAAAAAAAAAATGGAGAGAAGACAAAAGAATGATCTATTTGAGATTGGCTCTGTATGAGAAATTGCTGAGACGAACTGACGGGACGGGTCATGGGTATTTATTATACTACTCCATCCACTTTTGTGCATGTTTGCAATTTTCCATCGTAATACATTTTAAAAGTTTATTTTCTGTTAAAGCAGAGTCTTCTCCAACAACACAATTCGAAAGCATCAATTCTTCAGTGCTCAGCCTTCTTTATGGTCCAACTCTCACACCCATACGTTACTACCGGAAAAACCATAGTTTTGAGTATATGGTTTGAGTATATGGTTTGTCGGCAAAGTGATGTCCCTACTTTTCAATATGCTGTCTATGTTTGTCATAGCTTTCCAAGGAGCAAGCATTTTTTAATCTCATGGCTGCAGTCACCGTCTGCAGTGATTTTTGAGCCCAAGGAAACAAAACCTGTCACAGCTTCCACAATAAGGCATCGGCCTTCAAAGATTTTTAAAGCAAAACAAAAGTTGACTTTGAATTGGCTTAGTCTAGTCATAAACAGCATCCTGATCTCAACAGCCTCTGAGCAGCAGTTATGAAAGTAAGAAGTGCACCCCTGATCAAGAGATATTGAGCTCTCCGCCTAAGCGGGGAGGGCGCCTCACCGCGGGTCGCATGATGGGAGTCAGAACCACTGCCCCCTGGAAGCCCGCCTGTGAGGCTCTGCAGTCCAAGCCCAAGAACACAGGTATGGTGGGGACAGTACTGACACGTGAGGCTGGACCCGGGATCCCCACTCCATTTCCTGGATGGTCTGTATTGCCGTGTGGCCAACCTTTCCGGGAAACCTCTCTCAGGACTCGGTGATGCGAGCCTCCACCATCACCCTTTCCTGTCGTGATGTGCCTTCTGTCGCAGCACAACTGCGGTTCTCCTGTCTAGAGGCAGCCATCCTACACACACACCGTGTCTGGACCAGCGGTTTGGCATGTGGGACTCCAGCGCCACGTCCGAGGCAAGCAGGCTCCACACCTGGGCGCCATGCCTTCAGTTTCATGGGCCCCGGGCTGGCACCCCAGGTTTGTCTGAGGGGCAGTCGTGAGGTCCACCTGTATCCCAAGCAGCTCCCCGGACTGGCTGGTCAGAGCAACAAGCAGCCTCTTTGAATGTGGGGAGGCCCTGGCTCCTGCCCACTGCCTATGGGCGACCACCTCTGGCCCTGCTCCCGAGGAGGTGGGTGCCCGGATCAGCAGATGGGGCCACACAGGCACACACTCGATGCCAGAGACGGGAGTGGTGGAGAAAGGCAGTGCTGGCCCCCGCCCAAGCCACGTCTCCTGCCCAAACGCCGCCTCCCCGTCAGCACAGGCACCCGCTGTAGCTCCTTGTTCTTTTCCTCCAGTTGGGCCTCCATCTGGCGCAGCCTATCCTCCATGCTGCTGTGTCTCTCTCTCCTGCCTGTCGGCCAAGAACAGCGTCAGCTCCGCTCACAACAACCCTGTCCTGACGGCACGCGGGCTGTGATTGCAGGGGCGGCAAGCGGGCCATGCTCTGTGCGAACCACGGGCCCTGGGTTCGCGGGGGGCACGCCCGCATGCCTGCTCACACAGCCTGCGCGGCTTCGTGTGTGACACATGGCTCACGGAGGGGGCTGGTGACCAGCTCGTGAGAGGAGACGTGCTCCCCGTGCCCCAGGCCCCACACCCACGGCCGCTGCGCTCCCTCCTCGGACTGCCTGTGGCGAGCCTGCGCGGGCAGCAGACAGCGGCAAACGTGAGGCACACGTTCTACCTTCCTAAGCCGGGAAGGAAGTTCGAACCGTTTAGCCTCCTGAGTGGTAGAGCTTCCGGAAGACAAAAGGTCGGACTACAAGGCCGACTGGGGATGGACAGCAGAGATGCCAGGGGAGAGGAGAAACCAAGCCTGGAGAGGAGGATCACAGCAGAAGGGTGCCCCCTGGCGGCTGTTAGTGACCCTGCTCTGGGAGGGTCGGCGAGCACGGGACACCGGCAGCCTCCCGCGACGTGATGGCCCCTCGGGCGCTCACTGAGCTCCTGGCAAGGCTTCCGACAGCCGCGTCAGCACAGACCCGGCCCGACTCTCTATATTCAGCCAGTGCCCACTGGCAGCGCAGGGCAACACCTTTCCCGCCACAAGGACAGGGTGGCTGGCTGGCTGCCAATGGGGTCGATGCCCCCAGCAGCGCCACATCCCACCGACATGGCCTCTCACCCGCGGGCTCCTGGGGACGGCGAGTGGGGAGTGGGGCCTCGGGTCTGCACGTGCCCTGCTGGGACTTCTTTAACAAGTGTATGGATAATGACTTAAAACTGTGTTCATTACAGAGCTATTTTGGCCATCTCTTAAACGAGAATGGGATTTTTCTAGGTCTCTATCCTGCTAGGCTTTGAGTGGCTGACTGAACTCTGAGCAGCAGTGACTTGGAGCTGAAGCGTCCTAGGGACACACACAACTCGGGACAAAACTGGAGGGAAATTAACATAGGGATGACGCAGAAGTGGGGCCTGCCTGACACTCAGGGAGCGCTCCCATCTCAGACGGGCAGCACGACCCCCGCGTCTGCGCTCCTGTGTGGACTGAGCAGCTCCGGCAGGGGCGCGGTGGGAGAGCAGGGGAACAGGCCCTCCCTGCGCCCGCCCCCCAGGGACCCAGAGCAGCACCTTGGAGAGCGAGGCCACCCTCTGCGCCTGCTCCGCCTCCACCTCGGGCAGCGTCTCTGCCCTCCGCAGTCTCGGCTGCAGCTTCTCTACCAGCTCCAGGCGCTCCTGCAACTGGCGGTTCTTATCCTCTGTCTACAAAGGGAGAGCACAGGATCAAAACAGGCCGAGAGGTGTAGCCACTGTCGCTTTAAGCAAGCTGAGACAAAACCTAAATGCACGTGTCTAGTGGATTCATTCTGTTTCGGAAGCTCCGTCAGGGTAAATTTTCTCTCAGTGTTCCTGGGCTTGGGCTCAGTGAGCAGAACACCTCCTGCCAGAGTATTTGCTTTTCCTAAACGTTCCCCAAGGACGTCTTAAGAATAAAACAAATTCTTATAAATTAAAGAAGATCTGTAGAAGCTTATTCATTCTTATTGACAAGTTAAGGGAAGAAGGGTTCACTACGGACCCTTCTTAAAACATCACCAGAATCATCACTTAGAGGGAACCCTACCGACCGCAGATGGCTACGGGCGTGTAAGCCAAAATATGGCTTTCATCTCCTCTGAAATACAGACCTGATAAGAGCGTGCCTGGTGAAATGCCAGTCAACTAGTATTTGTAAATGCACAATTATTCTTTTAACAGATCTTCTTACTCTGAAAAACTTTCAATGTAGAACAGACAGATTCTTTTTTAAAAAAGAAAAAAATTAAAGTATCTATAAGCTCAGGTTCCTGAGAGGTTAGCATTAGTTTCTAAGCAGCTTTCTTACTTTTTCTGTGTGCGTATTCCTCTATGTATGTACACAAACAATAAGCTGTGCTTTAAAACCCTCAGAAAACAATAGCATATGGTACATAGTATTTTCTGATCTGCCTTTTACAGCCATTATTTTGTATATCGTAATGCTTTTAGTTAGCATTCCCCATCATACATTTCAATGGCTTTCTAGTATTTAATTTTTGTGGTGGGGACAATGATACACTTTGGCACACACCAGACTGACTCACTTTGTTTTGGAGAAGCCAGATTTGGTTTTCCTGGTTAAATCCTGATTATCTGAGACCACTCGGGAACAGGAGCGAGTAAGGCTCACCAAACCACAGGAAGTAGAATCCCTAATCAGACCGGAGCTCTAACCCTGCCTTCTGTCACAGTGACCCCAGTTCCCAACACGCAGCCAGCTGCCGTGAAGTTCCCTGCTGCTCTCGACTCTTTCGGTAAAAACTCTAACAAGCCAACAGATTCACGTTCAAGTAAAACAAAAGAGTCAGGAATGGAATTCCACAAAATGGTTAAACCAAGTCCCAAATAATGCAAACCTGTAAGTTGCAGTCACCCGCAATTTTTTAAAAATGTATTTCCTTCCAGTACAGCTGATTTACCATGATGTACATCCACACTTTTGAACACAGTATTTTAGGGTCATAAGAACTTTACACTGGGACTTGATTTCCAATGTGGGAGTCACATGAAAAGATCTTTACCTTCCTTCCTCAGGAATTCACTACTATAAAAGTCAGACACAGTTCAGAAAGGCCATTACCTGTCGATGCCTAGAATCCTTATTTGCAATTTCATTTTCAAGTTTATCATTGATGTCGTCCTAAGTTTCAAATCAAACATAAAGTTAACGTCCTCAAAATAAAAGTCCTAGACACGGCAGTTTTCTCGGACGTGAGCAAAAATGCGCCTATCCCAAAGGTCACATTTGCCACGATTGGCACCCATCTGTCTTAACGTTCTGTCCAGCCACTTGGTTGACCAAGCTTCTTTTCTACGTAACAAACCCAAACAGCAAACGAAAAGTATACTAAACTACCCTGTTATTGCAAGAATTCCAGGAGGGAAGGTATCTGGCATGAAGTCAGGACCTCTGTCTGCTACACCATACAGGCGGGCTTGACCCAGAACAGGGAGGGACCTTCAACAGATCCAACGGGGAGCTCTGAGGCTCGTTTCCTCGAGTAAAAGTTGGAAAAGTCTCATGCAATTTCCTCAGAATTAAAGTAGCATATTAACGAGTGGAAACAGAAGTCAAATTGTACACAACTGGGAGCAGCCTTCTCAAGCCTAGTTCTTCAAAAGCAGACTTACACCACATGGATGAAACGCTCAAACCAGGACCAGAACTTGCTGCTGGTGCAACTCCTGTCCGCCACCTCAAAATCCACTTCAGGTCCCTCCCTGGTCACTAAGTAACCAATGTGGGCAAAGTCCTAACTTTAAAAGTGAAAGGTCTTGAAAACGCTTTTTCTAGAATTCTATACGTATTCAACTCGGACACCCAATCTCCTGTTGCCAAAGAGTAGTGTGAATAGCTTATACAAACCTGTGCAAATATTTCTGGTTTGAGTTCTCACACAGAATTACTCACACCAAGCTACTGAACAAGTACACCTGCTGTACCACATGTTGGAGGGGTTCTCTCTGAGACGGTCTCACGGGGGAGGGGTGGGCAGGGTGGGTGCTGTCTGTCTGTGCACAGAGGAGAGGCGAGGCTCACAGGAAGAGGCCTGAGTCCCCAGCACTCTTCTGTTTTCACAGTGACCGCTAGGGAGCTTCTCATAAATCATGACACCCGCAGACACGACCGCCAGAGACATCACGATTCCACATGGTTACACAGCTCGGGCCTGAGGATCTGAGCGTGAGCAAACACCACTCGACTTGTCTGACCGCCGGTATCACTGTCACACATCCCTTCAAGGAGCGGAACCTCAGAAAACTCGAGAAGATGGCCAGGCAAGCTCCTTCAGCAGAGCCCACACAGCATGCTCCCATCTCTCCGAGAGAACAGGCTCCACAGGTGTCACCAGACTCGCCTGAGCGAATCAGAAGCAAATTTCAGCATCATCAGGAACACATTCAACAGGCAGTTGCGGGGGGGCGGGGATGAACCGGGAGACTCGGGTTGACATATATACAGCACTGATACTACACATAAAGTCAACGAGTGAGGACCTAGTGTACAGCACAGGGAAGTCTACTCAGTGCTCTGTGGTGAAGTAAATGGGCAGGAAATCTAAAAGAGAGACAGATACATAAATAGATAGATAGATGACTGATTCACTTTGCTGTACAGCAGAAATTGACACTGCAGTGTAAAGCAACTATACGCCAATAAATGAATGAATGAATTTTTAGAAAAGGAACACAGTGGGCCCCCTAGAACTTGTGCAAAGGAGGAGTCCACACCCAGGGTGCAGCACAGCGTCAGGGCTGCCCTCATGTTGCTCCACTGCCAACGGACTGCCTGGACCAGGCCTCTTCTCCCCCAGAGACCTCGACGCAGAGGCAGGGAGGCAGCCAGTTGCGGTCTCTCCAGTGCTCTGCTCTTACTCACGCAGCCATCCCAAGGCTGAGATCCCCGGGAGAACAAGAAACCCACATTCCACCTCAGGACAACAGACACAGCTGCAGTCACTCACTTCGCGGACGTCCCGCTCAAGTTTTCTGTTCCTGTCCTTGGACTGGAGGAGGTCCTTCCTGGCCGTGTCCAGGTCCTCCTCCAGATGTTTCACGTGGGCAGAGAGGGCTGCCAGGCGCTCCTCCATCTGCCTCTGCTCCCGCAACTGCCTCTGTATGATTTCCTGGAGCTCTGTCTCCTTCGCCAAGCCGTCCGAGGGTCTCTAAGGGGGAAAGGAAGCCTTACACAGCCTGGTTTTGGGAGGGAGGGAACACAGTACTTCCGGGCAATCTGTGAGGTCAAAACTGCCTTCTGCGCTCTGGGAGCTCACAGGACCCTCACGGCCGCTCAGACCTACATGGTGCATCGGTGAGAGGTCCCAACAGCCCCGCACAGACTGGATGGTAAGACGAGAACCAGACAGAGAGCGAGACCAAGGACTTGCCTTTCCATTAGCGCTTGGCATGTTTTCTTGCTCATGATGTACATCAAGCACCCTGTCCGTTAGTATCTTTTCCTGGTTATTCTCCTCTGAAAGAATCATCTGCTAAAACCAAAACATTGAATCAGAGTAAAGAAATTAAGTAAAGACAGCAAAACTCCACCTGGAAAACTCAACTCTAAACTGAAAACACAACATAAAAAGAAAATACATGGTGATGCTATCCATCCCGAACACCACCCGGTGATTAGAGTCAGAATTTGTCTTCTACTGGACAAAGGGGTACTTAAGAGATCCTGCAACTCTGAGTCACAAGTCTAGTTTACTAGTCATTAAAGTAACCCTGGTGGGCGGGTCCTCAATCAGAAAGATAAATAACATCTGATGCCCACCACTACAGCCTTCATTCTTTTTTAAAATGAAAGGATTCAAATGACAAACCCTTCACGGAAATTACACAAAGACTGATCAAACTTACCTCTTTATGTGTGGCACCTAATTCTTCTTCGAACAAACTACAGCTCTCGAGTGCTACTCGTAATCACCTCTCAACTCAAATAAAAGGGGCCGAGTCACTGTGTGTTGATGTGTGTATATATGTTGGTACACTTCTTAGTGTATACTCACCCTAATACATGGGTACTGTCACAGAATACCTTTAATGTCTCTCATTGATCTTAACGTCAAGAGAATCTGCTTGTTAACAGCTTTAAATTGTAAGTTTGAGAGAACAAAATGTTATCCTAAATTAATTATTACCCAGTTTTTAACTGCAAATTGATATACAGAATATAATAAGTCTTGAGACATTCATGCCAACGAATACTTTTTAACTGGGGGCTTCCCAGGTGGCTCAGTGGTAAAGAATCCGCCTGCCAATGCAAGAGGGCAGGTTCGATCCCTGGGTCAGGAAGATTCCCTGGAGTAGAAGATGGCCACGCACTCCAGTATGCATGACTGGGAAGCCCCATGAAGAGAGGAGCGTGGTGGGCTACAGTCCACAGGGTTGCAAAGATTCGGACATGACTGAGCATGTACGCAGGCAACGCTTTTTAACCATATAAAACTCTGACTTCTTACAGAAAAAAATGTATATACAAGAATTCAAGATGCTCAAAACTCAACTAGTTACATAAATATGTGCATCATCCACCTAACAAGGCAGCAAGTGTACAAATCCAGGACGGCCGGATGGCTGGTACCTTCTCGTCCAGGGCCTTGTGGTATTCAAAGAGAAATTTCAGCGCCCTGAGCACCTCCACCTCATTCGTCATGCCGGCTGGGGACTGCGCCTGCCACTTGCCCGCTGTCATCCCGACGGCTGGAAAGTGTCGGGAAACCAGGCGCTCCAGGTGCTCCAGCAGCAGCTGCAGGGCAGGGCCAAAGGAACACCTTCAACATCAGGCTCGAATTCCGGGCCGATAACTCCTCTCAGCCTCACGCTATAGCCGGAAACACACTAAGGCACGTCGGAATCCCGCCAGTGCAGTCGAAAGTTAGAGTGGACTTCCCCAGGGGTCCAGTAGTTAAGACTCCACACTTTTTCAAGGATCATGGGTTTTAACCCCTGGTCGGGGAACTAAGATCCCACACAAAGTGTAGCGTGGACAAAAATGTAAGTTAAGAGAACTCCCCCCTCATATGTACTAAAATTACATTAGCTCTCATCAGAAATTTGAAGCAAGGCTATGAGAACCCCGAACTGATCCACCCTGGTCTGCTCAGTGGGAAGATGTGAAAAATGACTTGAAAATCAGACAAAGTTTAAAGACAGCACATGGAAGCCAGCGGTGACCCCCACGGGGCAAATGTCAACACGTGAGAATCCCCCTACTGACCCTGGTGTTGTTTCTTTCAGCTTTTAGCTGAGCGATCTCCTCTTGTCTTTCATGAAGCTGATGCCTCCATGTGTGTAGTTCTTCAGGAGTTGGAAACTCCTAGAAAACAGTTAAATGAGAAACTAAATGCAAACAAATTAAAAAGACAGCGAGACTGTGAAGACTGACCCTGTCGAGTCTCTCCAGGCTCCACACAAAGGATCTCCATGCCCCTCCAGAGAAGAGGGGTCCACTGACCCCAAGACAACACAGGCCACCACAACTCAGACCAGCCTTCGGCCTCCACCTCGACCTGGCAGGCACGTGGCAGGAGAGAACCTGGAATCCAAGCCTGCCTTCTCAAGACCCAGGGACATTTGAGAAACTTTCCAAAACGTAAACCTAACAACAAAGTGGATAAAGAGATTCTTAAACGACACACAGACCAGTGACCTAGAGCCACTGGGGAGAGTGAAGAAAAAAGGAAGGTCTACAAGGCCACGAGGCTTTGGAGTGTTCCTCTGGGAAAAAGGCGGATGGCACCTCAAAGCCATCTGTTAGCCTGACTCCACGGAAGCCACCCAGTCATTCAATCAACCGGTTAAAATGTTAAATTTATGTTATATGTACTTTACCACAATTTGCGTGCATGTGGGGCCGTCCACGTGGTGAACTTGCTCAAACTGAACCACAGGGAGTCTTTCATTCTTCTCTTTTTCTTTGCAGAAATTAGAAAATCCTGGGCTACTATCCCCTACTACATACTGAGTGTTCAGCACCCAGAACAGTGCCCAGCACTTGTAAGAGGCATGTAGTAGACATGTGTAGCTATGAGGGTGTATGTCATACACGTAAACAGTAGGTACCTGTCATTAAAATACTGGACACACTGGTCTGTGCTTTGTAAGATGGGAGACATTAACGGGCTTAGCCTTTCTGCTTCAAGGACTGACTCTCTAGCTCGATCCTCATGCCCCAGAGATTCCTCCAGCCCGTATATCCTTTCTTTGCAAGAAGGGAGACATTAAGGGGCTTAGCCTTTCTGCTTCAAGGACTGACTCTATAGCTCAGTCCACGTGCCCCAGTGACTTCTCCAGCCAGTGTTTCCCTTCTTGTGGGGCCCCCGCCCATCCTCCACACAGCAACTGCACAACCTCTTACAAGGTAAACCTGCTGGGGTCGATCCTGCCCACTAAGGCCAGAATGCCCTGGCCGGCAGGGCCCACAACCATGCTAACAAAATGAAACACAACCCCAATGCTTCGCCGGGTGAGGGCCAATCTGACGGGCCCAGCCCCCGGCTGCTCTCACCTCAGGCTGCTCTGCTTCCAGGACGTGGGCTGAGGCCAAGTCCTTCCTAGTCCTCGCCTTTGCCTTGGGGTTGCAGCGCTGGAATAACGCCCACAGGCGGGCCATTCTGCGACCCATCCTCGTGGATGGGGACAGCCCCCCACTCGGGGGCAACTGCTGTTTCACGGTAGGATACCTCGGCTACCGAGCTATCACCACCAATCTCGCACTACGACCACCGCTCTCACACACACACTGCTCTCACACACCACTCTCACACACACTGTTCTCACACTATGACCACTGCTCTCACACTATGTCCACCAAATGGCATGAAGGCTCTGCCTCCAGCACGTCTCCCAGGAGCCCAGAACTGGAACCCACTCAGTCACAAGGGGCTCCATGGCAACAGGGGGGCTGGGCTCAGGCCCACCGTCAAGGGTGCAGAGAGGGGGGAGGGGCTGCCAAAAAGACAACAATTGAGTGTGGAGTGCAGGAGAAGGCAGGCTGTGCCCACGGCTCAGGCCCCCTGTCAAACATGACCCTGCAAGGTACTGGGTCACAGTCGAACCAACCAGTATAAACTCCTTCAGAAACCACCACCCCTGGGAATGAGCACGTCTTCTAAGTGGGCTTCTGCCCCCTCTACCCCCTAAACAAGCCTCCAGTGAGGCTACTGAAAGGGCAGCCCTGAACTCAAGGGCGTCCCCAGAACCCACCCGGCTGAGGAGGACTCACCACGCTAGCTGCCCCTCACTCTCACCCTGAGCTCGGTCCTCCCTGTCAGACTCCCTCCCTCGAGCTCAGCAAGGGCTTGACCCACCTCGCTCCAGGCACTTAAAATGAACCCACAGTGCGTACAGGGGTTCATTCAACCTGCTGCGAACTTGCCCTCTTAACTTCGACCCTTGGCTGCCAGACGACTCTGCCCCGTGGGGGCTGCATGGTGGAGGTTCAAGGGTGTCCCTGCCTCGAGCCGCGACAGCCAGCGCCTCCCAGACCCCGCCTGAGTCTCCCACCCCTCTCCTGGCTCCACTCCCACCCTCGCGGCTCTCCACTCGCCAGGGCACAGGCCACTTGCTCCTGGCTCAGCCCAGACCTCTGCTGTCATTTGAGGACCTCGGTCCCCAGGGTGCTTGGGGTCCTATATCCACCCATCTCACGAATTACACACTCTGGGAGAGACAAGAGTACGGTTTGGGGTCCCGCCCTCAGTTCACCCTGAACACATTCTCTTTTTTTAGCTTTATCTACTGGAGTTCTCTGAGATGTGTTCTTAAAACATCAACTGTTGCTTTCAAAAAGACTGTAAAGTCACTGTGCTCAACTTTACGAATAAAATCTTCATTTTCCACCTTAAAGTGAAACTGGAGGGAAGACTAAAAGCAGTCATTTTTTCAAACTGAAAAACAAAACCCACATGTGACCATGTCACAGAATACAGGTCACGTAACCCCTCCCTCCTCAGCCTTGGCCTCCACCACCAGCAGCCCGTCATCGCAAGGCCTGCCCTGGGCCGCCAGGGGCAAGGGCAGAGGGGAGACCGGCTCCTCTGTGTCCAGGCCGCGTGGGCCGCCTGCTCCACCTCCTTCCCAAGTTCACGTGGCACTGAAACAGCCCGGGCAAGCTGGGGATTCTGACCAGAAACACAACCGTGGGTACCAAGCAAGGACCCCTGGTTCTTGTTTTCCCTGGTATCAAATAAACTTGATCAAGACAATTACTGTGACTGTTACATGTGGCTTCAGATGACAGAAGACCCCCCAGGGTGTCTCCACTTCCAGTGACAGATGCAAGCATCTTGTAGGTCAGCCTACCAAGAGCAAGAAAAGCTTTAGCTTTTAGCTTTTAAGGTTGAAAAGAGGTCCTTAGGCAGCCACAATCCAAGATTTCAAACAAAAGCGAAGCCCAGTGAGGGAGCTGGAGACTGAGAGGGCCGCTCCTTCCCTCGGGGCATCTGAGCAAAGCCGACTCTGCGAAGAAAAGGAAGGGAAAAAGTCAAGCAGAGGGGGCTGGCTAACACAGCTCTGGAGGGTTCCTTGGGCTGTGGAGACAAAAAGTCGAGCGCAGGCCTGACGAGTCAGTCCGGATGTCAGAAAACGTACCCAACACTCTGCCCAAACCGGCTGAGGGCTGACTATCAGTCACCTCGTGGTGCTCAGGAGAGACGGTGGGCTTCAGGACCTGCCGAGAAGGGGGGGCCCTGGGAGCCACCCCAGGCTTCCAGACACTGGAGACGCTGGAAAGCTCCTCCCTGGGGTCGGGGGGGGAAGGTGGGTGAAGGCGGCTGAGACTGAGCTTACAAGGACCCCCAAGCCTCAAGTCCCTCAGGCCCTGAGTGAACAGACAGCTCTGTCCCCACTGGAGGTCTGCGTCAGAGGAAACTCTGGAGAAGGCAGCATCACTCAGAACCTCTAGGGTTTTCCAAACATAATGTCCAACATGCAACCAAAAAAGCAAAAGAGGGTGTAACAACAAACAGGACCAAGAGGAAAAGAACTGAACCAGATCCAGAGGTATGAGATATGTATCAGCATATCAGAGGCATGCTAGAGGTATCAGATGCAAATGTCACCTGTTCAAAAATATACTTGACAAAAGGGAAAATTTCTGAGAATCAAAACCAATCTAGAACTTTACAATAACAGTGACTGAATTTAAGAACTCAGTCTCTGGGCTTAACATCAGATTGGACGTAGCTGAAGAGAGGATCAGTGAACTGAAGGACGGATCGGTTACAATATATATATACGAGGGAAAAAGGATAGAATGTATTGAAGGAGTCTGTTGTTAAACTATGTTGTTAAAAACTATAAATGGGGGCCCTCATGGTGGAGAAAAGACAGAAAGGGGAATAAGAAATGCCTCCAGGGGTTGAAACTAAAGAGCCTCTTAATGAAAGTGAAAGGCGAGAGTGAAAAAGCTGGCATAAAACTCAACATTCAAAAAATGAAGATCATAGCATCCGGCCCCATCACTTCATGGCAAATAAATGGGGAAACAGTGCAAACAGTGGCACACTTTATTTTCTTGGGCTCCGAAATTACTGCAGATGGTGAAATTAAAAGATGCTTGCTCCTCGCAAGGAAACCTATGACAAACCTAGACAGCATATTAAAAAGCAGAGACATTACTCTGCCAACAAAGGTTCATTTAGTCAAAGCTATGGTTTTTCCAGTAGTCATGTATGGATGTGAGAGTTGGCCCATGAAGAAGGCTGAACGCCAAAGAATCAATGCTTCTGAACTGGGGAGTTGGAGAAGACTCTTGACAGCCCCGTGGACTACTAGGAGATCCAATCAGTCAGTCAATCTTAATGTAAATCAATCCTGAATAGTCATTGGAAAGACTGATGCTGAAGCTCCAATACTTTGGCCACCTGATGCAAAGAACTGACTCATTGGAAAAGAACCTGATGATGGGGAAGACTGAAGGCAGGAGGAGAAGGGGACGACAGAGGGTGAGCTGGTTGGATGGCATCACCGACTCGATGGACATGAGCTTGAGCAAGCTCCAGGAGTTGGTGATGGACAGGGAAGCCTGGCGTGCTGCAGTCCGTGGGGTTGCAACGGGTCAGACGTGGAGCGACTGAACTGACTGACAGGGACAGTGGCAAGAGCTGGTTCAAGAATCAGACCATTGAGTCAAAAATGAAAACCACACATTGGTTTCAGCAGCTCTGTGGGTGCCTAAGGCTAGAAGAAAATGTTCAAGCACTCAGAGGAAAAAGAGTGTGGCTTTTAACGGCACAACAACACTGAGAGCTGACTTTCCAAGAGCAAGGGAGTCAGAAGATAATGGACTGGCATCTGTAAAATGCTGAAAAACAAAAAACCACCGACCTGGAATTCTATTTCCAACAAAAACTCTCTTCGAAAGTGAAAGCAAAATAGAGACTTTTAGGGCAAATGGAAATGAGACAACTCATCACCCACACACAGGAACTAAAAAAAAATATTCAGGCAGTGCTTTGGGAAAAAGAAAAGTAGTCTCTGACGGAAATATAAAAAACAAGTAAAGACCAACAATGAGGTAACTGTGAGGGTAAATACTAACTCTACAAAACAATGATGTTAACGCCAAAAATATATCTAACAGTTTAAAGTGTGACAGTGACAAGGAGGAAACAGTCGTGTCAGGGAGGCAGTAAGAGTACTAAGCTAGACTTGAATGTAAAACACACGCTGTGTCTGCGAATGTGCACCCAACAACCTGGCAGAGGAGCACAGAACTAGAGAAACACTTCATACTTCTAACAGAAGGCAAGAGCAAAGAACACAGACTAGGTGGGACAAACAGAAAACACGCAGCAACATGGTGTCTACACACTGAAATATCAACATTATAAACAGAGCCAATACTCAAACTGATTCCAGTGAAAACTATACACTATTCAGAGGTATGTGTTAAGATGGAAGGTCTTTTAGACAGGTGAAAGTAAAAGATACCCAGGCTAACACGGACAGAACACTGACATGGCAATATCACTGTCAAATAGTGTCTAAAGAAAGAAGCATTACTAGCAATAAAAAAGAACATCTCATACTGATACAAGTTCAGTCTAGCAAGAAGATGAGGATTCTAAACTTGAATGTACCTAATAACATAACCTCAAAATATCAATACATAAAAACTGACAGAAATAGAAAAGGAGAAACAGCCGAGTTCATAATCCCAGTGGGAGACGTTAAAGACACATCTCTCGTGGAACTGGGCCCCCTGGTATGTAGTCACCTGCAGCCATGAAGTACCTGAAATGCGGCTGGCTCTACAATGAGATGCGCTGCAAGCCTGAAACACACACTGGATTTTAAAGACTCAGCCATTAAAAAGAATACATTTGAATCAGTTCTAATGAGGTGGATGAAACTGGAGCCTATTATACAGAGTGAAGTAAGCCAGAAAGAAAAACACCAATACAGTATACTAATGCATATATATGGAATTTAGAAAGATGGTAACAATAACCCTGTGTACGAGACAGCAAAAGAGACACTGATGTATAGAACAGTCTTAAGGACTCTGTGAGAGAGGGAGAGGGTGGGAAGATTTGGGAGAATGGCATTGAAACATGTAAAATATCATGTATGAAACGAATTGCCAGTCCAGGTTCGATGCACGATACTGGATGCTTGGGGCTGGGGCACTGGGACGACCCAGAGGGATGGAATGGGGAGGGAGGAGGGAGGAGGGTTCAGGATGGGGAACACATGTATACCTGTGGCGGATTCATTTTGATATTTGGCAAAACTAATACAATTATGTAAAGTTTAAAAATTAAAAAAAAATTAAAAAAAAAAAGACTTAGCATGAAAAAAAGAACGTGAAGTATTTCATTAGGTTTTATCATGTTGATTACACACTGAAATGATAATATTTGGGGTGTGTTAAAATAAAATATATTACAGGTAATTTCACCTACTTTTGCTTTTATTCAAGGTGGCTACTGGAATCTGAATTACATGAGTGACAAACCTGATGTAACTGATACACACGGAACACTGCATTCCCACTGATACATATTATTTTCAAGAGCCCAATGAACATAAAACAAAAAGAACATGTATTGGGCTATTAGGAAAGCTTGAATTATTTCAAAAGACTGAAGTAATGCAGAGTATACTTAGGGACTGCAATGGGCTGACAGTTTATGGGCCCTCAAACTTCACCCCGCACGTGGTGATGATCCTAGGAGGCAGGCACTCTGGGAGGGGTCAGGCCAGGAAGGAATGGGCTCCCGTGCTGCGAGGACAGGGAGAAGCAGCAGGCAGTCTAGGAACCAGGAAACATGACTCACCAGACGTGGCACCTGCTGATGATCTTGGGACTCCCCAGCCTCCAGGACTACAAGAAACAACTTTCTGTTGTTTATCAGCTAGTCTACGGGATTTACAACAGTAGCCCAAAAAGACGAAGACAGGGCTCTTTGATGGTGAAGGACAGGGAAGCCTGGCGTGCTGCAGTTCATGGGTCACAAAGAGTCGGACACGACTTAACGAATGACCACCACCACCACCACCACCGGTTGATCTGAGTTAAGACTAAAACGGAACTCATGGCTTAGGCTATTTAGTCTGTTTCACACAGGCCAAAATGACTCGTATATTTTAAAGTATTTATCCAAAAGTGCCCCTTGATAGCATTTTACAGCCTGTACATAAGAGGATGAATACTTTTAAAATACATTTAATAGTCTATACTTCTAAAATATAATATTTCAAAATATTTTCCTATAAGAGACTTTGAATATTTTTTCAGTAACTCTCCCTCTTTCCCTCTATTACAGGCACTGAACAATTTCGAGGAAAAATCAGTTTGGTGCTAGGAAGTCACAGGCAGGATACTTCCCAACTTTAAAGATTAGTAGCAGAAAAAAAAAAGATCAGTAGTATATACTATCTATTTATAGAGAATTACTTGCTGTCATTAATGTTGCAAGAGCAAAACATACCCATTTCCTTATGGTCCTTTCATAAACAATGCTTCTCTAGTTTGTCTTTTAAACACATAAACAGTGTTTCTCTAGTTCTGTGCTCCTCTGTCAGGTCCTTCTGTTATTGTCTGGTGAAGGGGAAACACTGTTATCAGAAGATGAAACTAAAATTATGAGTTAGATATGATGTTATTGTTCTATTTTTGTATGTTTCTGAATCAAGATTAGATAAACAACAGATGGGCTGCCTTCTGTGGCTGAAAATAGAAATAATGGGTTGTTTGTTTTCTACACAAATAATTTTTTTTTTTAATTCTACAAATGGCTCTAAGGTGAACTGACAGTCTTGGCTAAGCTGCTTCTATTACGGTAACACATTTCTATTATTGAAACACAGGTTCTAGTATCAAAATTCCTTGGGACATAGATAACTGGATTAGATGGATGAAAGAGAAAAAAATGAAGGGGGAAACTTTAGGAAAGGAAACATGTTCTTTTGAAAATCAATGTTTAAAAGACAAAATGATGATTCTAATACAGAATATAAGAACAATTCTTTTTTAAACCTCAGGAATTATGTACTTGCCACAACAGAATAATGAAATTTTTCTTTGTGTATGGCATTCAAGTAAGAGGCTTAACTTGATTTTCTCATTTAATCTTCACAGCCACCTATGAGGTAGATATTACTGTATTTAACATATTATTCCCTATATTTACATGAGGAAACTGAGACTCAAAGTGTTACAGATGGGACTGTAAACCCCATGTTTTTAATGAATATGTTACATGTGAATGGCTTTCTAGAAATATCAACAAACTTTGAAATGTGTAACTCTTTCATGAAATGCTTTGAGCCTCTTAGAAGCCCCTAAATAAATAGGAAGATGTGGGAAAACAGAAATGAATATTCTCTGTAAAAACAAAAAATAATGCCTTAAGAGACATATAAAATACAAAATAATTATGTGTAATAATAAAATGATAAAGACAGGGGTCAGAGGAACACTAATGGAGGAGTGATCATAGTTATTATTTGTATTAGAATACTGTAAGTCAAGAGTACATATCATAATTTCTGGGGTAAGCAATAAAAGAATGCACAACTAACTAGGTAATCAGAGAGAGAAATACAATAATACAAAAGAAGTCAAGACAGGAGAGAGAAAAAGAAAAACAGTTTGGAAAAACTGAAATCGAAGAATAAGATGGCAGATATTAACCCAAGTACATCACCAATCGCATTATATATAAATGAACTATCGACGACATAAGAGAGTAAGATTGCTGGACTAGGTACAAAAAAAAATTTGCTGATAGGAATGTAAAATGAGGCAACCACTATGGAGAACAGTCTGGTGACTATTCAAGCAGTTAAACATAAAACTGCCACATGATCCAGAATTCCACTCCTAGGAATATACCCCAAATAATTTTAAATCATGTCTAAGCAAAAATAATCCTGCTTATTTAACTTCTATGCAGAGTACATCATGTGAAATGCCAGACTGGACAAAACACAAGCCGGAATCAAGATTGCTGGGAGAAATATCAATAACCTCAGACGTGCAGATGACACGACCCTTATGGCAGAAAGCAAAGAAGGACCAAAGAGCCTCTGGATGAAAAGTGAAAGAGGAGAGTGAAAAAGTTGGCTTACAACTCAACATTCAGAAAACTAAGATCACCGCATCCAGTCCCATCACTTCATGGCAAATAGACAGGAAAACAATGGAAACAGTGACAGACTATTTTGGGGGCCTCCAAAATCACTGCAGATGCTGACTGCAACCATGATATTAAAAGACACTTGCTCCTTGGAAGAAAAGTTATGATCATCTTAGATGGCTTATTAAAAAGCAGAGACATTACTTACCAACAAAGGTCCGTCTCATCAAAGCTGTAGTTTTTCCAGTAGTCATGTATGGATGTGAGAATTGAACTATAAAGAAAGCTGAGTGCCAAAGAATTGAGGCTTTTGAACTGTGGTGTTGAAGAAGACTCTGGAGAGTCCCTTGGACAGCAAGGAGATCAAACCACTCTATCATAAAGGAAATCAGTCCTGAATATTCACTGGAAGGACTGATGCTGAAGCTGAAACTCCAATACTGTGGCCACCTGATGGGAAGAACTGACTCACTGGGAAAGACCTTGATGCTGGGAAAGAATGAAGACGGGAGGAGAAGGGGACGCCAGAGGATGAGATGGTTGGATGGCATCACCGACTAAATGGACAGAAGTTTCAGCAAGCTCTGGCAGTTGGTGATGGACAGGGAGGCCTGGCATGCTACAGTCCATGGGGTCGCAGAGAGTTGGACACGGCTGAGCGACTGACCTGAACTGAAGCAAAAATGTGCATATGACTGTTCATAACAGAGCAGTGTTATTCATAATAACCATAAAGAGCAAAATAAAGCAAAAGCAAGCAAAGGAAAGGAAATAATAAAGAAGAGAACTCAATGACACTGAAATCAGAAAATCAATTTTTTAAAAAAAATCACACAACCCCAGAGCGGGTTCTTTGAAAACTTTAGTACAATTGATAAGGTTCTAGTACAAATCATTTAAAACGACAGAGAAACACAACTTAACCAATATCAAGAATGAAAAAGAGGGTATCACTAGAGACTGTACCGACATTAATAATATAATAAGGAAGGACTTCCCTAGTGGCCCTGTGGTTAAGAATCTGCCTGCCAATGCAGGGGACATGGGTTCAATCCCTGGTCCAGGAAATTCCCTCATGCTTCAGAGTGACATGCCCATGTGCCACAACTACTGAAGCCCACACACTCTGCAGCCCAGGCTCTGCAACAAGAGAAGCCACCACAATGAAAAGCCTAAAACCAAGAGTAGCCCCCACACTCTGCAACTAGGGAAAGACTGCACGCAGCAATGGAAACCCAGCACAACCAAAACTAACTTTCACTTTCCAATAAAAATGTTAAAAATACCTAAGTAATATTACAAACAACTCTATACATATAAACCAGACAATTTAGATGAAGTAGACCAATTCCTCAGAAGTCAGACTGCCCAAACTCACCCAAGATGAAACTGATAATATGAACAGTCCTGTAACTATTCAACAAATTGAATTTGTAGTTTAAAATCTCCTGAACAAAGATGTTCAGGCCCGATGCTTTCATTGGTAAAATCTAACAATTTTAAAGGAATACCAATTCTACACAATCTCTTCCAGAAAACAGCAGAGAACTAATCCGAACAAATTCTATGAAGTCCAGATTACTTAATATTCAGTTCAGTTTAGTTGCTCAGTCGTGTCCAACTCTTTGAGACCCCGTGGATTGCAGCAAGCCACGTATCCCTGTCCATCAGCAACTCCCAGAGTTTACTCAAACTCATGTCCATTGAGTTGCTGATGCCATCCAACCGTCTCATCCTCTGTGGTCCCCATCTCCTCCTGCCCCCCAATCCCTCCCAGCCTCAGAGTCTTTTCCAATGAGTCAACTCTTCGCATGAGGTGGCCAAAGTATTGGAGTTACAGCTTTAGCATCATTCCTTCCAAAGAACACCCAGGACTGATCTCCTTTAGAATGGACTGGTTGCATCTCCTTGCAGTCCAAGGGACTCTCAAGAGTCTTCTCCAACAGCACAGTTCAAAAGCATCAATTCTTTGGCGCTCCAAAAATCAAGACACTGTGGTATTGGTGGTGAAAGAGGCACAAAGATCAACAAGACAGAATAGAGAACCCAAATATAAATCTATACAAGGACAGATAACTGATTTCTGAGGAAGAAGCAAAAGCAGTTCAATGGTGGAAGGATAGATAGCCTTTCCAACAAATGGTGCTTAAGCTAGTGGATATTCACAGGCAAAAAAACGAAACTCACTTGATACAAATCAACTCAAAATTGATCATAGATTTAAATGTGAGACATAAAGCTATAAAACTTCAGAGAATTTGCAGACCCACTGAAGAATTCTTAGAAACGACACCAAAAATGCAGTCCCTAAAAGGAAAAAAACTTGGTAAACTGGACAGTGTTAAAATTTAAGACTTCTAGTCTCCTAGACTTTCTTAAAAGGCTGAAAAAGCAAGCTATAGACTAGAATAAACTATTTATAAACTGTATTTCCAACAAAGGATTTGTATCTAGAATCTATAAAGAACTCTCAAAGCTCAAAAGTAAAAAGCAATTCAACTGAAAGTGAACAATAGACATGAACAGACATTTTATCAAAGAAGATACATGAATGGCACATGAAGATGTTCAATACTATTAGTCGTAAGGGAAATGCAAATTGAAATCATGTAAGGTATCAATCACATCATCTGAGAAAAGCTGAATAAAACATAGTGAAAATACCAAACGGTGGTAAGAATGCTGAGAACATACGTCTCTTGTACACTGCTGTTGGAATGTAAAATGGTAGAACTTCTATGGAAAATAGCTGAGTAGTTTCTTAAAAATTCAAATACATGCTTATCCTGCAACCCAGCAATCACACTCCTGGGCATTTATTTACATGAAAGGAAAATTTATGTCTGCACAGAAACCTGTACATGAATGTTCAGAGCAGCTTTATTTGCAATAGCAAAAAGCTGGAAACAACTCAGTATCCTTCAGTGGATGATTAAACAAACTGCAAACCATCTCTGTAACGGAATACTACTCAGCAATTAAAAACAGTCACTACTGGTACATGAAGCAACTTGGATGGGTCTCAAGGTATTATGCTAAACGAAAAAAGTCAATCTCAAAAGATTATACACTGTATGAATCTATTTATACAACATTCTTGACAAAATTAGAGGGACAGAGAACAAATTAGTGGTTGCCTGGGAACAGGAAAGAGTGGTAGGGAGAAAGGAAGCACAAGAAAGATGTGGTGATAAAAACAGTTCTGTATCGTTTTGGTGTTTTGTTTTCTTTTTGCCACGCTGGGCGTCTTGTGGGATCTCAGTTCCCCAACCAGGGATCTGAACTCGTGCCCCCTGCAGTGGAAGCACAGAATCCTAACCACTGGACTGCCAGGGAACTTCCACAGTATCTTAACCAAAGTGATGGCTACATGAACTTATACATGTGATACAAATGCAAAGACAATAAAAATACATGGACATGTGCATATACAGACACAAAAATGAGTACATGTAAAAACGGGTGAAATATGATAAAGGGCTAAAGCGTATACCTATGATAACTTTCCTTTTTTTTTTTTTTTTTTAAGATCACCTGTGCCTTTAAAACTTTTTATTTATTTATTTGGCTGTGCTGGGTCTTCACTGCTGAGTGCAGGCTTTCTCTAGCTGCAGTGAGTGGGGGCTACTCTCTAGTTGCGGTGTGCGGGCTTCTCATTGCAGCGGCTTCTCTTGTGGCAGAACACAGACTCTAGGGAATAGAGGCTTCAGTAGTTATGGTACCTGGGCTTAGCTGTCCCGAAGCATGTGGGATCCTCCTGGATCAGGGATCAAACTGGTGCCCCCAGGATCAAACTGGCAGGAGGATTCTTAACCACTTGACCACTAGGGAAGTCCAAGGTCCCAGTTTTGATACTAATGGCTACATAAGAGAGCAAGACACAGTTCCCCAGCCCCCCGCCCCCAGTGAAACTAGCTACAGTATATAGAATTTCTACCCGCCTTTCATTTCCTGAGCTGCTGCTGTTGCTAAGTTGCTTCAGTCGTGTCCGACCCTGTGCGACCCCCATAGATGGCAGCTCACCAGACTCCCCTGTCCCTGGGATTCTCCAGGCAAGAACACTGGAGTGGGTTGCCATTTCCTTCTCCAATGCATGAAAGTGAAAAGTGAAAGTGAAGTCGCTCAGTCGTGTCTGACTCTTAGCCAGCCCATGGCCTGCAGCCTACCAGGCTCCTCCATCCATGGGATTTTCCAGGCAAGAGTACTGGAGTGGGTTGCCATTGCCTTCTCCCTGTGAGTCTATAACTATTTTAAAGTTTAGGGAGTCCCTGGTGGTCCAGTGGTTAAGAATCCACCTTGTAATGCAAGGGACACCAGTTCAATCCCTGGTCTGGGAAGATCCC
Source organism: Bubalus kerabau (assembly GCF_029407905.1). Classification (NCBI taxonomy): domain Eukaryota; kingdom Metazoa; phylum Chordata; class Mammalia; order Artiodactyla; family Bovidae; genus Bubalus; species Bubalus kerabau. Next base: position 439,431 of record NC_073637.1, on the reverse strand, counting down.
ACATGCCACAGGGCAACTGAGCCAGTGGGCCACAACTAGTGAGCCCGAGCTCTGGAGCCTGCAAGTTGCAACTATTAAGCCCACGCTCCATGACTACTGAAGCCTATGCACTTTCGAGCCTGTGCCCTGAAACAAGAGCAGCCCCTGCAACGGAGAAGCTCTTAAACCACAACTAGAGAAAGACTGTGCACAGCAACAAAGACCCAGTGCCACCAAAAAAAAAAAAAAAAAAAATCAAAGCTTAAAAATGCATTATATTCACATGCTGATGTATGTATAGACTTCACACATACAAGCATATGTATGCCCTAAGTAAGTCTCAAACTTGCTTAGTCCTCAACTACACAATACCAACTATTCTGATATTGATATGTTACCATGTTAGTAAAACCTGCATTTGTGAGCCCCATCATGAATTATAAAACTGACTTGAATCACCATTTTGTGCTGTTTGCACTGAGTATAAGGCTTTAAGTGTACGCTTCTGTCACTCACTAGCTGTAAGTCTCTTGTGCTGTGGCTCAGCTAGCATTGATGGACACTCACTACAGGCTGGGCAGCGCTGTAAGTGCTTCACACACCTAACTTAATCTTCTCAACAATCCCATAAGGCAGGTACTATCATTAGTCATACCATTTGAAAATAAATGTGAAGAAAAGAAGACACAGAAAGCTAAGTAGCTCGCCGAAGATCACATAGCTACAAAGACAGTCCCAAGAGTTAAACCTTGGCATTCTTGTCCAGAGCCCTTGAGCTTATTAACCAGTTTGTTCTCTGTAACCTCTCTAAATTTCAGCTTTTCCTCTATAAAATGGTGTTAATATATATAGAAGTATTAAGGAGATCAAACCAGTCCAGTCAATCCTAAAGGGAATCAACCCTGAATATTCACTGCAAGGACTGATGCTGAAGCTCCAATACTTTGGCCACCTGATGTGAAGAGCCGACTCACTAGAAAAGACCCTGATGCTGGGAAAGACTGAGGGCAGGAGGAGAAGGAGATGACAGAGGATGAGATGACTGGATGGCATCACAGACTCAATGGAGATGAGTTTGAGCCAATTCCGGGAGATGGTGAAGGACAGGGAAGCCTGGCATGCTGCAGTCCATGGGGTTGCAAAGAGTCGGACACAACTTAGCGACCAAACAACAACAACATATACAAAGAAGAATATATAAAATAGGATACAGCTCCTAGTAAATGACAGCTTAAAAACAGATTAGGAACGAGTTACAAATTAATAAAGCTGCAGAAGGCCTATTTGATGGGCACCAGGAACCCTGCTCAATTCCCTGTGCTCAACTACCGAGTGAAAAAGTCAATTGTCAACTGGAATGGTGTTTTTAAAAAGCAAAATAAAACATGCATTAAAATCTAAATCACAATTCTGGGTGAAAGAAACCAGACATAAAAAAGTAGATGCTATATGTACATTCATATAAAACTCTAGAAAATGAACACACTCATCCACAGTGACAGAAAGCAGATCAGTGGTTGCTTCCACAGGGAGTCAACTCAGAGGGGTGGACTACAACGGGCACAGGGAAGCTTTTGCAGCGTAGTAGTGTTAGTTGCCTGGAGAATCCCAGGGACGGGGAAGCCTGGTGGGCTGCCGCCCATGGTGTCGCAGAGTCGGACATGACTGAAGCGACCTAGCAGCAGCAGCAGTGTTAGTCGCTCAGCTGTGTTGGACTCTGTGTGACCCCACGGACTGTGGCCCACCAGGCTCCTCTGTCCGTGGGATTCTCCACGCAACAATACTGGAGTGGATTGCCATTCCCTTCTCCAGAGGATCTTCCCAATCCAGGAATCGAACCTGGGTCTCCTGCATTGCAGGCAGATTCTTTAGTGTCTGAGCCACAGGGAAGATCCCTAGGAAGCTTTGGAGGTGATGGAAATGTATGATATCTTGATAGTGATGATGGTTTCACAGATACATACTTCTGTCAAAACTCAAGCTGAACGCTGTTCAATGGGTACAGTTAACTGTATACAAATCATACCTCAACAGAATTATGTCAAAACAAAAAACATTAATATTTTTCAAATAAGCAAACTGCCCTGATTATAACTCTTAACAATTTTTAACTTCATCAAAGTAAAAATTAAATGTTAGCCAGCATACTGCCAAGTTGAGAATATATATAAGGAACACAGACTATCAAAGCTCTATAAAGGAGGAAAAAAGAATCTTCAGCTGATAAAGTTTTTAGAAGAGTCTTACTGAGTACTCCCCTAAGCAGCAGCACTTTTCTTCACTAAATTGAGACCAGGGTATATGAAGTTTACAAACTGAAAAATAACTTTCTAATATTAAATTTCTGGTTTCTTCAACAAAGGTGCAAGACAGGGAACCTTCTATTTTTTGTTCAAGTTCAAATCAACCAAGCCTTTGTGCTCCTATTCTCTTTCTTCTTTGAAATTTCCATTCCAAGCTTAGCAAGGAGTGTGAAAGGGGAACAGAGTCAAAGGCCAAAATTTGACTCGTGAGATTCAGAATTCCAATCTCTGTCACTCTACAAAGGGTCTGAGAACCACAGAAACTGTATCCTACTGGGTTTGGGAATATTATGACTAAATTTACTAAATGCGAAACCAAATGTGGAATGGCCTTGAAAATTCAAAAATGGTATTCATTCTATTTTAGATCCAAATTAGAGTAAGAAATTATTTTAAACAATTTTTTAGAATAATTTTAAGTGACGTAAAATAAGACCTTTGAAAACGTTTTTGTAAGAAAAAAATTCTAAAGAGATGAGGTCTAAAACTTTAAGAATTACTTTATATAGAATATATAAAAAATTCTACGTTTGTAAAATACCTCTAGTCCCATAGATTTGCTTTTCTTTTACAAATTTATTTTGTTAATGTCTTATGACAGCATATTAAATACTTTCCAATATTAGTTCAGTGAGCTAGTTTGCAGAAACATGACTTTATCACAGGAGTATATTTATCTTAAGTCAAAGGGGAGCTCCTGCAGCAGCCCATAAAATCTGACTTTGCTTCAGGAAGTACTTTTAACATTTCAAGTATCATGAATGGTTGTGAATTATAGTCTGACTCAAAAGATAAAACTTTACAAACCAAATTCATCACAATTAATACTTTAAAATAAGCATTTTAAGGCATTCTTTTAAAGTGATCTAAAATGCAAGATAATCAATTAAAATTTTAAAAGCTTATTTCTTCTTAAAGTCAGAAATCACTAAATGCAATTAATTCTCCACTACTTGTGTATTTTCCACACTTTTCGATTTAGAAGTTTCCTAATTCCTGGCTGGTTTCCCTATCACACAATAGGCTCTTCAATCCATTTCACCAGGCTGTTGTTTGCTTAGGGAAAACCACCGTAATAATACTAACCCAAATAGAAGATAATAAGTCAGTCTGCTGGGTCATGCACGTATCCTAAAAATATAAGCCATGAGCTTAAAGAATAAATACAATCAAACAAATTTCATTTCCTCAAATGCCTATCCACAAAATGTTAATCATGGGTACAAAGGGGTATTAAATTACAGTATCCTCTTAAAAACAAAACAACAGAAAACTCTGTCTTTCAAGGTCAAGTCAAACATCATCTGCAACTGATCCTTTCCACACATGATCCTTTTCTCTTTGAATCCTCGCAGCACTATATGCCTATTTATGGCATTTACCAAGTTCTTCCTTAAGTTTCAGTCATTCAGATAAAAACATATTTAATAAAAGTTACTAAGTCTTAGACACTGCAACTGGGAGCTAGACAAAAAAGGACAGCTGGGATTTTTAAAAATAAAGTTTCTGTACTAATTTTACTATTTTAAAAATACAATGTGTTTCTTACAAAAAAACCAGAAAACACAAACAGTAAATGAAAACCACAGAAAACACAATAAACTGTGCTAATGCAAGAACAATCACTGTTGGTCTTGACAAAAATCTTTCCAGATCACTTACACTACATGAACATGAATACCCTTCTTTTCTTCAACAAAAACAGGATGATACCATATATAGTATTTTATGATCTCTTCCTATTTATTTCCTATTAATTAATGTATCAGATTTGGCTTCCCTGGTGGCTCAGTAGTAAAGAATCCACCAGGAGACTCTGGTTCAATCCCTGGGTCACAGAGAGTCCCTGGAGGAGGAAATGGCAAAGCCACTCCCGTGTTCTTGCCTGGGAAATCCCACTGACAGAGAAGCCTGGAGGGATCCATCAAGTATAACCATTAGAATTTGACAGGCAAAGATGGAGATAAGATGATTATTTAGGCAGAAAGAGAATGAGAGGTCTAGAGATAAGAAAGCAGGTTTGTTTTAGTCCTTTACTTTACTATACTACTTACAAGTGTAAACACATACTGTCGAAAGCTTCAAGTCACTTTGACCTCTCCCCGCTCCAAAAAAAAAAGGGGGGGGGGCCCAAGTAAAACACTGGTGTTCACAGAAAAGTGGTATCTCTGGTACTCCTGTCAGGGCTACCATTACTAACCCCAACAAACCCACAGCTACTTACAATTCCAGGAGATCATGTGCTTGGGTACAGCTCTACAACCTCTACACAACTACCACCACCTCTTCTGGAATTCACAGTTTATGAAGTTCATTAACTCACTCAAACATTTACTTAGCAGTTACCTATGACTGGTTCCAAATACGAAAAGGAGTATGTCAAGGCTGTATATTGTCACCCTGTTTAGTTAACTTATATGCAGAGTACATCATGAGAAACACTGGACTGGAAACACAAGCTGGAATCAAGATTGCCGGGAGAAATATCAATAACCTCAGATATGCAGATGACACCACCCTTATGGCAGAAAGTGAAGAGGAACTCAAAAGCCTCTTGATGAGAGTGAAAGAGGAGAGTGAAAAAGTTGGCTTAAAGCTCAACATTCAGAAAACGAAGGTCATGGCATCCGGTCCCAACACTTCATGGGAAATAGATGGGGAAACAGTGTCAGACTTCATTTTTCTGGGCTCCAAAATCACTGCAGATGATGACTGCAGCCATGAAATTAAAAGACACTTACTCCTTGGAAGGAAAGTTATGACCAACCTAGATAGCATATTCAAAAGCAGAGACATTACTTTACCAACAAAGGTTCATCCAGTCAAGGCTATGGTTTTTCCTGTGGTCATGTATGGATGTGAGAGTCGGACTGCGAAGAAAGCTGAGCGCTGAAGAATTGATGCTTTTGAACTGTGGTGTTGGAGAAGATTCTTCAGAGTCCCTTGGACTACAAGGAGATCCAACCAGTCCATTCTAAAGGAGATCAGCCCTGGGATTTCATTTTTTTTTTTTTTTTTTTTTTAGCACAGAAAGAGTTTTTTGTTTTTTTTAATTCCAAAAATCATTTACTTTGTTGCAAGTATAGGAGTCAATGCACATTTTGCCATTTAAGAGGAAAGAATGTGTGGATATCTGAGGGAACATATTTGTGGCTTGTTTCCATGATAGTTCAGAGCTCCCTATCCTGCCTGCCTAAAAGAGATCAGCCCTGGGATTTCTTTGGAAGGAATGATGCTAAAGCTGAAACTCCAGTACTTTGGCCACCTCATGCGAAGAGTTGACTCATTGGAAAAGACTCTGATGCTGGGAGGGATTGGGGGCAGGAGGAGAAGGGGATGACAGAGGATGAGATGGCTGGATGGCATCACTGATTCGATGGACATGAGTCTGAGTGAACTCTGGGAGTTGGTGATGGACAGGGAGGCCTGGTGTGCTGCGATTCATGGGGTCGCAAAAAGTCGCACACGACTGAGCGACTGATCTGATCTGATGTGTTAGGTACTATGTTACCTGCTGGCCCTACAAAGATGAATAAGGACCTCAATAGCAAGTTCTGCTTTCAAAAGCAAATGTCCTGCAGTAGGACCTGAACTAAAAAATGAGGACGAGTTCGTACCCAATACAATGGCTATTATTCCAAAACAAAAACCCAGAAAATAACTAGTGTTGGTGAGGATACAGAGATACTGGAACCCTTGTGCATCGCTAGCAAAAATGCAGAATGGAGCAGCTGCTATACAAAACAGTTCGGAGGGTCCTCACAAAATTAAACAGAATTATCATGCTATCCTAAAATTTCACTTCTGAGAATAACCAAAAAAAATTTAAAGCAATGTCTGGAACAAATATTTATACATCTGTGTTCACAGCAGCTATATTCGTAATAGCCAAAAAGTGGAAGGAACTCAAGTGTCTGATGCATGAATGATTAAACTAAATGTTGGGCATAAATATGCAATGAAATATTATTCAGTCTTAAAAAGGAAGGAAATTCTGACACTTGTTACGACGTGCATGAATCTTGAGGACACTGGACAAAGTGAAATAAGCCAATCACAAAAGGACAAATATTTTATGATTTCACTTAGATGAGGTACTGGAGTAGTCAAATTCAGAGAGAAAGAAAAAAAGTAGAATGGTGGTTGCCAAAGGTTGAGGGGAGGGGAGAACAGGGAATTAGTGTTTAATAGGTACAGTGTTTCAGTTTCAGAAGCTGAAAAAGTAAAGGATAGTGGTAATGACATACCAAGGTGACTGTACTTAATGCCACTGAACTGCACACTTAAAGATGACTGGAATGGGGGAATTCCTTGGTGGTTTCACGGTTAGGACTCTGAACTTTCACTGCCGGGGACTGGGTTGAATCCCTGGCTGAGGAATTAAGATCCCACAAACTGTATGGCATGCCAAAAAACAAACAAGAAAAGATTCAAATGGTAAATTTTATGTTATATATATTTTGTGTACATGCATGCTAAGTCACTTCAGTCATGTCCAACTCTTTGCAACACTATGGATTGTGGCCTGTCACACTCCACTGTCCATTGGATTCTCCAGGCAAGAATACTGGATTGGGAAGCCATGCCCTCCCTCGAGGGGATCTCCCCGACCCTAGGCTCGAACCCACATCTCCTGCATTGGCAGGCAGTTGCTTTACCACTAGTGCAACATGTATATTTTGCCACAATTAAAAAAAAATTCTGAGGAATATTATCTATAAGTGCTACTATGAAACAGCCAGGATATATTGTTAAGTAAAAAAAAAAACAAGGTAGAGAAAACAAACAGTATGACACTATACCAAAAGAGCGTGGAAGAATATATAGCTATACACAGATATTATATAGACATTTTCTACAATTACTATAACTTTTAATGGAAGGATAAACAAAAAGCTTTAAAAAAAACCAACTACCCCCAAGGGAAGGAAAGAATAAGGTTAGGATTCAGCTGGTAAAGAATCCAGCTGCAGACTCGGGTTCAATTCCTGGGTCGGGAAGATCCCTTGGAGAAAGGATAGGCTATCCACTCCAGTATTCATGGCCTTCCCTGGTGGCTCAGATGGTAAATAATTTGCCTGAAATTCGGGAGACCTGAGTTCAATCCCTGGGTTGGGAAGATCCCCTGAAGGAGGGCATGACTACCCACTCCAGTATTCTTGCCTGCAGAATCCCCACGGACACAGGAGCCTAACAGGCTCCAGTCCAGTGGGTCTCAAAGAGTCAGACACAAATGAGTGACTAGGCACAAACACAGTCCAGAAACTAGACTCCTCTCAATGTACCTTGTCATAGATCTCAAGTTTTTAAACATGATTATAAAATAAATTTAAACAAAAAAAATTTTTAAGTCGTTCCTCAAAATCAAAATGAAAAACAAACCTACACTGTATATTGAGTTAAACCAAACAGAGGAGTGCTTAACTCTGAAACACAGCAATCTGACTGCACATCCTTGGTGAAATGCATCCTAAGGACATAAGAAATACAAAGAAACCTTACAGTGCTTTCAGTAATGATACTGATATTATGCTGAAATTATGTCATGTCTGTATATCATAAGGCTTTGGTATGAGAAGAAACAAAAATTCTAAAATTTTAAATAAAAACTCTCCAATAATATTTCATTACAAGTTATCAGTATAAACTCATGCTGAACTTTCTTTTTTTAAAAAAGTATTTCCTAGCTCCATCTTTGAAGAGACCTATAAATTACTAACCTAGGATCAATAAGCATAGCACCCAGAGAGCAGTCTGTAAACGTCCGTGACAATTCCTTCCAACTCAAAGGAACCAGCGCTCACAAAAGAAACTGATAATTCAAGTTCTGAGGCAGAATTTTATGAAATGAGGTTGGATCATACCAGAAAGCAAGGAAGCAATCAGAAACCACTAGGGTAGTATCAAAAACACTTAGGAGCTATCTTGAAGAGGTGCTCACTGCCAAAAGCAGAACAGACTGAGCCACAACAAAATAATAACGGCAATGGACTGAAACCCATAAAATATGATAAAAATCCATGACTTCATAATGATACTTGAAAGGAGAATGATGATATTTGAAAGGAGAAAGATCTCATTAGTCACTTTTGAAAGATTCTTATGAATCAATTTATTATCCTAAAAACTAACAAAGGAGAACAGCTGCATATTTACTGTCTTTTTTATATAAACTGAACACAAGAGTAACTCAACAGTCCAATAATCAAAATGAGGAAGTTTCTGTTTATAAAGTATTCTAGCTGAGAAACGAAGAATGACAGAGTATCACCATTTTACAAACCCCTAATAAAATTCTAGACCTAGGGAAAGATCGACGGCTGCTAAAATTATACAGAGTAACAAGCAGCTATTACAGGGCCTTGGAACTATTCTTTCAAAACAAAAACAGACAGAGGAACATGGTCAAAAGCATCACAGGGATGCAAACAGCAAAATGAAGTCTGAGACAATCTGCAGGGCAAGTGTGTTACGAGAAAAAAGGAAGATGGGAAACGGAAGGAGAAACTATAAATTAAGAGGCATATCAGTTCAGTTCAGTAGCTCAGTCATGTCCAACTCTTCGTGATCCCATGCACCGCAGCACGCCAGGCCTCGCTGCCCATCACCAACTCCCAGAGTCTACCCAAATCCATGTCGATCGAGTCAATGATGTCATCCAACCATCTCATCCTTTGCCGTCCCCTTCTCCTCCTGCCCTCAATCTGTCCCAGCACCAGGGTCTTTTCCAATGAGTCAGCTCTTCGCATCAGGTGGCCAAAGTATTGGAGTTTCAACTTCGACATCAGTCCGTCCAATCAACACCTAGGACTGATCTCCGTTAGAATGGACTGGTTGCATCTCCTTGCAGTCCAAGGGACTCTCAAGAGTCTTCTCCAACACCACAGTTCAAAAGCATCAATTCTTCAGCACTCAGCTTTCTTTATAGGCCAACTCTCACATCTATACATGACCACTGGAAAAACCATAGCCTTCACTAGACGGACCTTTGTTAGCAAAGTAATGTCTCTGCTTTTTAATATGCTGTCTAGGTTGGTCATAACTTTCCTTCCAAGGAGTAAGCATCTTTTAATTTCATGGCAGCAATCACTATCTGTAGTGATTCTGGAGCCCCCAAAAATAAAGTCAGCCACTGTTTCCACTCTGTCCCCATCTCTCTGCCATGAAGTGATGGGACCGGATGCCATGATCTTCGTTTTCTACATGTTGACCTTTAAGCCAACTTTTGCACTCTCCTCTTTCACGTTCATCAAGAGGCTCTTTAATTCTTCTTCACGTTCTGCCATAAGGGTGGTGTCATCTGCATATCTGAGGTTATTGATATTTCTCCCGGCAATCTTGATTGCAGCTTGTGCTTCTTCCAGCCCAGCGTTTCTCATGATGTACTCGGCATAGAAGTTAAATAAGCAGGGTAACAATATACAGCCTTGACATACTCCTTTTCCTATTTGGAACCAGTCTGTTGTTCCATGTCCAGTTCTTCCTGACCTGCATACAGGTTTCTCAAGCGGCAGGTGAGGTGGTCTGGTATTCCCATCCCTTTCAGAATTTTCCACAGTTTATTGTGATCCACACAGCCAAAGGCTTTAGCATAGTCAATAAAGCAGAAATAGATGTTTTGCTGGAACTCTCTTGCATTTTCCATGATCCAGCGGATGTTGGCCATTTGATCTCTGGTTCTTCTGCCTTGTCTAAAACCAGCTTGAACATCTGGAAGTTCTCTTTCCACGTATTGCTGAAGCCTGGCTTGGAGAATTTTAAGCATTACTTAATTGCCAACATCCGCTGGATCATGGAAAAAGCAAGACAGTTCCAGAAAAACATCTATTTCTGCTTTATTGACGATGCCAAAGCCTTTGACTGTGTCGACCACAATAAACTGTGGAAAATTCTCAAAGAGATGGGAATACCAGACCACCTGACCTGCCTCTTGAGAAATCTGTATGCAGGTCAGGAAGCAACAGTTAGAACTGGACATGGAACAACAGACTGGTTCCAAATAGGAAAAGGAGTACGTCAAGGCTGTATATTGTCACCCTGCTTATTTAACTTCTATGCAGAGTACATCATGAGAATCGTTGGGCTGGAAGAAGTACAAGCTGCAATCAAGATTGCCGGGAGAAACAGCAATAACCTCAGATATGCAGATGACACCACCCTTATGGCAGAAAAGTGAAGAAGAACTAAAAAGCCTCTTGATGAAAGTAAAAGAGGAGAGTGAAAAAGTTGGCTTAAAGCTCAACATTCGGAAAACGAAGATCATGGCATCCGGTCCCATCACTTCATGGCAGAGAGATGGGGACATGGTGGAAACAGTGTCAGACTTTATTTTTCTGGGCTCCAAAATCACTGCAGATCGTGACTGCAGCCATGAAATTAAAAAACGCTTACTCCGTGGAAGGAAAGTTATGACTAACCTAGATAGCATATTCAAAAGCAGAAATATTACTTTGCCAACAAAGGTCCGTCTATTCAAGGCTATGGTTTTCCCAGTGGTCATGTATGGATGTGAGAGTTGGACTGTGAAGAAAGCTGAGCGCTGAAGAATTGAAGCTTTTGAACTGTGGTGTTGGATAAGACTCTTGAGAGTCCCTTGGACTGCAAGGAGATGCACCCAGCCCATCCTAAAGGAGATCAGTCCCGGGTGTTCAATGGAGGGACTGATGCTGAAGCTGAAACTCCAATATTTTGGCCACCTCATGCGAAGAGTTGACTCATTGGAAAAGACTCTGATGCTGGGAGGGATTGGGGGCTGGAGGGGAAGGGGACGACAGAGGATGAGATGGCTGGATGGCATCACCGACTCGATGAACATGAGTTTGAGTGAACTCCGGGAGTTGGTGATGGACAGAGAGGCCTGGCGTGCTGCGATTCATGGGGTTGCAGAGTCGGATGCGACTGAGTCACTGAACTGAACTGAACTGAACTGGAGTGTGAGATGAGTGCAATTGTGCGGTAGTCTGAGCATTCTTTGCCTTTGTCTTTCTTTGGGATTGGAATGAAAACTGACCTTTTCTGGTCCTGTGGCCACTGCTGAGTGTTCCATATTTGCTGGCATATCGAGTGCTGCACTTTCACAGTGTCATCTTTTAGGATTTGAAATAGCTCAACTGCAATTCCATCACCTTCACTAGCTTTGTTCGTGGTGATGCTTCCTAAGGCCCACTTGACTTGACATTCCAGGATGCCTGGCTCTAGGTGAGTGATCACACCATCGTGATTACCTGGGTCGTGAAGATCTTTTTTGGACAGTTCTGTGTATTCTTGCCACCTCTTAGTATCCTCTGCTTCTGTTAGGTCCCTACTATTTCTGTCCTTTATTGAGCCCATCTTTGCATGAAATGTTCCCTTGGTATCTCTAATTTTCTTGAAGAGATCGCTCGTCTTTCCCATTCTATTGTTTTCCTCTATCTCTTTGCACTGATCGCTGAGGAAGGCTTTCTGATCTCTCTTTGCTATTGTTTGGAACTCTGCATTCAAATGAGGATATCTGTCCTTTACTCCTTTGCTTTTCCTTCCCATCTTTTCACAGCTATTTGTAAGGCCTCCTCAGACAGCCATTTTGCTTTTTTGCATTTCTTTTTCTTGGGGATGGTCTTGATTCCTGTCTCCTGTACAACGTCAATTGTACGTTGGAGACAACTGTACTGTACCGTGTACTTGGCAATTGAGACAGTTCAAAATGGTGTGCCAAACTCAGGAATGAGCAATCTTGTTTCTATCAAAAGCCACAATACTCGGGGAAAAGACAGACATCAAGTTAAGAACTTCAGAAAAATTTAATGCGTGTGTTTGTGTATAAATGCACGTTTTGTAAAGAGAAATAAACATACTAACATACTAACAAGGATCTTTTCTCCAATTTAATAAATGGACATTCACCCCATTTATTTGAACATGTTCCAATTTCAATCGAAGTATTGAGGAGGAATTCTCTATACCCAATGAAAGAACACCCAACTTGTTGATTGTGAACAATAATAAGCAAATTTGAAATAACCCAAATTCTGCAATTTCTCTCCTGGCATCCTTAGCTCAATACCATGTATTATTTCATTCGAAGCACTCATTTTGATTTCACCAAACATCAGTACAGGAATGAACCCAAGGCAGGCTTGAAGCCTGGGTCTGCTGAAAGATGCTTTACCTAGGAAATGTCTTTCGACTCATCCAGTCCCACAAAGAACACTCAAGAATGTGCTGGGGTTACCTGCTCCAATTATTTGCTCCCACTAAAAGCTGGCAAGCTGATCCAAAGTTCCTGGATCAGAGACAGGACGGTGTCATCAGCAGACAAGTCCTTGTAAGGATCTAAGAATCCTTACTTCTATTTGCAAGTGTGCTGTGTTGATTGCTGAATTTCCATATCCTTTGCTATTACGGAAACTTTACACTCTCAGACTGTCAGGAGACTCTGTCAGTGGCATCACTGGCCTGATATGACAACCAAGCCAACTATCCCCGACATCACTTCATATCACCAGAGCTTTCTCTTACACATCTAGGTGCTCTCCCTAGAATGAGTGAAATTCAAAAAGATGCAGTCTCACTGCCAGCAAAATGTCTAGCCTATATGGGCATGTTTGAAGAGAGGACAGAGACAGCTCACCATGCCACCACCATTATGAAAGCCCCAGGAGCCCACAATGAGAGATGCAAATTCATATGAAACAAATACATCGTCTTTCTAGTACTTTCTCTCTAGGGTCACTTAGAAATGAAATCTGGAATAGAATGAACACTTCTGGACCATCTATTCTGCATCATGCATTGTGCTAGCTACTTAAATCTCTCACTTAATCCTAATAGCCATTCAAAGTATTTTTGTTATTAGTGCCTTTTCACAAATGATTTTCACAAAGATGTTGAAGTGAAGTGAAGTGACTCAGTCGTGTCTGACTCTTTGCGACCCCATGGACTGTAGCCTACCAGGCTCCTCTGTCCATGGGCTTTTCCAGGCAAGAGGACTGGAGTGGGTTTCCTTCTCCAGATCACAGAGATGTTAGGTCGCTTAATTTCAAAGCCAGAGGGATGGTATGGGGAGGGAGGAGGGTTCAGGATGGGGAAAACATGTATACCTGTGGTGGATTCATTTTGATATTTGGCAAAACTAATACAATTATGTACAGTTTAAAAATAAAATAAAATTAAAAACAAAATAAAAAATAAACTAAAAAAAAAAAATTTCAAAGTCTGAAAGCTACTACGTGAAAGAGGCAAAAGTTAAACCCAAATCAGTATATAAATCTTTATGACTTCTTTCTTACAACTCTATTTGCTTTCCAAAGGGATTATACTGACTTAAAATGATACCAGAACCAAAGATAGTCCTCCTTCATTTTTTTGGTGAGAGAACTGGGTAGTTTTAACACCCAACAGGGACTACCATGCAAGGAACCAAATTCCTATATTAAACCAATACCCACAGTCTATACCAAATCTCTCCTTACCAGTTAGACTGTGTGTAGTCAGTGGAAGAGCAGAAATATTTTATTCAACCTCTACAATATTTTCAAGTATTTGGACTATACAAGTTGCCCTCTACGTTTCAAAATCTATCAATAATCATCTTTCTACAAAATTTCCCAGATTTATGCTAGTTTACTTGGAAGTATTAAATCTTTGAATTTTACAATAAAATGAAGATTCCAAAACAAGTAGTATTCGATTTGCTGAAAGCACTGTAACAAAGGATTAAAGACTAAAATTAAAACAACAACAACAACAACTTTAAATTCTAGGTACTATGTAGCTACATTAATATTAGAATATGAGAAAACGGTAAAAGCTATCACTTTCACAGAACTTACTCCAAAAGTACTGTGCCAAATACTTTATAAATGCTTCATTTTGTATAAACGCTTCATTTTGTATCTTCCAAAGTGTTCTCTATTTTACAAGCAAAGTGACAATGGTAAGAAAGCCCAAGTAACTTGACCAAAGTAATACAGATAGAAAGTGGTAGCTGCTGCTGCAGTTTATACACTTCCAAAGCTTTTACCTCTTGTCGTCACAGTTTACTGCCCCCTAATTCCTATCTGGTAAACATACCTTTGTCCACAATTCTAAAACCACTGTTGAAACACATACAAAATTATTTAAACCTATTATTAACTGTATCCACTAATTTGTCATAGCTTCTAAAGTAAGATAATTAAAAAGTGCCTAAAGATGGTAACAACAACCCTGTATGCGAGACAGCAAAAGAGACACAGATGTATAGAACAGTTTTTTGGACTCTGTGGGGGAGGGAGGGGGGGATGATTTGGGAAAATGGCATGAAAACATGCATAATATCATATAAGAAACGAATCGCCAGTCCGGGTTCGATGCGGGATACAGGAAGCTTGGGGCTGGTGCACTGGGATGACCCAGAGGGATGGTATGGGGAGGGAGGTGGGAGGGGCTTCAGGATGGGGAACACGTGTATACCCGTGATGGATGCATGTTGATGTATGGCAAAACCAATACAATATTGTAAAGTAAAAAAAAAAAAAATAATAAAAATAAATAAATAAATAAAAGTGCCTAAAGATTTATAATTAGAAAAATTCAAGTCAGGCAACCGATTTTCAGGATGTATTCAGAGGTCAAGAACAGATAATTCACACAACAAAACCTCTATCACTGCTTGGGAGTTACTGTTCTTAAATTGATGTAAAGATAGTAAGACCAGGATACCATCTTAAGTATTTAAGACAATGTAAATACTGTAAACCCACCAGCCTAAAGGCTGAACCAAAGCACCGATTTTCAAAATCATGTTACCTTCAATATTTACTAAGTGAATTATGAAGAGTATTATTATAGTCTGCTCTTTAAAGTCTTATTATCAAATAACAGAAAAGATGTAACCATAACTTGGACAATTTAAACTTCTGAAAAGCTATTACTTCCCCAGTTCCAATGTTTCAAAGTTCTTCATAAAAGAATAATATCTGAAAACTAAGATAAGTAACATCCCCCAAACATGAAATCGTCAATCTATCAGAGTCTGAGCGTAAATACATAACTTTTTAATGTACAAGATGCAGTTAAAAATAACATGTTAGTTGTTCCTGTTGTTTATCAAACACATTCATTAGACTGATTAAAAGGGCAATACAAGAATAATTTTCTACAATATGCCAAATAATAGATGAAGTCTTACCTCCATTGCTAAAACTACCATCTGTTGGTCATAGTGATTCAGAAGATTGGGCATGAAGGCAGTGTTATAAGGCAAATCCTGGCACACCCTCAAGGTAATAGGCTCAAAGAAAATAAACTGTGCCTACCTGTATGGCCCACAAACATAGTCAAGGGCCACAGTTAAAAGATGATCCAACTCATAGCCACGCTTTCTCGATTGAATGGGATTCGGATGATCAGGCCTACTCAAGATGTATTTTAGATCTTTGTACACCTACAGGTCTCAGCTTGAAAGTACTTCTTCTATCTTACTGTTAAGTTCTTCAAACAGAATTACTCTGCACCGTCAGAGGTTTGTTAGCTTGGTCTCACAAAAGGCATTTGTTTTTGGTTTCACAATATGGGAAAATGACATCATCTTGCCTCTTCTTTTCATTTTCTTACATCGGGTACCATGTGGCCAACGTGTCAAGTTGATCAACCACATTCCCAAACAACAGATTCCATCTTAGGAGAAGAGCTATTTCTTCCTTTGACTGAAATATCTGAAAAATAATTGAAAAAAAATGGGTGAAATTAGCAATTTCCTCTTAAAATATTACAAGCTTGATATTAAAACTTTGATTAGCTCAGTAAAGTTGCAGGATACAAAATCAGTATACAAAAATCAGTTGCGTTTCTACACACTAACAATCAGCTACTAGAAAGAGAAATTTTAAAATACTGCCTTTGGGACTTTCTGGTGGTCCAGTGATTAAAACTGCACACATCCACTGATGAGCTCCAGTGCACTCCCTGGTGGAGAACTAAAATTCCAAGTGCCAGGCGTGTGGCTAACAACAACAACAACGATCACAAACTTTGACTGCCTTACAGATAAAATACATGGATATTTCAGAAAAGATACGACAGTTTCTCTACCTTCTCATTCTTGCTATAGATATACAAGAGAATCCATAAACAGCATTTAAAGGAAAGCACTATTTCCTCCCTCAGTTGTTTATATAACATATAGTTTAATTTCCCATCTACAGTGGTAGTTTTTCATTTGTCACAAGACATAATTGATCCATTTTGAAAACCTTGCATGCTGCTGTCCTAAATTTTATTTAAATATCTGCCACACTTAATAACAAGTTATTTAAATGTTATTATATACGTTTTAATCATTACATGATTCAGCAGATGGTATCTGTGAAAGGTGTAAACTCTAAAGAAATCAAAAGATATGGATTGAAGCCTCTTTCCGACTATGTGAATCACTTAACTTCTCTGAGCTCAGAATTTTCCTTTCTAAAAACTGCACCTCCCTGTCAAAGATGTATGAGTGAATTATAAAATAATGCCCTCTATAAAAGGTAAAGCAACATCAAACTTTAGGTCGTTTTATTACTGAATGACAGCAGATACAAAGACTTACTTCTATCAACCAATACTGAACTGACAAACAGAAGATTCTAAAAGTAGCATCAGGACATTTTCCCAACAATGCTTCATCCTTTTAGATAGTACAAAAATTCAGTACATAGATGGAGAAAACGTTTGATCAACAAATGCCTCATTATACACAGTCAGGCTGCAGAGAAGAGTCAACTCTAGAGAGTTACAGCATGGAATAGGAATGATTTCCAGTTAAGAGTTTCTACCAAGTTTCAGAGTTGGATTTGACACTGCCTTTCCTGGGGGCTTCCCTGGTGGCTCAGACGGTAAAGAATCCGCCTGCAATGCTAGAGACATGGGTTCGATCCCTGGGTTGGGAAGATTCCCTGGAGGAGGAAATGGCAACCCACTCCAGTATTCTTGCCTGGAGAATGCCATGGACAGAGGAGCCTGGCAGGCTACAGTCCGTGGGGTCGCGGAGAGTTGGATGCAACTTTCACATTCACTTTTTTTCTAGGGACAAAAATATGCATCTCTTTTGGGGCTGGAAGGGTAGGTAGAGCGGAAGGCAGGATTGGTAGGAAAAAAGCATATTCTAAAACTATCATACTTCCATTTGGTTTTGTAATGATGTTAAGTCTGCTTTTACTTTATTTTTGCTTCACAGATGTCAAATATTTCTGTTTGAAGTACACAACCTCAGCTGGGAAAACATGAGAAAGTCAGGTTCAGAAATTCTCAGAGACCCAGGTTAACAGGACAACTCAAATAGATATTAGGGCCTGTGACAGAGAACTTGAACCGTCTTGGCTAAAGCAGAGAAAGAAACTGTCCTTTGCGCACTACCAATGACAGGGACCTCTGCCTCCCAGGCTTTCATTACTGGGCAGAAAAAACTATTTGGAGAAAGTAAAGCCATGGCTGAATCTTGCCAATTTCTCCCCCAAGCATATGGTCTTGAGTAGAAGAAGAGAAAAGTAAAGTCTACAACCTTAGGAATTAGAGACACCGAAGTCACAAGCAACCTCTGCCCCAAACGTTTCATCTCTCTAATACGGAAATCTCTAAATCAGAAATATTTGTTAAAGCTTCTTGGCCTGCCATTTTCTTTCCTCCTTCAAGCTGGGCCCAGAAATGTGATGTCTGGCTATGGAAAAGAGATATTAAACACAGTCATGTATATTTAAGCTTAATTATCATGCAGCACGGTACCAATTATGCGTATCATTACATGTGTCAAATAAGCCCTGAAAGCTTTATTTGGCTACAGTATCAAACATCCATAGAAGTTCCATTTTTGTAGTTTGCTCCTTATGCAGCATGTTCATCTGCTTGCAACTTAAAAAAAATTAAAGGGGACATTGCTCCCTACTGAATATGTGTATAACAATGAGAATTTCAAATTTTTCATTTAGACTATTATTCAAGCTGTATGGGTTCTAAATTTACGGTTCAAAGAAGATGACCACACAAAACTTGAGGCAGAAACAAGGTAATATTGAGTTTTTTAAACCAGATGAGAAACCCCCTTATACTTCTGTCTACTCTATTTTACTTGTTTTTCCCTCAGTTATTCCTTTTGCCTCATTTACAAACAATGCTTCTCACAGACTTACAAAAGTGCTTTCCTTTATGCACTTTAACATTCAAATTTCCATATATCCAAACATTTTTGTAAAATTATTGTTAGCCTGGGATAGGATAAAACCTTAATACATTAAGACTGTAGTTTACGATTATTAAGATAAATAAGAAAAAACAGTAGAATGCCATGAGACAAAAAGAAAAACAGGAACAGTAAAAATATTAAGGAATTCATATTTCTTCCAAATTAGAGGTTCCCTAATTTTAATGTGCAGTAGATTCATAGAAACCCCACGGGTCTAAGAAATCCAAACCTCTGGAAAATGAATGATATACATGCATTCTAATGATTATCTCTGTACTGTTACAAGTGATCTATAAGTTATATTTTGAGAAATGCTATCCTAAAATAGAATAACTTAAAACAGTACAGGATATTTGCACATAATTATGTGCTTAGCAAAAGTAATATATAAAATGAATTTTTTTAAAGCAGATAAAGAATACTACCTTAATAGAAAAATCGAAAAAGGACATAAATTTACAAATGGCCAACAAACATATGAAAAGATACTCAACTTTACTAATAAAAACAGACAAACATGATATTTAACATTTTTGCCAATCAGATGAGCAAAGTAAGAATAACAGAACACAGTATAGGAGAGGGTGCAGAAAAAGGAATATATTCAACATTCCAACACATGGAAGTACTTTTTTTTTTTTGGCTGTCCCACACGGCTTGCAGAATCTTAGTTCCCCAAACAAGGACTGAACCCGGGCCAGAGTAGTGGAGTGTTTAACCACTAGACCGCCAGGAAATTCTCCATTTTCAAATACTACTGGAGGAAAAGCAAAGTAGTTGGTATTTCAAAAAAGTAGCTATGGACATCAAAAGCCCTTAAAATGTATATAATTTGATTCAGCAGACCCATTCTACAATTTATGCTAAGAAAGTAAACACAAGTACACATGATGTATAACTGAAATTTTAGTACAAAAACCCAGAGAGAATCTGAAAGTCTGCCAATATGGAATTGGTTAAACTAAGGTACAACCAACCTATAACACACTCACTAAAAATGATGAGCAGGATCTGTATATACTGACTTCAAAAGACAGTAACACTACAAAAACTGAAAAATAAAATTTTAAATGGTTTACAAAACAGCATATAGTCTCCCACTTCTGTCAAAAATATACATACACGGTACAGAATAAAACTACCTGAACTGTTTAAAAATACAATATTATAGGGACTTCCCTGGCAATCCAGTGATTAGGACTCCACACTTCTATGTCAGGGAGCTCGAATTTCATCACTGGTCAGGGAATTAAGGTCCCACAAGCTGCACAGCGTGGTCAAAAAACAAAAACAAAACAAAAAAGTAGTAAAGTATTATAAATGCTGCAATGTTATTTTAAAGTCTGTCACATGTTATTTATGTATGGGAACATTAAGTGCTAAATCTATGAATGTGTGCTGACAATACTACTACTTGAATCAACGATTTACTGGCTGTTGATTAAATAACAAGCCAAGGGACACAAAAATACCCTCCTACAGGTAGCAAGAAAAGCGCCTTCTCAAGAGGGTCTTAGAAGCCCAGGCAGAAAAGTGAATTCAGAGGGCCTCTGTGCTCCAAAGAAATAGCCTGATAGAGAGAGAAAAAGAAAGACACGGGGATCAGAGCTCTGATGGAGCAAAGGTGTTTTAATTAACATGGTGTGGGCATATAGACTGTCTTACAAGGTAGTTATTCTCAGCAAAGATAAAGATTAAAATTCCAGACTTACAAAACATAGGTGATCCATATTAAAGAGAGAGAGAGTTGTAAACAATCACTTTTACCGTATGGTTCACAAGAAGGAAGAGGGTACTTACCTCCGTATAGAAAATCTAGTGAAGGAAATGCCTGGATTTCTCAGCCCCCGGGGAGACACTTGAGTCTTTAGGAATTAGTAAGGAACAGAGAATTTCTGACAGATCCAAAACAGCACACAGGAAGCCTCCTGTTAAATGCTTCCTGAAAACTAATTACCTTATTTTCCTGACAGTTTCAAAGCATTTGGGGAGAGGGGGGTAGAGGAGGAACCTCTTATTTCACTAAATAAAAGGCAACACTGTAAGAAGAACTGCATCTTAATTATCTTTTATTTTCAGCGACATCCTTGCAAGCCTGCCCACTTAAACTTTTACATCACTTTCCTATCTTATTACCTCTATGCTGTGGTTTGGTACTTCAAACAAACACTTTTTTTCCCCCTTCTTCTTATGGAGTAAAAAGATGGTATTGATTTGCTTAAAAGTACCGATGAGGGGGAAAAAAAGGATGGAGGGAAATCATTATCTTGAGGAGTAAATGGTTCTTAATAACAGAACTATGGATTTATCCATCCCTTTGACTGTTAGCATGCCACTAAAGGCTAAAAGAAGGCTCAAGAGGGAGGTTAACATCCCCCTCGTCAAGTGTTTGTTTCCTTGCTCCTGCGGTATTGGCTTTGCCAAGTAACCCAATTCCCGTACATAAACGTTACAGGTCTCTCCAAACTACTTCTATAAAATAAGATATTGTTTGACCAATCTTATCGAGCAGTCATTTATTTCTATAGCTGCTGGTCTGCTCTGCTGCTCTGTCTGCCTACATTCAGAAGGGAACAAAAATTCAAAATTTCATTTATTCTGGGCCCAGAACCAGACCTTTTGTCCTTCCTAGATATTTTGCAACTTCGAGTTGACTCCTCTGCCTAAATTAGTGGCATATGTATGCTTTTGTTCTTTTAAGAAAGAAAGAAAGAAAAAACCACCCCTTATTCTCTTATTGAGGAAGGCAACTAATTCTGAAAAAAGCCTCTAGAAAGATGTTAAAATGTCTTGAAATGTTTAACAGAACCTTATTTCAGAGGCTATGGATGAACCTCCCCGAGGTACCCCAGGGCAAACACACGGAGCGTCCAAGGGGGCAGAGGGGAAAGCCTCAAGGAGGCATATGCAGACTTCGCAAAACTGACGGGAGGGAGGAGAGGGGACAACTTTCAGGACTAGAAACAGGAAGCAGTCCAGATGCTGCGATGCCGCCCGCACCCCCGCACCCAGCCCTCCGTGCATCGTCCCCCCGGCAAGCAGCCGCGTGCTCCACCCACAGCCCCCAGTGGCCCGGGAGCACCACACGCCCCTGCGGCGCCGACCGAGCCCCAGGGCTGGGCCGAGGGCAGCGTGCAGGGAGCGCGGGCCACACTCGAACAGGTTGCTCGGCGCAGATTCGGGACCGAGAGGGTTAATCCAGTCTGCGCACACAGTCCGCCCAGCGCCAAACTCGGGCTCCCCCGCCGGCCCGCCATCCACCCCGAGAAAGCCCGGAGACACCCCTCCACAGCACAGCGCCCAAGGCTTTTGTTTTGTCGGAGACGAGAATAACGATCCTTGAGGAGGAGGTGCCACAGCTGCTCGTGGCTCTTTGGCACAGGCTTAGACCGAGGAGCGGGCAGCTGCCGCGGCACCTCCTCATTCCCCACTCCCAAGTCCTTTTCCCGCTGAGCAGGACGGGAAGGGGCCTGCACGACCCGGGGCTCACCTCACACCTCGGGGCCGGGCTCCCGGGGGGCTTCAGCGCCGGCCGGGGGCGGCCGCAGTTCCCTCAGGTAAACAGAGCCAGCGAAGACCACCAGCGTGTGCCTCCGAGCGACCGAGAGCTTTCGCGATGGCCGCGGCACATGCGCACGCACGTACGGCGCAGGCGCGCTGCGCACGCTCGGCCGAGCGCTCCTAGTTTGAGCCCAGCTTCTGGATACCATCTGCAGGTTTCGTTGCTCTTGACCTCGCGCCGAGGCTGATGCCCGGCCTTGTCCTGCTCCGGCGGAGTCGTTCCGCGCTCTGGAAGCTTTTCTTAAATGCCCTCAGTCCCCTTTGCAAAGCTCTCCCTCCCTTCCCTGCTGAGACAGTGCAGCGACTCGCATCACTCAAGCCTGGAACGCTATTATTGAGAGACCACCAAAACCTGTTTGAGAACCAGCGTGCCCCCTGGGAACCCGGGGATTGGAATTGATTAAGAGGCGGGTGCTGAGAGTGGTACTGGGTGCAGATAGAGGTAGTCAGCTTTCATATTGCAGAGCTCCAGGCTGAAGCAGCAGAGCAGATACCCTCTTTACCAACACCCACTTTAGTGAGCAGGTGGGGCTTGAGGTTATTGGTGACATGCCCCATCTTCTGTTCTTTGAGAAATGTTTCTTCTCTCTTTTTCTTCGTAAGTGATTTTATTTTTTTCTACCTAAGCTATTTCAGAACTTAAAGATTCCTTAGAAATCATCTAAACCTAACCTCTCATTATTCAGACGTGGAAAAGAATGGTCCAGAAAGGTTAAAAAGACTTAGCCAAAGCCAGGCAGCGTTTTAAGGGCTGAGTCTGGATTCACTCATTCCAAGCCAAAGCTGTTACCTTTGCCTCTATCATTTTACCTACCTTCCTTTCTCTTCCTTTCCCTCCCTTTTCAACCTAGACTTCACAGGCATCATTTTGTTCTATGGTAGCACACAGGACTTAAAGAAATACTTTGATCTTGTAGCATAGTATGACTGTACTTAAGGTTCTTCAACTGTACACTTGGTTAAAATGGTGTATTTTAGTATGATCTTCTGTCTGAATCTTTGCCACCCCATGTTAGGAGACTGACCAAAAACAGCTATATAATCTGTGGTTTGTCCAAACCCTTGGGACACATCTCTGTGGCCTCTTTAATTATAGGCAACTATTTTATACAAAGAAAAGTGGAAGTGTTAGTCCCTCAGTCGTGTCCGACTCTTTGTGAGTGATCCAATGGACTGTAGCCCACCAGGTTCCTCTGTCCATGGACTTCTCCAGGCAAGAATACTGAAGTGGGTTGCCATTCCCTTCTCCAGGGGATCTTCCCGACCCAGGGATGGAACCCAGGTCTCCTGCATTGCAGCCAGATTCTTTACTGTTTGAGCCACCAGTGAAACAATCTGTTTTGAAGATGCTCCCTAAATGACAATAAATACTGAGCTTAGACAGTCATAAATATCGTTTAATGTCAGAAGATGAGCTATGCGAATTGCACCATAAAGGGGATCTGAAATGACATTTTCAATTTCGTTAATAAATACTAATGCAGTAATACTTTCTTAAAAAAAAAAATACCATTGATCCATAGGCTGATTCTTATCAAGTCATTGTGTCTTGTGGAGCCAACACTGCCTCTACTGAAGGTGAATGAAGC
Organism: Bubalus kerabau; assembly: GCF_029407905.1. NCBI lineage: Eukaryota > Metazoa > Chordata > Mammalia > Artiodactyla > Bovidae > Bubalus > Bubalus kerabau. Next base: position 415,819 of record NC_073637.1, on the reverse strand, counting down.
AGCTAAGAGCATTTATGAAAAGCAGTATAGACCTGCTTCGGGTACTTCTAGATCCCTTGTACCTTCAGATCCTCTAGAGATGTGCTGCTCTCGCATTTTTATGCAGTTTACACATGGTCTTGTGAAAACTGTCAGGCATAGAACATATCTTGGCTCCTAGTGGGAGGTGGGAATGATGTAGAAATTATCGTTGAATGTATCAACATGATCACATCTCAGAAATAGACCACTGAGTGAAAGAAGCGAACTACAAAGTATGTAAATTATGATAGCTCTTTAAAACAGTCACACTGTTTACAAGGTCAAACATGTATATATAATAAGCAAAAAAAGTGGACAAGTAGGCAGCACACTAAATTTTATGACAGTGGATGCCTCTAGGCAGGCAGGGTGGGAAATGAGATCTGGGCAGCATGTAAAACAGGCTTCAACTCTTAATCACACACATGAAGCAAAATGTTAACATTTTTAAAAAACTCTGCAGGGAGAAAAGGGTGTTTCTTAGGCAAGTCTGTAAACTTTTCTTTATGGTTGAAATGTTTCCTTTAAAAATAATGTTGAGGGGCTTCCCTGGTGGTCCAGTAACTAAGATTCCACCCTCCCAATGCAGAGGACCTAGGTTTAATCCCTGGTCTGGGAACTAGTGAAAGACAGGGAAGCCTGGAGTGCTGCAGTTGATGGGGTTTCAGAGTCACACACGACTTAGCGACTGAAGAACAACTGGGAACTAGATTCCACAAACTGCAACTAAAGATCCAAGATCTTGTGTGCTGCAACTAAGATCCAGTGCAGCCAAATAAATATTTTTAAAAGGAATTAAAAAAAATTAAATGAAAGTAATGTTAAATTTTCAAGGACATTGAGCCAATGTGCTCACCGTGAACACAATGTGAATGGTGGTGTTCACTGGGGGATCAGCAGTCACACTGATGAAGAGCTGAACAAGGAGAGGTCCAGAGGATGCTAGTTGAGAGGATCAATGAAAGGGACCTTATTTTCAGGGATAAAAATATTCAGATCTAACAGGGATAAAGTGTCGGGCTCTCTTTAATCCCATCTTTCTTTCATTCAATGTTATAACCACCAATAGAAAGTCTTTAGGGCTTCCCTGGTAGCTCAGGAACTTCACCGAGACCCAACACTCTCCCAGGGAGTTGTTAAAACTGGTCTCTTTCTGGATGAACCCATTTTGAAACCATCCATGTTAACCGGTAATACATGGTAATTCAGTAATGCATCTACTTACCTCCCCCAGGCCTCCACCCCTGCAAAAGTCTTTGTTTATTCATTTTACGTACAACCTGATCATAAAACTTACAACCATACTTAAAACCACTGGGATGGAATTCAGACACCATAAGTTTCAATTTGGCCACTTACTGATCCTTTGTCAACTCTAAAGAAAGCAGCAACCTCTATGAGCTTTACTTTTCATTTTCTTTTTAAACGGGAGATATACGAATGCTGCCTATTTCAAAACAATGAAACAATATAAACATAGGGTTTACATTTATTTACCTTGGAAGAGAGTACATTTTTATGTATTTTAGAGAACGTGAGATAATGAGAAAAGTCTTCTTTTTTGAATTTGGTTAGCTGCTGCCCATAAGAACTGTTTTACACTAACCAGATGTCCCTTCTGAAATGTTGTTTTTCTCCAGCATTAGTTTATAGTTCTATACCAGTAGTTATTTCTACATTGTACTTTCAAATCCTCCTCATTAGATTTCTTTTTTTTTATTCTTGCATTCTCACTCTGCCTCTCATTACATGGTAGATGCTTCATAAATTTCATTAATGAAATTAGACCAGATTGAAAAATTCCCCAAATTTGGAGTTATCCTTATTCAGGCATGCCATCTGCTGGTTCCCTGGTGTATCTGTTAGTCGGCCTAAATTCCTTAATCCAATCAAGTACAATTCATGTGGAAGCATTGCTGAGTTTGTGTGTTGGGCAATTTTCCCACGTTCTTTCACTTCCTGTGTGCAGGTGCTATTCTTTCATTGAACCTCTCCATAATTGTTTTTCCTGCAACCTTCTTTTACCTGTTGGCCACTCTAAAAACCCGGAGAAACGGAGTTTACGTTTCAGAACCCCGGAGTGACCAGAACGATATAACTGGGCATGCTCAGTAGGTTGGCCTGATTTGGAACATACTTACAGCTTGAAAGGGGGCATTTAATGCTGTTTGTTTCAGGATTGGCTGCATATTCGTCCTGGCACTCTATTGAGAGATGGCAGCCTTTCCCACCCTCTGGGCCCTCCCACTTTTCCATTTTGTCCCCGTGCCCAAATTTGGAGCCAGCCCTCCAGGATCTCCCAGCCAATCAAGAGACCACACATTGTTGCCTAAGAGACCCCGGATGCCAGCGAAAAGATTTATAGGTAGTGATTGGCCTACTGGAAGGGGTGGGGGCTAGACGGAGTCACAGAAACAGGAGCTATGGCAACACCAGCGCTAGAGGCTTGAGGAGAAAGACTTGAAGAGAAAGCCTTAAAGAGGTGAGAGCAGTGATCGGTGCATGAAAAAGATGGAGACTCTTTTGAGAGCTCTTCTCTCAGGTCCTCCTGGGCTTCTCACGAGGCTTGGCAGTGACCCCGGGAATTACATTTTGCTGTGTATTAGCAGTTAAATGACCAGGTGCATCGTATATATGAAATTAACAACCAACAAATAATTACTTCTGTGCTTATCAAAGCACTAGGTCTTTGCATTGTCTTATAGTTTCTCTTTGTTTCCACCTAGTTGAATATAAGATGAATTCATATTTAAATCTAGATCAGATCAGATCAGATCAGTCACGCAGTCGTGTGCGACTCTTTGCGACCCCATGAATCACAGCACGCCAGGCCTCCCTGTCCATCACCAACTCCCGGAGTTCACTGAGACTCACGTCCATCGAGTCAGTGATGCCATCCAGCCATCTCATCCTCTGTCGTCCCCTTCTCCTCTTGCCCCCAATCCCTCCCAGCATCCGAGTCTTTTCCAATGAGTCAACTCTTCGCATGAGGTGGCCAAAGTACTGGAGTTTCAACTTGAGCATCATTCCTTCCAAAGAAATCCCAGGGCTGATCTCCTTCAGAATGGACTGGTTGGATCTCCTTGCAGTCCAAGGGACTCTCAAGAGTCTTCTCCAACACCACAGTTCAAAAGCATCCATTCTTCGGTGCTCAGCCTTCTTCACAGTCCAACTCTCACATCCGTACCCTATTTCCTGATCATTTCCTGGCAGTCTCTATTTCCTTCTCTGATGATACTGCAGCGTACAATGGGTGAGCTGTGTGTTAGTGGAGAAACTCAACCGTGTTCTGCTCTGTAAACGCCAAATAAAAACCCGATTATCCTGAGTCTAACCCCAATGTTCGGTTCCTAATGTTGAGTTGTACCTTCTTTGCCACTAGCTTTCATCCTTAAACCACCTCACCTCCACTATTGTGTTCATTCATTCCGCTGATTGAGACAAGGTTTTATTGAGCACCTACTGTGTACTACTGAGTTTAGGATTCAGGTGAGCACATTCAGAAAACCACATTAGCAGAGAAGCACCAGTTTTGTACCACATTCTCTGATCTGAAGTTCAGTGTGTCTGTACAGATAGTGCATGAAGGGAGAGGAAGGAGGATGAACCAAAAAGGTAAATTCATGGTGCACCTAGATCAGCATGCTAAGGATTCTGTAGCCCTTACTGAGTCTCTGAAGGTTTTTGAGCTGACAAATGACAAACAGACCTTTAAAAAAATACTTCCCTGAATAGAGTAGTGGTTAGCCAAAGTTGGGGAGGAGGGAAGTGTGGAGATATTGATCAAAGGGTACAAACCTTCAGTTATAAAAGGAATAAGTTCTAGAGACCTTATGTACAGCAAGGTGACTATGTGGTGATGGTGGTGGTAGTTTAGTCGCTAAGTTGTGTCCCACTCTTGCAACCCCATGGACTGTAGCCCACCAGGTTCCTCTGTCCATGGGATTCTCCAGGCAAGAACACTGGAGTGGGTTGCCATTAACTTCTTCAGGGGATCTTCCTGCCCAGGGATCATGGTGACTATAGTTAATAATAATATATTATATACTTGAAATTTGCTAGAAGAGTAGATCTCCAGGGTATTCACACACACAGAAGCACACACATGCACACACATGCACACACACACAGTAACTATGGGAGGTGATGGATATGTTACATAGTTTGGTTGTGGTAAGCATCCCACAATGTGTACATATACTAAAATATCACCTTAAATATATACATTTTTAATATATGTATATTAATTATATACACACATTATGTACACATGTATACATGTATGTATACATGTACATGTATACATGTACATGTGTATACATGTATACATACATGTATACATTTTAATATATGTATATTAATTATATACATACATTATGTACACATGTATACATGCGTGTATACATGTACACGTATACATGTACATATGTATACATGTATACATACATGTATACATTTTAATATATGTATATTAATTATATACATATATTATGTACACATGTATACATGTATGTATACATGTATGTATACATGTACATATATATACATGTACACATATAATATGTACACATAATATGTACATATTAATATATGTACTAAATATATACATTAAAAAAAAAACCCTCTTGTAGTAGACTGTAATCTCCATTATAGGCAAGACTTGTCTTTATACCTGTAATACAGACCTAAGAAGTCTTTAGTGAAGTTGTGCAATGGTGACAGTGTGAAGAATGGCTTTGAAGATGGGATTGGAGGTGTGTTACCACTGGAACTTGACCAGAGGACCTAGCCTTGCCTTTAAGCATGACACTAGAAGCACACACTGGGGGTAAGGGCCAGAAGCCCTTTTTCTTCCCCTTTATCCAAAGAAAAATTAAAGGGGAACATGCAAGGACAGCCATTAAGGGGGAAAGAGGTCATGAAAAAACAACAGCCAGGTTTGTATGTAGAAGGAGGGAAGGCAACTTGCTTTGTCTTGTAATTTTTTGGTATGTTGTATGAAAGCGTCTGAGTGGTCTATACTGTGAACCAGTGTGGACATGCAGATATGCACACTGCCCATCTTCTAGAGTGGACAGAGGAAAAAAACTGTAAAAGGATAATGACAAAAACCAGGGCAGGATACCTCCATATGCCTGCTTCAGGAAGACTATTACCAAGAGGGCTCTTTTGCTCAGCCAGGCCCATCTCCTGAAAACCAAACTTTACTCAAATTGACTTGAAAAAAAAGCCTAATTCAAATGATTTCTAGCTCTGAAGAACCAGGAATGAAAAAACAAAAACAAAACAAAAAAACCAGCAAAACCTTAGGGAGGACCTGGAAAAACTACTTTGTTTTAATCAGAAATCGTGCTTAGAATCAGTCAGATTGTTTTCTACTCAAACTAGGAAAAGAGAGTTTCTGAGCTTACAACAGAAGGTTTTAACCTGGTATAAGCAAAATGTAATGTTAATATGCGGAGAAGGCAATGGCACCCCACTCCAGTACTTTGCCTGGAAAATCCCATGGATGGAGGAGCTTGGTAGGCTTCAGTCCATGGGGCCACTAAGAGTCGGACACGACTGAGTGACTTCCCTTTCACTTTTCACTTTCATGCATTGGAGAAGGAAATGGCAGCCCACTCCAGTGTTCTTGCCTGGAGAATCCCAGGGATGGGGGAGCCTGGTGGCTGCCGTCTGTAGGATCACACAGAGTTGGACACGACTGAAGTGACTTAGCAGCAGCAGCAGCAATGTTAATATGAATTTTTCTAGGGAGAAGATTCATAGTTTTCATCGTATCCTCAAAGAGTTTTATAGCCCTGAAAAAAATAAAATAAAAGATGGAAAACAATTGGTTTAAGGAATTCCCTGGCAGTCCAGAGGTTAGGACTCTGTATGTTCATTGCCGAGGACCAGGGTCAATCCCTGGTTGGGGACTAAGATTTTGCAAGCCGAGTGGCTTAGCCTAAACAGATAAATAAAAATTGTTGTGTACACACAACTTCAATCAATTTAAATAGAAGAAACATCAACCATGAATAAATAGCAATAAAGAAGGAAATATGTGATTTTTAACTGAGCAGATCTAGACTCAGTGACCATGCTTTATATATTTGCCTGCTCATGTGTATTTTTATAGCAGCCAATTAATAATACTGTAATGAAATCATTTCTTACATCTTTGCAACTTAGCTGTTAGGAGCTAAGAATGTGAGGGCTCATCTGAACCTCCTTTATTTCCCCTTATTCCAGTGGAGTGGTATCAGCAGGCAACTGCAGGAAGACATTATCTATGGTTTAAAACCCTGAGGTTTTAAAACTATTGGCTTTCTCTTCAGCTCTAATTTAAACCTGAGAGGGAATATTACATGTCAAGTGAGAGTCACAAAATTTCAGATCTAGCATTTGGGGGAATCCTCTGTAAGTCCAAAACTAACGGTTAATTTAAAAAATATATATTTGTTTTTATTTATTTGGCTGTGCCAGGTCTTCGTTGTGGCATGTGGATCAAAATATTGTCTGGGTGAATTCCCTGGTGGTCCAGGGGACCTGGGTTCTATCCCTGGTCAGGGAACTACATCCCACATGCCCTAACAAAGACCTGGCTCAGCCAGATAAATAAATAAAAAGAAATCTTTTTTTAAATTGTCTTATATTTGTTGCTATACTTTTTGGAGCCCTGGGTCAGGCAGGCAAATCCTGTGCAGGCTCCAACTCAGCACCACTGCTTTGGATCTGAAACAAACCTTCAGAGAGGAAGAAGGCACAAACAAACAGAAACACTGACGCTATATACTGAAAAATGCCATCCATCTGCTTTAAATATTTTTTACCTTAAAATATTTTGTTGTGCCCCCTTCAAGGAGAGGCTTTGAAGAACTCTGGAAATAACAGGAAGTTCTAAGAAAGTCTGTGGTGATGCTATTTTTTTTTTAACTTTTTATTTTGTGTTGGAGTATAACCAATTAACAGTGTTGTGGTAGTTTCACATGAACCATGAAGGGTCTCACCCATACATATACATGTATCCATTCTCCCCCAGCCAGGCTGCCATTGAGCACAGTTCCTTGTGCTATATCATGGGTCCCTGTTGGTTATCCATTTTAAGTATAGCAGTGTGTACCTGCCCAAGTCAATCCTAAAGGAGATCAGTTATGAGTATTCATTGGAAGGACTGATGCTGAAGCTGAAGCTCCAATTCTTTGGCCACTTGATGCAAAGAGCCCACGCATTAGAAAAGACCCTGATGCTGGGAAAGATTGAAGGCAGGAGGAGAAGGGGATGCCAGAGGACGAGATGGTTGGATGGCATAACTGACTCAATGGACATGAGTTTGAGTAACCTCCGGGAGATGGGAAAGGACAGGGAAGCCTGGCATGCTGCAGTCCATGGAGTTAGTCGGACATGACTGAGGGACTACTTGCAAAAAGTTTCAAAGCTAGTAAGTTTTAGAGCCAGGATCCAAACTGTGTAATGTAAAAAGTTTTGGTTGCAAACAACAGAAATAGATTCTAGCTAATGTGTGTGTGCTGTGTGCTTAGTCGCTCAGTTGTTTCCAACTCTTTGTCACCCGCCAGGCTCCTCCGTCCATGGGGATTCTCCAGCCAAGAATGCTGGAGTGGGTTGCCATGCCCTCCTCCAAGGACTCTTCCCAACCCAGGGATCGAATTCAGGTCTCCCGCACTGCAGGCAGATTCCTTACCATCTGAGCCACCAGGGATGCCCCTACAAGAAGGGTCTTCTAGCTAATGTAGGTGAAATTTATTGAAGGCTATCAGGTGGCTCACAAAATGGATAAGAAAGGACATGCATGCATGCTAAGTTGCTTCAGTCGTGTCTGATTCCTTGTGACCCTGTGGACCATAGCCCACCAGGGTCCTCTGCCCCAGGGATTCTCCAGGCAAGAATACTGGAGTGGGCTGCCATGGCCTCCTCCAGGGGATCTTCCTGGCCCAGGGATCAAACCTGCATCTCTTCTGTCTCCAGAATTGGCAGGCAGATTCTTTACCACTAGCACCACCAAGGAAGCCCCTCCAAGAAGAGTCTAAGAACAGCTTAACAGTCTACTCAGAGCATCTATGGTACTTTGAATGATCACCTTGGCTGTAAAGCAAGGATAAGCCAGCATCAGTTACCTGGCCTAGCTTAGTCTTATGACTGGGCAAGGGGAGGCCGCCTCGATTAACCAACCCAGCAGACCCTAAACACTGAGGGAAAAGTAATCCCTCGTGGAAATTAGAGTGCTTTAATCCAATGAAGACATACATAGGGACTTCCCTGGCTGTCCAATGGTTAGAATTGGATCATAAAGAAGGTTGAGCATTGAAGAATCGATGCCTTTTAATTGTGGTACTGGAGAAGACCTTTGAGACTCCCTTGGACAGCAAGGAGATCAAATGAGTCCATCCTAAAGGAAATCAACCCTGAATATTCATTGGGAGGACTGATGCTGCAGCTGAAGCTCCAGAACTTTGGCCACCTGATGCAAAGAGCCGACTCCTTGGAAAAGACCCCGATGCTGGCAAAGATTGAAGGCAGGAGGAGAAGGGAGGCAAAAGAGGATGAGATGGTTGGATGGCATCACGAACTCAATGGACATGAGTCTGAGCAAACTTGGAGATAGTGAAGGACAGGGAAGCCTGGTGTACTTCAGTCCATGGAGTTGCAAAGAGCTGGGCACAACTTAGTGACTGAACAACAGCAGTCATGGTTAAGACTCAACATTTCCGATACAAGGGATGTGAGTTCATCTCCGGTGGGAGAACTGAGGTCCCACATGCCGTGAGGCCACAAAAATGAAGGCAGACATATACAGTACTGGGTGTACTGTATATTTTCCCCAGTGTATTTTTCTCAATAAACCCAAATCTGTCCATATATAAATTCTTGGCCTTGTCCATTGTACTATTCTACTTCTTAAACATGGTAGCAAGCTAGAGCCCTTGTTAGCTAGATGTCAGAAAGTTAACAGAGGAAGAAGGAGGTCACAAGGGACAAAATGGAGTAGATCAGATTGCACAGTGATTTTATAAATACTTCTTTCTGACCAATATGGTGTGTTCTTAGCTAAGAGTGATTCTGATTTTTCCCGCTTGGTCCAATGAAAATCAAACAGAGTTAAACAGACCTGGGTCTGATTCTCTGTTTCACCACCTACTGTCTGTATAACTCTGGGCAAAGCAAAGTGAGCCTCATTTTCTTCATCTGTAAAATAAGCTAAAACCCACCACCTTACCATATTGTTATGGGTTTAATTGAGCAAACCTGTTAAGTGCCTGACATATAAAATACTCCCAGTAAATGTCACTCTCCCCCTAGTCCCTGTCCCAGTGTATTGAAAAAGATTATATGGTATTAGTATTTTTAGTATTCTGAAGATTGTATGATTCATTTCTTCTGAAGACATAGTTTTTCTTACAGAAGAATATCCAGTTATTTCATGATGGCATTTGCACCTCCAAAAAACACAAATGGTCCCAAAATGCAGACAAAGATGAGTACCTGGACACCCCTAAACCATCAGCTTTTGAATGACCGGGTGAGTAATAAGAACTATTGTATTAGTTGAAATCATACTTTGAAGGGAGAAAAAGCATTAAAATTTTGGTAATCAAAACATGAACAGGAATTGCTTAGGATTGTATAGTGGATAAAAAAAAAAAACAAAAACAAAAAACAAAATGAAGGATTTCTTCAAAAATTTTAATTGAAAAAAACTGAAATACATTTAGAACAAAAATAAAGAAAACTTTAATTAAGCCCCAGTTACCTGGCCAGAGTTGGCAAGAGATACAAAGTTCCTGCTTAGAAAGAAAGATCTTAGGGACTTCCCTGGTGGTCCAGTGGCTAAGACTCTTTGCTCCCAGGGCTGGGGCCCAGGTTCTATCATGGGCCAGGAAATTCAGTCCCACATACTGCAACTAAAGACCTTGTGTGCTGCAACTAAGACCCAGCACAGCCAAATAAATTAATAAACATTTTTTAAAGATTTAGGAGATGAGAAGGAAGAGTGTCTACCAGCTCCCCTTCACCTCCATATCCAACTGGTTTTCAGGTTCTGTGAGTCTTCCTCCGAGGTCTCTTCATCCAGACCCCTTTTCTCCTTTGACTTGTGCACATCCAGCTCCACGTTCTCAGTTCACACACTCACCCCCCTTTGCCTGGCACATTGCAGTAACCCCTCAGCTGGTTTCACTGTCTCTAATCCATCCTCTATTCTGGTCCCAGAATGATCTTTCTAAAGTACCAAACTAATCCTATGAAGCAAGAGATAACAGACTGTTCCAAAGAATAAATTCCACCCTACCCACCATGCATAGCACTGAGGACCCCTTCATGTGTGTTAGTCACCGAGTCATGTCCGACTCTTGGAGACCCCATGGACTATAGCTGGCCAGGCCCCTCTGTCTGTGGGATTCTCCAGGCAAGAATACTGGAGTAGGTTGCCATGACCTCCTCCAAGGGATCTTCATGACCCACGGATCGAACCCAGTGTCCTTTATATCACCTGCATTAGCAAGTGAGTTTTCTTTTTTTAATTTATTTGGTTGCAATTTTGTTGAAGCATGTGAACCCTTAGTTGAAGCATGTGGGATCTAGTTCCCTGACCAGAAATCAAACCCAGGCCCCCTGCATTGGGAGCATGGAGTCTTAGCCCCTGGACAACCAGGGAAGTCCCAGCAGGTGAGTTCTTTAACACTGGCTCCACCTGGGAAGCCTGAAGAGCTTTTGTCAAATTTTATGAGAATTTCTAGGGAATTCCCTGGTGGCCCAGTGGCTCAGTCTGTGCTCCCAATGCAGGGGGCTGGGTTCCATCTGCGTTCAGGAAACTAGATCCCACATGCCGCAAGAGTTTGCATGCTGCAGCTAAAGAACCCACATGGCACAACTAAGACCCAGTGCAGTCAAATAAATAAAAATGTTTAAAAATTTCATGATTATTTCTAGATGAGCAATGATAAGAGAAATAACAATTTCTATTAGAAATGATATTTATTTTGTTGTTCAGAACTCCCATTTTATCACCCCCCCCCCCATTTTTAGTTTGGTTTAGTTAGGTTCTAGTTTGGAGTAAAACTATTTTCAAAAATCTTAGCCTGCCATATGTAAAATAGATAGGCAATGGGAATTTGCTGCATGGCTCAGGAAACTCACACAGGGGCACTGTATCAACCTAGAGGGGTGGGGTGGGGAGAGAGAGGGGCTGCCAAGTCACTTCAGTCTTGTCCGACTCTGTGCGACCCCATAGACGGCAGCCCAACAGGCTCCCCGGTCCCTGGGATTCTCCAGGCAAGAACACTGGAGTGGGTTGCCATTTCCTTCTCCAATGCATGCAAGTGAAAAGTGAAAGTGAAGTCGCTCAGTCGTGTTCGACTCTTCGCGACCCCATGGACTGCAGCCTACCAGGCTCCTCCGTCCATGGGATTCTCCAGGCAAGAGTACTGGAGTGGGGTGCCATCGCCTTCTCCAAGACAGAGGGGAGGGAGGTTCCAAAGGGAGGGGATATATGCATACCTATGGCTGATTCATGTTGAGGTTTGATAGAAAACAACAAAATTCTGTCAAGCAAAATCCTTCAATAAAAAAATAATTAAAATTAAAAAATTGTCAAATTACTATGTTGTACACCTGAAACTAACATTATATTGTATGTCAATTATAATTCAATAAAAATTAAATATAATACAAATAAAAAAAATCTTGCACCGTGTATATACCCATATGTATGTGAATGAATGTATCAGTACTTAGACACACACATGGAATTTGCATATGTATACAGCAAACTGATAATAGTGAGTGCACAAGTGCTCAGTCTTGTCTGACTCTTTGCAACTCCACAGACTGTAGGCCTCCAGGCTCCTCTGTCCGTGGAATTTTCCAGGCAAGAATATTAGAGTGGGTCGCCATGCCCTCCTCCAGGGAATCTTCCCATCCCAGGGATTAAACCCACGTCTCTTTATGTCTCCGGCATCGGCAGGTGGGTTCTTTACCGGTTGAGCCACCAGAGAAGCCCAACTATCAATAGTGGTTTCCCCTAAAAAGTTGGACAACATGGAAGAGTGGGAGGAAAGTCTGTTAGAAGAGAGAGTTTTTGTTTTTTTTTTTATCCTATACAGTGCAATATTTAACCATTTAAAAAACAAATATAAGTAAAAGCGAGCAAAGAACAGTAATGCTGAGAATTAAAAAACACGGGTTCCAGATCAGCTATACTAAATAATCTCCAGGGAAAAGAAAACCGAGAAGAACGTGAGGAGCAAGCATGAAGGGAATTGGTCGTATCTTCAATATGATGGGAAAATACAAGAGCCGTTGGAGCAGGATGGTGACAGAATTGCATCTGCATTTCCAAACGGTCATCTTGCTCCACATCACTAATGACTGGAGAGACTCAACTCCAAACGCCAATGGGGACCACTTCGCCTGAGTCCGACTGGGCCTCATTGCAATGTCTGTCCATAGCAGATGCTGGAGAAGCTGTGGAGCAAAGGGAACTCTCCTCCACGGTGAGTAGGAATGGGAGTTGGTACAGCCGGGATGGAAAAGAGTATGGAGGTTCGCGAAGGAACTAAAAGTAGAAGTAGCCTATGGTTCAGCAGTCCCACTCCCAGGCATAGATCCACCCCCAGTACAAGCCAACAAGCTAGATGCCCCGTTTGGGCACATCGATCTGTGCGCGCGCTCGCATGCGCATGCGCGATCGCCTGCGAGGCTGGGGGTGGGGCGGGGGCTGGGGCTCTGGCTGGAGTCGGTGCAAGCCCCGGGATTGCCTGAGGCAAGCCAAAGGAGCCCCAGAGGGAGACGGGACGGCCGGTCGTCTGGTTTCCTGAAAGCCGAATGCGAATGCGGAGGGGCTCACGGGCCGCGGGGAGGCAACCCAGGTCTGCAGCGGGAGTCGGGGCCCCGGCCACCCACTCACTATCCCCCGCCCCGGGAGGGGCTGGGGCTGCGGGGGTGGCGGGGGGGGGGCGAGGGGGGTGTGGGTCCAAGAATTGGGACGCGGGGCGGGGGCTAAAGGACCTCTTCTGGTAGGCAAAAAAGCCTCCAGCTCCCGGAATTCCCAGGTGGTCTCCCATCCAAGATACTAAACAGGCCCGACCCTGCTTAGCTTCCGAGATCAGACGAGATCGGGCGCCTTCAGGCCGATAGGGCCGGAGACGTCCGCGGCCGCCGCGGGGCGCCCTAAGAGCCTTGCGCTTCGCCTCCCTTTCGCTCTGACCTGCAGGTCGGGCCAACGGGCCGCACCTCTCCTCGGGGGCCGTGCTGTACTTGAGCCGCACGACCCGCGACCGCACTCCAGCCTGCTGACGCCGGCCCGGCCCCCGAACACAGCCAACACCAGACCAGCAACCGCCTGGCCGGGCCCGGGCCCGATGGGCTTCCAGGACCCCCCAGTGACCGGGAGGGCGTGCGTGCGTGCGTGCGCGCGGGGCCTGGGCGGTGGGCTGAGGGGTGCGGAGGTCTCGGCGCCCTCCCACCCCCGGCCACTCCAGACCCGGCCGTGCTGGCTGAGCGGGGCCTCCCCCCCCACATCCCGTTCGCTGCTCAGGGCCGCGCGACCCCGGAGGTGTCGGTCTTCCGGGCCCGCCGCCTCCCGATCCCCGCGGCCCGGGGGCCTCTGAACCTCCTGCGGGCCTAGGCTCAGCGAATCTTGAGCGCCCAACTTGCCCGGCACCTGCCCGCTGCCCAAACCCACCGGGAGCCACGGAGGCGCGGTCGACCGGAGCGCCTCAGCCCCGCCCCTTTGCCCTACCGAGGCGCCCCCCTTGTCCCCATGCCGCCCGCCAAGCACCCGACCTTCCTGAGAGAGCAGACGAACCACAGGCAGGCACACAGACAGACAGACAGACACACACACACACACACACACACACGAGTGTGGTCTTTGGAAATACTTCTGTTCGTAGTTGCTGGGTTGAGCCCAACTCTTATAGGACCCATGGAGTGCGGCCCATCAGGCTCCTCTGTCCGTGGCATTTCCCAGGCGAGAATACTGGAGTGGGTTGCCATTACCTTCTCCAGGGGATCTTCCCGACCCAGGGGTCAAACCCGAGTCTCCTGCGGGCGGATGCCTTGCCATCTGAACCAGCACATTGTGAATTCCCTAGGCAAAATACAAAGAAAAGAGCTCGTGTGCTACTAAGTGGAAAGATGATTGAAGAAACAGAAGGTGTCCTTTGTTGGTATCTTGGAATCTTTCTTTAGTTTTCGTTGATTTTTACTCTTAAGGCTACTTGAACAAGGCAAGAGAGAAACCCCAGAACTGAAAAGCAATTGACTTTTTTGAAAGAAACCTGTGCAGGTTAAGCACTCTTCGTTTTTGAGAGATGGTGAAATGCAAAATCTTGATTCAACACATATGACTTTGGTGAACTTTATTTCAAATCTCCATGATGAACCCCTAAGGCGTCCAGGAAGAAAGGAGTAGAGCGGGAGACAAAAAGAGCAACCTTTCCCCTTGGCGCCATCCCAACCAGCTGCTTAGTTCCTTCATCTCATGGACTACCATCTGGGCTTATCTGGTTTGTCTGATTCTTGTTTCGGGGCCCGTTTCTAGTCACAAGGCTGTCAACAGTGGGGGGTGGGGTGGGGGGTGGGGGAAGCCCTTCTTTCCATTCCACATGAGACCCAGTGGACAATCCAGGCCCTGGCCACTGCATAGAGCGTGCAGCAACAATATCAACGGTGATGCTGGTTAACAACGCATATTCCTGGAATCCACTCCGTTGGCTACCGAGTGTGTGCGGTGGTGGTCTGGAACCTATACCTGGAAGCTTTCTTGATGATTGCAAATGACACCAAAGTCCGAGGACGATGGAAGATCTTCACGTTTCTGCAAGAGCCACACACCTCCAGAAGGAACCGCAAGACTTGCCTGACATGGTCAAGGTCTAAGTATTGGACTACACGTCGGAAGGTCTCCACCTTTGCTATGGAAGTCAAACGATCTTTCTTGGAAATGAAAATGGATCACACTGAACGTTCACATTCTTCTAGAGCATTTGAAAAGCCCTAAACTGTAGAAATCTGCTGTACGAGTTCCTTGAAAGCAAGAACCCATACTGATGGATATGTCTTAATGCCTTAGATTGTGCCTTGAATATAGCGTACACATGAACCCAGGAAAGGAAAGAATGGAATCGCCAAATACACAAAGAGATCAAAAGTGCCGAGCCAAGTGACACCTTGAGGCTTCCAAGAACTTATCTGTCTTTCACACACTAAGTAAATCCTGAGCACCTACGATGAGCTGGGAGGCATGTAATAAGTTTCTGGAACCAGAAGGCGGAGAGAAGCAGACACAGAGTTCCTGCTTTCACTGAGACGAATCTAATGATACATCACAGGCAGATCCTTGGAGAACTTGTCGAGGGGCCTCTACCCTCACCAAAACCTGGGTGTCAGGGAAGGCTTTTCAGAGTAACCATTGCGTTGAGGTCCATAGGTTGAACCTACGTAAACCAGGGTTGAGATGCAGGAAGAATTTCAGGCAGGGAAAACAGCATCCTGGAAGTCTAGGTGACCAGGGAAACTTAGGACGTTCAAGAAATGAAAATGCCCTATGGGATGGAAGCCAAAGAGTGCAGAGGGCATTCCAGGGAAAAGACATCCGAGAAGAACGTGAGGAGCAGGCATGAAGGGAATTGGTCGTATCTTCAATATGATGGGAAAATACAAGAGCCGTTGGAGCAGGATGGTGAGAGAATTGCATCTGCATTTCCAAACGGTCATCTTGCTCCACGTCACTAATGATTGGAGAGACTCAACTCCAAACGCCAAGGAGGGACCACTTCGCCCGAGTCCGATTGGGCCTCATTGCAATGTCTGTCCATAGCAGATGCTGGAGAAGCTGTGGAGCAAAGGGAACTCTCCTCCACGCTGAGTAGGAATGGGAGTTGGTACAGCCGGGATGGAAAAGAGTATGGAGGTTCGCGAAGGAACTAAAAGTAGAAGTAGCCTATGGTTCAGCAGTCCCACTCCCAGGCATAGATCCACCCCCAGTACAAGCCAACAAGCTAGATGCCCCGTTTGGGCACATCGATCTGTGCGCGCGCTCGCATGCGCATGCGCGATCGCCTGAGAGGCTGGGGGTGGGGCGGGGGCTGGGGCTCTGGCTGGAGTCGGTGCAAGCCCCGGGATTGCCTGAGGCAAGCCAAAGGAGCCCCAGAGGGAGACGGGACGGCCGGTCGTCTGGTTTCCTGAAAGCCGAATGCGAATGCGGAGGGGCTCGCGGGCCGCGGGGAGGCAACCCAGGTCTGCAGCGGGAGTCGGGGCCCCGGCCACCCACTCACTCCCCCCGCCCCGGGAGGGGCTGGGGCTGCGGGGGGGGCGGGGGGGCGAGGGGGGTGTGGGTCCAAGAATTGGGACGCGGGGCGGGGGCTAAAGGACCTCTTCTGGTAGGCAAAAAAGCCTCCAGCACCCGGAATTCCCAGGAGGTCTCCCATCCAAGATACTGAACAGGCCCGACCCTGCTTAGCTTCCGAGATCAGACGAGATCGGGCGCCTTCAGGCCGATAGGGCCGGAGACGGGCGCGGCCGCCGCGGGGCGCCCTAAGAGCCTTGCGCTTCGCCTCCCTTTCGCTCTGACCTGCAGGTCGGGCCAACGGGCCGCCCCTCTCCTCGGGGGGCCGTGCTGTACTTGAGCCGCACGACCCGCGACCGCACTCCAGCCTGCTGACGCCGGCCCGGCCCCCGAACACCGCCAACACCAGACCAGCAACCGCCTGGCCGGGCCCGGGGGCCCGATGGGCTTCCAGGACCCCCCAGTGACCGGGAGGGCGTGCGTGCGTGCGCGCGGGGCCTGGGGGGTGGGCTGAGGGGTGCGGAGGTCTCGGCGCCCTCCCACCCCCGGCCACTCCAGACCCGGCCGCGCTGGCTGAGCGGGTCCTCCCCCTCCCACCCCCATCCCGTTCGCTGCTCAGGGCCGCGCGACCCCGGAGGTGTCGGTCTTCGGGGCCCGCCGCCTCCCGATCCCCGCGGCCCGGGGGCCTATGAACCTCCTGCGGGCCTAGGCTCAGCGAATCTTGAGCGCCCAACTTGCCCGGCACCTGCCCGCTGCCCAAACCCACCGGGAGCCACGGAGGCGCGGTCGACCGGAGCGCCTCAGCCCCGCCCCTTTGCCCTACCGAGGCGCCCCCCTTGTCCCCACGCCGCCCGCCAAGCACCCGACCTTCCTGAGAGAGCAGACGAACCACAGGCAGGCACACAGACAGACAGACAGACAGACAGACAGACACACACACACACACACACACACACACACACACACACGAGTGTGGTCTTTGGAAATACTTCTGTTCGTAGTTGCTGGGTTGAGCCCAACTCTTATAGGACCCGTGGAGTGCGGCCCATCAGGCTCCTCTGTCCGTGGCATTTCCCAGGCGAGAATACTGGAGTGGGTTGCCATTACCTTCTCCAGGGGATCTTCCCGACCCAGGGGTCAAACCCGAGTCTCCTGCGGGCGGATGCCTTGCCATCTGAACCAGCACATTGCGAATTCCCTAGGCAAAATACAAAGAAAAGAGCTCGTGTGCTACTAAGTGGAAAGATGATTGAAGAAACAGAAGGTGTCCTTTGTTGGTATCTTGGAATCTTTCTTTAGTTTTCGTTGATTTTTACTCTTAAGGCTACTTGAACAAGGCAAGAGAGAAACCCCAGAACTGAAAAGCAATTGACTTTTTTGAAAGAAACCTGTGCAGGTTAAGCACTCTTCGTTTTTGAGAGATGGTGAAATGCAAAATCTTGATTCAACACATATGACTTTGGTGAACTTTATTTCAAATCTCCATGATGAACCCCTAAGGCGTCCAGGAAGAAAGGAGTAGAGCGGGAGACAAAAAGAGCAACCTTTCCCCTTGGCGCCATCCCAACCAGCTGCTTAGTTCCTTCATCTCATGGACTACCATCTGGGCTTATCTGGTTTGTCTGATTCTTGTTTCGGGGCCCGTTTCTAGTCACAAGGCTGTCAACAGTGGGGGGTGGGGTGGGGGGTGGGGGAAGCCCTTCTTTCCATTCCACATGAGACCCAGTGGACAATCCAGGCCCTGGCCACTGCATAGAGCGTGCAGCAACAATATCAACGGTGATGCTGGTTAACAACGCATATTCCTGGAATCCACTCCGTTGCCTACCGAGTGTGTGCGGTGGTGGTCTGGAACCTATACCTGGAAGCTTTCTTGATGATTGCAAATGACACCAAAGTCCGAGGACGATGGAAGATCTTCACGTTTCTGCAAGAGCCACACACCTCCAGAAGGAACCGCAAGACTTGCCTGACATGGTCAAGGTCTAAGTATTGGACTACACGTCGGAAGGTCTCCACCTTTGCTATGGAAGTCAAACGATCTTTCTTGGAAATGAAAATGGATCACACTGAACGTTCACATTCTTCTAGAGCATTTGAAAAGCCCTAAACTGTAGAAATCTGCTGTACGAGTTCCTTGAAAGCAAGAACCCATACTGATGGATATGTCTTAATGCCTTAGATTGTGCCTTGAATATAGCGTACACATGAACCCAGGAAAGGAAAGAATGGAATCGCCAAATACACAAAGAGATCAAAAGTGCCGAGCCAAGTGACACCTTGAGGCTTCCAAGAACTTTTCTGTCTTTCACACACTAAGTAAATCCTGAGCACCTACGATGAGCTGGGAGGCATGTAATAAGTTTCTGGAACCAGAAGGCGGAGAGAAGCAGACACAGAGTTCCTGCTTTCACTGAGACGAATCTAATGATACATCACAGGCAGATCCTTGGAGAACTTGTCGAGGGGCCTCTACCCTCACCAAAACCTGGGTGTCAGGGAAGGCTTTTCAGAGTAACCATTGCGTTGAGGTCCATAGGTTGAACCTACGTAAACCAGGGTTGAGATGCAGGAAGAATTTCAGGCAGGGAAAACAGCATCCTGGAAGTCTAGGTGACCAGGGAAACTTAGGACGTTCAAGAAATGAAAATGCCCTATGGGATGGAAGCCAAAGAGTGCAGAGGGCATTCCAGGGAAAAGACATCCGAGAAGAACGTGAGGAGCAGGCATGAAGGGAATTGGTCGTATCTTCAATATGATGGGAAAATACAAGAGCCGTTGGAGCAGGATGGTGAGAGAATTGCATCTGCATTTCCAAACGGTCATCTTGCTCCACGTCACTAATGATTGGAGAGACTCAACTCCAAACGCCAAGGAGGGACCACTTCGCCCGAGTCCGACTGGGCCTCATTGCAATGTCTGTCCATAGCAGATGCTGGAGAAGCTGTGGAGCAAAGGGAACTCTCCTCCACGCTGAGTAGGAATGGGAGTTGGTACAGCCGGGATGGAAAAGAGTATGGAGGTTCGCGAAGGAACTAAAAGTAGAAGTAGCCTATGGTTCAGCAGTCCCACTCCCAGGCATAGATCCACCCCCAGTACAAGCCAACAAGCTAGATGCCCCGTTTGGGCACATCGATCTGTGCGCGCGCTCGCATGCGCATGCGCGATCGCCTGCGAGGCTGGGGGTGGGGCGGGGGCTGGGGCTCTGGCTGGAGTCGCGGTGCAAGCCCCGGGATTGCCTGAGGCAAGCCAAAGGAGCCCCAGAGGGAGACGGGACGGCCGGTCGTCTGGTTTCCTGAAAGCCGAATGCGAAGGCGGAGGGGCTCGCGGGCCGCGGGGAGGCAACCCAGGTCTGCAGCGGGAGTCGGGGCCCCGGCCACCCACTCACTCCCCCCGCCCCGGGAGGGGCTGGGGCTGCGGGGGGGGCGGGGGGGCGAGGGGGGTGTGGGTCCAAGAATTGGGACGCGGGGCGGGGGCTAAAGGACCTCTTCTGGTAGGCAAAAAAGCCTCCAGCACCCGGAATTCCCAGGTGGTCTCCCATCCAAGATACTGAACAGGCCCGACCCTGCTTAGCTTCCGAGATCAGACGAGATCGGGCGCCTTCAGGCCGATAGGGCCGGAGACGGGCGCGGCCGCCGCGGGGCGCCCTAAGAGCCTTGCGCTTCGCCTCCCTTTCGCTCTGACCTGCAGGTCGGGCCAACGGGGCCGCCCCTCTCCTCGGGGGGCCGTGCTGTACTTGAGCCGCACGACCCGCGACCGCACTCCAGCCTGCTGACGCCGGCCCGGCCCCCGAACACCGCCAACACCAGACCAGCAACCGCCTGGCCGGGCCCGGGGGCCCGATGGGCTTCCAGGACCCCCCAGTGACCGGGAGGGCGTGCGTGCGTGCGCGCGGGGCCTGGGGGGTGGGCTGAGGGGTGCGGAGGTCTCGGCGCCCTCCCACCCCCGGCCACTCCAGACCCGGCCGCGCTGGCTGAGCGGGTCCTCCCCCTCCGACCCCCATCCCGTTCGCTGCTCAGGGCCGCGCGACCCCGGAGGTGTCGGTCTTCGGGGCCCGCCGCCTCCCGATCCCCGCGGCCCGGGGGCCTCTGAACCTCCTGCGGGCCTAGGCTCAGCGAATCTTGAGCGCCCAACTTGCCCGGCACCTGCCCGCTGCCCAAACCCACCGGGAGCCACGGAGGCGCGGTCGACCGGAGCGCCTCAGCCCCGCCCCTTTGCCCTACCGAGGCGCCCCCCTTGTCCCCACGCCGCCCGCCAAGCACCCGACCTTCCTGAGAGAGCAGACGAACCACAGGCAGGCACACAGACAGACAGACAGACACACACACACACACACACACACACACACACACACGAGTGTGGTCTTTGGAAATACTTCTGTTCGTAGTTGCTGGGTTGAGCCCAACTCTTATAGGACCCATGGAGTGCGGCCCATCAGGCTCCTCTGTCCGTGGCATTTCCCAGGCGAGAATACTGGAGTGGGTTGCCATTACCTTCTCCAGGGGATCTTCCCGACCCAGGGGTCAAACCCGAGTCTCCTGCGGGCGGATGCCTTGCCATCTGAACCAGCACATTGCGAATTCCCTAGGCAAAATACAAAGAAAAGAGCTCGTGTGCTACTAAGTGGAAAGATGATTGAAGAAACAGAAGGTGTCCTTTGTTGGTATCTTGGAATCTTTCTTTAGTTTTCGTTGATTTTTACTCTTAAGGCTACTTGAACAAGGCAAGAGAGAAACCCCAGAACTGAAAAGCAATTGACTTTTTTGAAAGAAACCTGTGCAGGTTAAGCACTCTTCGTTTTTGAGAGATGGTGAAACGCAAAATCTTGATTCAACACATATGACTTTGGTGAACTTTATTTCAAATCTCCATGATGAACCCCTAAGGCGTCCAGGAAGAAAGGAGTAGAGCGGGAGACAAAAAGAGCAACCTTTCCCCTTGGCGCCATCCCAACCAGCTGCTTAGTTCCTTCATCTCATGGACTACCATCTGGGCTTATCTGGTTTGTCTGATTCTTGTTTCGGGGCCCGTTTCTAGTCACAAGGCTGTCAACAGTGGGGGGTGGGGTGGGGGGTGGGGGAAGCCCTTCTTTCCATTCCACATGAGACCCAGTGGACAATCCAGGCCCTGGCCACTGCATAGAGCATGCAGCAACAATATCAACGGTGATGCTGGTTAACAACGCATATTCCTGGAATCCACTCCGTTGGCTACCGAGTGTGTGCGGTGGTGGTCTGGAACCTATACCTGGAAGCTTTCTTGATGATTGCAAATGACACCAAAGTCCGAGGACGATGGAAGATCTTCACGTTTCTGCAAGAGCCACACACCTCCAGAAGGAACCGCAAGACTTGCCTGACATGGTCAAGGTCTAAGTATTGGACTACACGTCGGAAGGTCTCCACCTTTGCTATGGAAGTCAAACGATCTTTCTTGGAAATGAAAATGGATCACACTGAACGTTCACATTCTTCTAGAGCATTTGAAAAGCCCTAAACTGTAGAAATCTGCTGTACGAGTTCCTTGAAAGCAAGAACCCATACTGATGGATATGTCTTAATGCCTTAGATTGTGCCTTGAATATAGCGTACACATGAACCCAGGAAAGGAAAGAATGGAATCGCCAAATACACAAAGAGATCAAAAGTGCCGAGCCAAGTGACACCTTGAGGCTTCCAAGAACTTTTCTGTCTTTCACACACTAAGTAAATCCTGAGCACCTACGATGAGCTGGGAGGCATGTAATAAGTTTCTGGAACCAGAAGGCGGAGAGAAGCAGACACAGAGTTCCTGCTTTCACTGAGACGAATCTAATGATACATCACAGGCAGATCCTTGGAGAACTTGTCGAGGGGCCTCTACCCTCACCAAAACCTGGGTGTCAGGGAAGGCTTTTCAGAGTAACCATTGCGTTGAGGTCCATAGGTTGAACCTACGTAAACCAGGGTTGAGATGCAGGAAGAATTTCAGGCAGGGAAAACAGCATCCTGGAAGTCTAGGTGACCAGGGAAACTTAGGACGTTCAAGAAATGAAAATGCCCTATGGGATGGAAGCCAAAGAGTGCAGAGGGCATTCCAGGGAAAAGACATCCGAGAAGAACGTGAGGAGCAGGCATGAAGGGAATTGGTCGTATCTTCAATATGATGGGAAAATACAAGAGCCGTTGGAGCAGGATGGTGAGAGAATTGCATCTGCATTTCCAAACGGTCATCTTGCTCCACGTCACTAATGATTGGAGAGACTCAACTCCAAACGCCAAGGAGGGACCACTTCGCCCGAGTCCGACTGGGCCTCATTGCAATGTCTGTCCATAGCAGATGCTGGAGAAGCTGTGGAGCAAAGGGAACTCTCCTCCACGCTGAGTAGGAATGGGAGTTGGTACAGCCGGGATGGAAAAGAGTATGGAGGTTCGCGAAGGAACTAAAAGTAGAAGTAGCCTATGGTTCAGCAGTCCCACTCCCAGGCATAGATCCACCCCCAGTACAAGCCAACAAGCTAGATGCCCCGTTTGGGCACATCGATCTGTGCGCGCGCTCGCATGCGCATGCGCGATCGCCTGCGAGGCTGGGGGTGGGGCGGGGGCTGGGGCTCTGGCTGGAGTCGGTGCAGGCCCCGGGATTGCCTGAGGCAAGCCAAAGGAGCCCCAGAGGGAGACGGGACGGCCGGTCGTCTGGTTTCCTGAAAGCCGAATGCGAAGGCGGAGGGGCTCGCGGGCCGCGGGGAGGCAACCCAGGTCTGCAGCGGGAGTCGGGGCCCCGGCCACCCACTCACTCCCCCCGCCCCGGGAGGGGCTGGGGCTGCGGGGGGGGCGGGGGGGCGAGGGGGGTGTGGGTCCAAGAATTGGGACGCGGGGCGGGGGCTAAAGGACCTCTTCTGGTAGGCAAAAAAGCCTCCAGCACCCGGAATTCCCAGGTGGTCTCCCATCCAAGATACTGAACAGGCCCGACCCTGCTTAGCTTCCGAGATCAGACGAGATCGGGCGCCTTCAGGCCGATAGGGCCGGAGACGGGCGCGGCCGCCGCGGGGCGCCCTAAGAGCCTTGCGCTTCGCCTCCCTTTCGCTCTGACCTGCAGGTCGGGCCAACGGGCCGCCCCTCTCCTCGGGGGGCCGTGCTGTACTTGAGCCGCACGACCCGCGACCGCACTCCAGCCTGCTGACGCCGGCCCGGCCCCCGAACACCGCCAACACCAGACCAGCAACCGCCTGGCCGGGCCCGGGGGCCCGATGGGCTTCCAGGACCCCCCAGTGACCGGGAGGGCGTGCGTGCGTGCGCGCGGGGCCTGGGGGGTGGGCTGAGGGGTGCGGAGGTCTCGGCGCCCTCCCACCCCCGGCCACTCCAGACCCGGCCGCGCTGGCTGAGCGGGGCCTCCCCCTCCCCCCCCATCCCGTTCGCTGCTCAGGGCCGCGCGACCCCGGAGGTGTCGGTCTTCGGGGCCCGCCGCCTCCCGATCCCCGCGGCCCGGGGGCCTCTGAACCTCCTGCGGGCCTAGGCTCAGCGAATCTTGAGCGCCCAACTTGCCCGGCACCTGCCCGCTGCCCAAACCCACCGGGAGCCACGGAGGCGCGGTCGACCGGAGCGCCTCAGCCCCGCCCCTCTGCCCTACCGAGGCGGCCCCCTTGTCCCCACGCCGCCCGCCAAGCACCCGACCTTCCTGAGAGAGCAGACGAACCACAGGCAGGCACACAGACAGACAGACACACACACACACACACACACACACACGAGTGTGGTCTTTGGAAATACTTCTGTTCGTAGTTGCTGGGTTGAGCCCAACTCTTATAGGACCCATGGAGTGCGGCCCATCAGGCTCCTCTGTCCGTGGCATTTCCCAGGCGAGAATACTGGAGTGGGTTGCCATTACCTTCTCCAGGGGATCTTCCCGACCCAGGGGTCAAACCCGAGTCTCCTGCGGGCGGATGCCTTGCCATCTGAACCAGCACATTGCGAATTCCCTAGGCAAAATACAAAGAAAAGAGCTCGTGTGCTACTAAGTGGAAAGATGATTGAAGAAACAGAAGGTGTCCTTTGTTGGTATCTTGGAATCTTTCTTTAGTTTTCGTTGATTTTTACTCTTAAGGCTACTTGAACAAGGCAAGAGAGAAACCCCAGAACTGAAAAGCAATTGACTTTTTTGAAAGAAACCTGTGCAGGTTAAGCACTCTTCGTTTTTGAGAGATGGTGAAATGCAAAATCTTGATTCAACACATATGACTTTGGTGAACTTTATTTCAAATCTCCATGATGAACCCCTAAGGCGTCCAGGAAGAAAGGAGTAGAGCGGGAGACAAAAAGAGCAACCTTTCCCCTTGGCGCCATCCCAACCAGCTGCTTAGTTCCTTCATCTCATGGACTACCATCTGGGCTTATCTGGTTTGTCTGATTCTTGTTTCGGGGCCCGTTTCTAGTCACAAGGCTGTCAACAGTGGGGGGTGGGGTGGGGGGTGGGGGAAGCCCTTCTTTCCATTCCACATGAGACCCAGTGGACAATCCAGGCCCTGGCCACTGCATAGAGCGTGCAGCAACAATATCAACGGTGATGCTGGTTAACAACGCATATTCCTGGAATCCACTCCGTTGCCTACCGAGTGTGTGCGGTGGTGGTCTGGAACCTATACCTGGAAGCTTTCTTGATGATTGCAAATGACACCAAAGTCCGAGGACGATGGAAGATCTTCACGTTTCTGCAAGAGCCACACACCTCCAGAAGGAACCGCAAGACTTGCCTGACATGGTCAAGGTCTAAGTATTGGACTACACGTCGGAAGGTCTCCACCTTTGCTATGGAAGTCAAACGATCTTTCTTGGAAATGAAAATGGATCACACTGAACGTTCACATTCTTCTAGAGCATTTGAAAAGCCCTAAACTGTAGAAATCTGCTGTACGAGTTCCTTGAAAGCAAGAACCCATACTGATGGATATGTCTTAATGCCTTAGATTGTGCCTTGAATATAGCGTACACATGAACCCAGGAAAGGAAAGAATGGAATCGCCAAATACACAAAGAGATCAAAAGTGCCGAGCCAAGTGACACCTTGAGGCTTCCAAGAACTTTTCTGTCTTTCACACACTAAGTAAATCCTGAGCACCTACGATGAGCTGGGAGGCATGTAATAAGTTTCTGGAACCAGAAGGCGGAGAGAAGCAGACACAGAGTTCCTGCTTTCACTGAGACGAATCTAATGATACATCACAGGCAGATCCTTGGAGAACTTGTCGAGGGGCCTCTACCCTCACCAAAACCTGGGTGTCAGGGAAGGCTTTTCAGAGTAACCATTGCGTTGAGGTCCATAGGTTGAACCTACGTAAACCAGGGTTGAGATGCAGGAAGAATTTCAGGCAGGGAAAACAGCATCCTGGAAGTCTAGGTGACCAGGGAAACTTAGGACGTTCAAGAAATGAAAATGCCCTATGGGATGGAAGCCAAAGAGTGCAGAGGGCATTCCAGGGAAAAGACATCCGAGAAGAACGTGAGGAGCAGGCATGAAGGGAATTGGTCGTATCTTCAATATGATGGGAAAATACAAGAGCCGTTGGAGCAGGATGGTGAGAGAATTGCATCTGCATTTCCAAACGGTCATCTTGCTCCACGTCACTAATGATTGGAGAGACTCAACTCCAAACGCCAAGGAGGGACCACTTCGCCCGAGTCCGACTGGGCCTCATTGCAATGTCTGTCCATAGCAGATGCTGGAGAAGCTGTGGAGCAAAGGGAACTCTCCTCCACGCTGAGTAGGAATGGGAGTTGGTACAGCCGGGATGGAAAAGAGTATGGAGGTTCGCGAAGGAACTAAAAGTAGAAGTAGCCTATGGTTCAGCAGTCCCACTCCCAGGCATAGATCCACCCCCAGTACAAGCCAACAAGCTAGATGCCCCGTTTGGGCACATCGATCTGTGCGCGCGCTCGCATGCGCATGCGCGATCGCCTGCGAGGCTGGGGGTGGGGCGGGGGCTGGGGCTCTGGCTGGAGTCGCGGTGCAAGCCCCGGGATTGCCTGAGGCAAGCCAAAGGAGCCCCAGAGGGAGACGGGACGGCCGGTCGTCTGGTTTCCTGAAAGCCGAATGCGAAGGCGGAGGGGCTCGCGGGCCGCGGGGAGGCAACCCAGGTCTGCAGCGGGAGTCGGGGCCCCGGCCACCCACTCACTCCCCCCGCCCCGGGAGGGGCTGGGGCTCGGGGTTGGCGGGGGGGCGAGGGGGGTGTGGGTCCAAGAATTGGGACGCGGGGCGGGGGCTAAAGGACCTCTTCTGGTAGGCAAAAAAGCCTCCAGCACCCGGAATTCCCAGGTGGTCTCCCATCCAAGATACTGAACAGGCCCGACCCTGCTTAGCTTCCGAGATCAGACGAGATCGGGCGCCTTCAGGCCGATAGGGCCGGAGACGGGCGCGGCCGCCGCGGGGCGCCCTAAGAGCCTTGCGCTTCGCCTCCCTTTCGCTCTGACCTGCAGGTCGGGCCAACGGGGCCGCCCCTCTCCTCGGGGGGCCGTGCTGTACTTGAGCCGCACGACCCGCGACCGCACTCCAGCCTGCTGACGCCGGCCCGGCCCCCGAACACCGCCAACACCAGACCAGCAACCGCCTGGCCGGGCCCGGGGGCCCGATGGGCTTCCAGGACCCCCCAGTGACCGGGAGGGCGTGCGTGCGTGCGCGCGGGGCCTGGGGGGTGGGCTGAGGGGTGCGGAGGTCTCGGCGCCCTCCCACCCCCGGCCACTCCAGACCCGGCCGCGCTGGCTGAGCGGGTCCTCCCCCTCCGACCCCCATCCCGTTCGCTGCTCAGGGCCGCGCGACCCCGGAGGTGTCGGTCTTCGGGGCCCGCCGCCTCCCGATCCCCGCGGCCCGGGGGCCTCTGAACCTCCTGCGGGCCTAGGCTCAGCGAATCTTGAGCGCCCAACTTGCCCGGCACCTGCCCGCTGCCCAAACCCACCGGGAGCCACGGAGGCGCGGTCGACCGGAGCGCCTCAGCCCCGCCCCTTTGCCCTACCGAGGCGCCCCCCTTGTCCCCACGCCGCCCGCCAAGCACCCGACCTTCCTGAGAGAGCAGACGAACCACAGGCAGGCACACAGACAGACAGACACACACACACACACACACACACACACACACACACGAGTGTGGTCTTTGGAAATACTTCTGTTCGTAGTTGCTGGGTTGAGCCCAACTCTTATAGGACCCATGGAGTGCGGCCCATCAGGCTCCTCTGTCCGTGGCATTTCCCAGGCGAGAATACTGGAGTGGGTTGCCATTACCTTCTCCAGGGGATCTTCCCGACCCAGGGGTCAAACCCGAGTCTCCTGCGGGCGGATGCCTTGCCATCTGAACCAGCACATTGCGAATTCCCTAGGCAAAATACAAAGAAAAGAGCTCGTGTGCTACTAAGTGGAAAGATGATTGAAGAAACAGAAGGTGTCCTTTGTTGGTATCTTGGAATCTTTCTTTAGTTTTCGTTGATTTTTACTCTTAAGGCTACTTGAACAAGGCAAGAGAGAAACCCCAGAACTGAAAAGCAATTGACTTTTTTGAAAGAAACCTGTGCAGGTTAAGCACTCTTCGTTTTTGAGAGATGGTGAAATGCAAAATCTTGATTCAACACATATGACTTTGGTGAACTTTATTTCAAATCTCCATGATGAACCCCTAAGGCGTCCAGGAAGAAAGGAGTAGAGCGGGAGACAAAAAGAGCAACCTTTCCCCTTGGCGCCATCCCAACCAGCTGCTTAGTTCCTTCATCTCATGGACTACCATCTGGGCTTATCTGGTTTGTCTGATTCTTGTTTCGGGGCCCGTTTCTAGTCACAAGGCTGTCAACAGTGGGGGGTGGGGTGGGGGGTGGGGGAAGCCCTTCTTTCCATTCCACATGAGACCCAGTGGACAATCCAGGCCCTGGCCACTGCATAGAGCATGCAGCAACAATATCAACGGTGATGCTGGTTAACAACGCATATTCCTGGAATCCACTCCGTTGCCTACCGAGTGTGTGCGGTGGTGGTCTGGAACCTATACCTGGAAGCTTTCTTGATGATTGCAAATGACACCAAAGTCCGAGGACGATGGAAGATCTTCACGTTTCTGCAAGAGCCACACACCTCCAGAAGGAACCGCAAGACTTGCCTGACATGGTCAAGGTCTAAGTATTGGACTACACGTCGGAAGGTCTCCACCTTTGCTATGGAAGTCAAACGATCTTTCTTGGAAATGAAAATGGATCACACTGAACGTTCACATTCTTCTAGAGCATTTGAAAAGCCCTAAACTGTAGAAATCTGCTGTACGAGTTCCTTGAAAGCAAGAACCCATACTGATGGATATGTCTTAATGCCTTAGATTGTGCCTTGAATATAGCGTACACATGAACCCAGGAAAGGAAAGAATGGAATCGCCAAATACACAAAGAGATCAAAAGTGCCGAGCCAAGTGACACCTTGAGGCTTCCAAGAACTTTTCTGTCTTTCACACACTAAGTAAATCCTGAGCACCTACGATGAGCTGGGAGGCATGTAATAAGTTTCTGGAACCAGAAGGCGGAGAGAAGCAGACACAGAGTTCCTGCTTTCACTGAGACGAATCTAATGATACATCACAGGCAGATCCTTGGAGAACTTGTCGAGGGGCCTCTACCCTCACCAAAACCTGGGTGTCAGGGAAGGCTTTTCAGAGTAACCATTGCGTTGAGGTCCATAGGTTGAACCTACGTAAACCAGGGTTGAGATGCAGGAAGAATTTCAGGCAGGGAAAACAGCATCCTGGAAGTCTAGGTGACCAGGGAAACTTAGGACGTTCAAGAAATGAAAATGCCCTATGGGATGGAAGCCAAAGAGTGCAGAGGGCATTCCAGGGAAAAGACATCCGAGAAGAACGTGAGGAGCAGGCATGAAGGGAATTGGTCGTATCTTCAATATGATGGGAAAATACAAGAGCCGTTGGAGCAGGATGGTGAGAGAATTGCATCTGCATTTCCAAACGGTCATCTTGCTCCACGTCACTAATGATTGGAGAGACTCAACTCCAAACGCCAAGGAGGGACCACTTCGCCCGAGTCCGACTGGGCCTCATTGCAATGTCTGTCCATAGCAGATGCTGGAGAAGCTGTGGAGCAAAGGGAACTCTCCTCCACGCTGAGTAGGAATGGGAGTTGGTACAGCCGGGATGGAAAAGAGTATGGAGGTTCGCGAAGGAACTAAAAGTAGAAGTAGCCTATGGTTCAGCAGTCCCACTCCCAGGCATAGATCCACCCCCAGTACAAGCCAACAAGCTAGATGCCCCGTTTGGGCACATCGATCTGTGCGCGCGCTCGCATGCGCATGCGCGATCGCCTGCGAGGCTGGGGGTGGGGCGGGGGCTGGGGCTCTGGCTGGAGTCGGTGCAAGCCCCGGGATTGCCTGAGGCAAGCCAAAGGAGCCCCAGAGGGAGACGGGACGGCCGGTCGTCTGGTTTCCTGAAAGCCGAATGCGAAGGCGGAGGGGCTCGCGGGCCGCGGGGAGGCAACCCAGGTCTGCAGCGGGAGTCGGGGCCCCGGCCACCCACTCACTCCCCCCGCCCCGGGAGGGGCTGGGGCTGCGGGGGGGGCGGGGGGGCGAGGGGGGTGTGGGTCCAAGAATTGGGACGCGGGGCGGGGGCTAAAGGACCTCTTCTGGTAGGCAAAAAAGCCTCCAGCACCCGGAATTCCCAGGTGGTCTCCCATCCAAGATACTGAACAGGCCCGACCCTGCTTAGCTTCCGAGATCAGACGAGATCGGGCGCCTTCAGGCCGATAGGGCCGGAGACGGGCGCGGCCGCCGCGGGGCGCCCTAAGAGCCTTGCGCTTCGCCTCCCTTTCGCTCTGACCTGCAGGTCGGGCCAACGGGCCGCCCCTCTCCTCGGGGGGCCGTGCTGTACTTGAGCCGCACGACCCGCGACCGCACTCCAGCCTGCTGACGCCGGCCCGGCCCCCGAACACCGCCAACACCAGACCAGCAACCGCCTGGCCGGGCCCGGGGGCCCGATGGGCTTCCAGGACCCCCCAGTGACCGGGAGGGCGTGCGTGCGTGCGCGCGGGGCCTGGGGGGTGGGCTGAGGGGTGCGGAGGTCTCGGCGCCCTCCCACCCCCGGCCACTCCAGACCCGGCCGCGCTGGCTGAGCGGGGCCTCCCCCTCCCCCCCCATCCCGTTCGCTGCTCAGGGCCGCGCGACCCCGGAGGTGTCGGTCTTCGGGGCCCGCCGCCTCCCGATCCCCGCGGCCCGGGGGCCTCTGAACCTCCTGCGGGCCTAGGCTCAGCGAATCTTGAGCGCCCAACTTGCCCGGCACCTGCCCGCTGCCCAAACCCACCGGGAGCCACGGAGGCGCGGTCGACCGGAGCGCCTCAGCCCCGCCCCTCTGCCCTACCGAGGCGGCCCCCTTGTCCCCACGCCGCCCGCCAAGCACCCGACCTTCCTGAGAGAGCAGACGAACCACAGGCAGGCACACAGACAGACAGACACACACACACACACACACACACACGAGTGTGGTCTTTGGAAATACTTCTGTTCGTAGTTGCTGGGTTGAGCCCAACTCTTATAGGACCCGTGGAGTGCGGCCCATCAGGCTCCTCTGTCCGTGGCATTTCCCAGGCGAGAATACTGGAGTGGGTTGCCATTACCTTCTCCAGGGGATCTTCCCGACCCAGGGGTCAAACCCGAGTCTCCTGCGGGCGGATGCCTTGCCATCTGAACCAGCACATTGCGAATTCCCTAGGCAAAATACAAAGAAAAGAGCTCGTGTGCTACTAAGTGGAAAGATGATTGAAGAAACAGAAGGTGTCCTTTGTTGGTATCTTGGAATCTTTCTTTAGTTTTCGTTGATTTTTACTCTTAAGGCTACTTGAACAAGGCAAGAGAGAAACCCCAGAACTGAAAAGCAATTGACTTTTTTGAAAGAAACCTGTGCAGGTTAAGCACTCTTCGTTTTTGAGAGATGGTGAAATGCAAAATCTTGATTCAACACATATGACTTTGGTGAACTTTATTTCAAATCTCCATGATGAACCCCTAAGGCGTCCAGGAAGAAAGGAGTAGAGCGGGAGACAAAAAGAGCAACCTTTCCCCTTGGCGCCATCCCAACCAGCTGCTTAGTTCCTTCATCTCATGGACTACCATCTGGGCTTATCTGGTTTGTCTGATTCTTGTTTCGGGGCCCGTTTCTAGTCACAAGGCTGTCAAGAGTGGGGGGTGGGGTGGGGGGTGGGGGAAGCCCTTCTTTCCATTCCACATGAGACCCAGTGGACAATCCAGGCCCTGGCCACTGCATAGAGCGTGCAGCAACAATATCAACGGTGATGCTGGTTGACAACGCATATTCCTGGAATCCACTCCGTTGCCTACTGAGTGTGTGCGGTGGTGGTCTGGAACCTATACCTGGAAGCTTTCTTGATGATTGCAAATGACACCAAAGTCCGAGGACGATGGAAGATCTTCACGTTTCTGCAAGAGCCACACACCTCCAGAAGGAACCGCAAGACTTGCCTGACATGGTCAAGGTCTAAGTATTGGACTACACGTCGGAAGGTCTCCACCTTTGCTATGGAAGTCAAACGATCTTTCTTGGAAATGAAAATGGATCACACTGAACGTTCACATTCTTCTAGAGCATTTGAAAAGCCCTAAACTGTAGAAATCTGCTGTACGAGTTCCTTGAAAGCAAGAACCCATACTGATGGATATGTCTTAATGCCTTAGATTGTGCCTTGAATATAGCGTACACATGAACCCAGGAAAGGAAAGAATGGAATCGCCAAATACACAAAGAGATCAAAAGTGCCGAGCCAAGTGACACCTTGAGGCTTCCAAGAACTTTTCTGTCTTTCACACACTAAGTAAATCCTGAGCACCTACGATGAGCTGGGAGGCATGTAATAAGTTTCTGGAACCAGAAGGCGGAGAGAAGCAGACACAGAGTTCCTGCTTTCACTGAGACGAATCTAATGATACATCACAGGCAGATCCTTGGAGAACTTGTCGAGGGGCCTCTACCCTCACCAAAACCTGGGTGTCAGGGAAGGCTTTTCAGAGTAACCATTGCGTTGAGGTCCATAGGTTGAACCTACGTAAACCAGGGTTGAGATGCAGGAAGAATTTCAGGCAGGGAAAACAGCATCCTGGAAGTCTAGGTGACCAGGGAAACTTAGGACGTTCAAGAAATGAAAATGCCCTATGGGATGGAAGCCAAAGAGTGCAGAGGGCATTCCAGGGAAAAGACATCCGAGAAGAACGTGAGGAGCAGGCATGAAGGGAATTGGTCGTATCTTCAATATGATGGGAAAATACAAGAGCCGTTGGAGCAGGATGGTGAGAGAATTGCATCTGCATTTCCAAACGGTCATCTTGCTCCACGTCACTAATGATTGGAGAGACTCAACTCCAAACGCCAAGGAGGGACCACTTCGCCCGAGTCCGATTGGGCCTCATTGCAATGTCTGTCCATAGCAGATGCTGGAGAAGCTGTGGAGCAAAGGGAACTCTCCTCCACGCTGAGTAGGAATGGGAGTTGGTACAGCCGGGATGGAAAAGAGTATGGAGGTTCGCGAAGGAA
Source organism: Bubalus kerabau (assembly GCF_029407905.1). Taxonomy (NCBI): domain Eukaryota; kingdom Metazoa; phylum Chordata; class Mammalia; order Artiodactyla; family Bovidae; genus Bubalus; species Bubalus kerabau. Next base: position 382,970 of record NC_073637.1, on the reverse strand, counting down.
CTAAAAGTAGAAGTAGCCTATGGTTCAGCAGTCCCACTCCCAGGCATAGATCCACCCCCAGTACAAGCCAACAAGCTAGATGCCCCGTTTGGGCACATCGATCTGTGCGCGCGCTCGCATGCGCATGCGCGATCGCCTGCGAGGCTGGGGGTGGGGCGGGGGCTGGGGCTCTGGCTGGAGTCGGTGCAAGCCCCGGGATTGCCTGAGGCAAGCCAAAGGAGCCCCAGAGGGAGACGGGACGGCCGGTCGTCTGGTTTCCTGAAAGCCGAATGCGAAGGCGGAGGGGCTCGCGGGCCGCGGGGAGGCAACCCAGGTCTGCAGCGGGAGTCGGGGCCCCGGCCACCCACTCACTCCCCCCGCCCCGGGAGGGGCTGGGGCTGCGGGGGGGGCGGGGGGGCGAGGGGGGTGTGGGTCCAAGAATTGGGACGCGGGGCGGGGGCTAAAGGACCTCTTCTGGTAGGCAAAAAAGCCTCCAGCACCCGGAATTCCCAGGTGGTCTCCCATCCAAGATACTGAACAGGCCCGACCCTGCTTAGCTTCCGAGATCAGACGAGATCGGGCGCCTTCAGGCCGATAGGGCCGGAGACGGGCGCGGCCGCCGCGGGGCGCCCTAAGAGCCTTGCGCTTCGCCTCCCTTTCGCTCTGACCTGCAGGTCGGGCCAACGGGCCGCCCCTCTCCTCGGGGGGCCGTGCTGTACTTGAGCCGCACGACCCGCGACCGCACTCCAGCCTGCTGACGCCGGCCCGGCCCCCGAACACCGCCAACACCAGACCAGCAACCGCCTGGCCGGGCCCGGGGGCCCGATGGGCTTCCAGGACCCCCCAGTGACCGGGAGGGCGTGCGTGCGTGCGCGCGGGGCCTGGGGGGTGGGCTGAGGGGTGCGGAGGTCTCGGCGCCCTCCCACCCCCGGCCACTCCAGACCCGGCCGCGCTGGCTGAGCGGGGCCTCCCCCTCCCCCCCCATCCCGTTCGCTGCTCAGGGCCGCGCGACCCCGGAGGTGTCGGTCTTCGGGGCCCGCCGCCTCCCGATCCCCGCGGCCCGGGGGCCTCTGAACCTCCTGCGGGCCTAGGCGCAGCGAATCTTGAGCGCCCAACTTGCCCGGCACCTGCCCGCTGCCCAAACCCACCGGGAGCCACGGAGGCGCGGTCGACCGGAGCGCCTCAGCCCCGCCCCTCTGCCCTACCGAGGCGGCCCCCTTGTCCCCACGCCGCCCGCCAAGCACCCGACCTTCCTGAGAGAGCAGACGAACCACAGGCAGGCACACAGACAGACAGACACACACACACACACACACACACACACACGAGTGTGGTCTTTGGAAATACTTCTGTTCGTAGTTGCTGGGTTGAGCCCAACTCTTATAGGACCCATGGAGTGCGGCCCATCAGGCTCCTCTGTCCGTGGCATTTCCCAGGCGAGAATACTGGAGTGGGTTGCCATTACCTTCTCCAGGGGATCTTCCCGACCCAGGGGTCAAACCCGAGTCTCCTGCGGGCGGATGCCTTGCCATCTGAACCAGCACATTGCGAATTCCCTAGGCAAAATACAAAGAAAAGAGCTCGTGTGCTACTAAGTGGAAAGATGATTGAAGAAACAGAAGGTGTCCTTTGTTGGTATCTTGGAATCTTTCTTTAGTTTTCGTTGATTTTTACTCTTAAGGCTACTTGAACAAGGCAAGAGAGAAACCCCAGAACTGAAAAGCAATTGACTTTTTTGAAAGAAACCTGTGCAGGTTAAGCACTCTTCGTTTTTGAGAGATGGTGAAATGCAAAATCTTGATTCAACACATATGACTTTGGTGAACTTTATTTCAAATCTCCATGATGAACCCCTAAGGCGTCCAGGAAGAAAGGAGTAGAGCGGGAGACAAAAAGAGCAACCTTTCCCCTTGGCGCCATCCCAACCAGCTGCTTAGTTCCTTCATCTCATGGACTACCATCTGGGCTTATCTGGTTTGTCTGATTCTTGTTTCGGGGCCCGTTTCTAGTCACAAGGCTGTCAAGAGTGGGGGGTGGGGTGGGGGGTGGGGGAAGCCCTTCTTTCCATTCCACATGAGACCCAGTGGACAATCCAGGCCCTGGCCACTGCATAGAGCGTGCAGCAACAATATCAACGGTGATGCTGGTTGACAACGCATATTCCTGGAATCCACTCCGTTGCCTACTGAGTGTGTGCGGTGGTGGTCTGGAACCTATACCTGGAAGCTTTCTTGATGATTGCAAATGACACCAAAGTCCGAGGACGATGGAAGATCTTCACGTTTCTGCAAGAGCCACACACCTCCAGAAGGAACCGCAAGACTTGCCTGACATGGTCAAGGTCTAAGTATTGGACTACACGTCGGAAGGTCTCCACCTTTGCTATGGAAGTCAAACGATCTTTCTTGGAAATGAAAATGGATCACACTGAACGTTCACATTCTTCTAGAGCATTTGAAAAGCCCTAAACTGTAGAAATCTGCTGTACGAGTTCCTTGAAAGCAAGAACCCATACTGATGGATATGTCTTAATGCCTTAGATTGTGCCTTGAATATAGCGTACACATGAACCCAGGAAAGGAAAGAATGGAATCGCCAAATACACAAAGAGATCAAAAGTGCCGAGCCAAGTGACACCTTGAGGCTTCCAAGAACTTTTCTGTCTTTCACACACTAAGTAAATCCTGAGCACCTACGATGAGCTGGGAGGCATGTAATAAGTTTCTGGAACCAGAAGGCGGAGAGAAGCAGACACAGAGTTCCTGCTTTCACTGAGACGAATCTAATGATACATCACAGGCAGATCCTTGGAGAACTTGTCGAGGGGCCTCTACCCTCACCAAAACCTGGGTGTCAGGGAAGGCTTTTCAGAGTAACCATTGCGTTGAGGTCCATAGGTTGAACCTACGTAAACCAGGGTTGAGATGCAGGAAGAATTTCAGGCAGGGAAAACAGCATCCTGGAAGTCTAGGTGACCAGGGAAACTTAGGACGTTCAAGAAATGAAAATGCCCTATGGGATGGAAGCCAAAGAGTGCAGAGGGCATTCCAGGGAAAAGACATCCGAGAAGAACGTGAGGAGCAGGCATGAAGGGAATTGGTCGTATCTTCAATATGATGGGAAAATACAAGAGCCGTTGGAGCAGGATGGTGAGAGAATTGCATCTGCATTTCCAAACGGTCATCTTGCTCCACGTCACTAATGATTGGAGAGACTCAACTCCAAACGCCAAGGAGGGACCACTTCGCCCGAGTCCGATTGGGCCTCATTGCAATGTCTGTCCATAGCAGATGCTGGAGAAGCTGTGGAGCAAAGGGAACTCTCCTCCACGCTGAGTAGGAATGGGAGTTGGTACAGCCGGGATGGAAAAGAGTATGGAGGTTCGCGAAGGAACTAAAAGTAGAAGTAGCCTATGGTTCAGCAGTCCCACTCCCAGGCATAGATCCACCCCCAGTACAAGCCAACAAGCTAGATGCCCCGTTTGGGCACATCGATCTGTGCGCGCGCTCGCATGCGCATGCGCGATCGCCTGCGAGGCTGGGGGTGGGGCGGGGGCTGGGGCTCTGGCTGGAGTCGGTGCAAGCCCCGGGATTGCCTGAGGCAAGCCAAAGGAGCCCCAGAGGGAGACGGGACGGCCGGTCGTCTGGTTTCCTGAAAGCCGAATGCGAAGGCGGAGGGGCTCGCGGGCCGCGGGGAGGCAACCCAGGTCTGCAGCGGGAGTCGGGGCCCCGGCCACCCACTCACTCCCCCCGCCCCGGGAGGGGCTGGGGCTGCGGGGGGGGCGGGGGGGCGAGGGGGGTGTGGGTCCAAGAATTGGGACGCGGGGCGGGGGCTAAAGGACCTCTTCTGGTAGGCAAAAAAGCCTCCAGCACCCGGAATTCCCAGGTGGTCTCCCATCCAAGATACTGAACAGGCCCGACCCTGCTTAGCTTCCGAGATCAGACGAGATCGGGCGCCTTCAGGCCGATAGGGCCGGAGACGGGCGCGGCCGCCGCGGGGCGCCCTAAGAGCCTTGCGCTTCGCCTCCCTTTCGCTCTGACCTGCAGGTCGGGCCAACGGGGCCGCCCCTCTCCTCGGGGGGCCGTGCTGTACTTGAGCCGCACGACCCGCGACCGCACTCCAGCCTGCTGACGCCGGCCCGGCCCCCGAACACCGCCAACACCAGACCAGCAACCGCCTGGCCGGGCCCGGGGGCCCGATGGGCTTCCAGGACCCCCCAGTGACCGGGAGGGCGTGCGTGCGTGCGCGCGGGGCCTGGGGGGTGGGCTGAGGGGTGCGGAGGTCTCGGCGCCCTCCCACCCCCGGCCACTCCAGACCCGGCCGCGCTGGCTGAGCGGGTCCTCCCCCTCCGACCCCCATCCCGTTCGCTGCTCAGGGCCGCGCGACCCCGGAGGTGTCGGTCTTCGGGGCCCGCCGCCTCCCGATCCCCGCGGCCCGGGGGCCTCTGAACCTCCTGCGGGCCTAGGCTCAGCGAATCTTGAGCGCCCAACTTGCCCGGCACCTGCCCGCTGCCCAAACCCACCGGGAGCCACGGAGGCGCGGTCGACCGGAGCGCCTCAGCCCCGCCCCTTTGCCCTACCGAGGCGCCCCCCTTGTCCCCACGCCGCCCGCCAAGCACCCGACCTTCCTGAGAGAGCAGACGAACCACAGGCAGGCACACAGACAGACACACACACACACACACACACACACACACACACACGAGTGTGGTCTTTGGAAATACTTCTGTTCGTAGTTGCTGGGTTGAGCCCAACTCTTATAGGACCCATGGAGTGCGGCCCATCAGGCTCCTCTGTCCGTGGCATTTCCCAGGCGAGAATACTGGAGTGGGTTGCCATTACCTTCTCCAGGGGATCTTCCCGACCCAGGGGTCAAACCCGAGTCTCCTGCGGGCGGATGCCTTGCCATCTGAACCAGCACATTGCGAATTCCCTAGGCAAAATACAAAGAAAAGAGCTCGTGTGCTACTAAGTGGAAAGATGATTGAAGAAACAGAAGGTGTCCTTTGTTGGTATCTTGGAATCTTTCTTTAGTTTTCGTTGATTTTTACTCTTAAGGCTACTTGAACAAGGCAAGAGAGAAACCCCAGAACTGAAAAGCAATTGACTTTTTTGAAAGAAACCTGTGCAGGTTAAGCACTCTTCGTTTTTGAGAGATGGTGAAATGCAAAATCTTGATTCAACACATATGACTTTGGTGAACTTTATTTCAAATCTCCATGATGAACCCCTAAGGCGTCCAGGAAGAAAGGAGTAGAGCGGGAGACAAAAAGAGCAACCTTTCCCCTTGGCGCCATCCCAACCAGCTGCTTAGTTCCTTCATCTCATGGACTACCATCTGGGCTTATCTGGTTTGTCTGATTCTTGTTTCGGGGCCCGTTTCTAGTCACAAGGCTGTCAACAGTGGGGGGTGGGGTGGGGGGTGGGGGAAGCCCTTCTTTCCATTCCACATGAGACCCAGTGGACAATCCAGGCCCTGGCCACTGCATAGAGCGTGCAGCAACAATATCAACGGTGATGCTGGTTAACAACGCATATTCCTGGAATCCACTCCGTTGGCTACCGAGTGTGTGCGGTGGTGGTCTGGAACCTATACCTGGAAGCTTTCTTGATGATTGCAAATGACACCAAAGTCCGAGGACGATGGAAGATCTTCACGTTTCTGCAAGAGCCACACACCTCCAGAAGGAACCGCAAGACTTGCCTGACATGGTCAAGGTCTAAGTATTGGACTACACGTCGGAAGGTCTCCACCTTTGCTATGGAAGTCAAACGATCTTTCTTGGAAATGAAAATGGATCACACTGAACGTTCACATTCTTCTAGAGCATTTGAAAAGCCCTAAACTGTAGAAATCTGCTGTACGAGTTCCTTGAAAGCAAGAACCCATACTGATGGATATGTCTTAATGCCTTAGATTGTGCCTTGAATATAGCGTACACATGAACCCAGGAAAGGAAAGAATGGAATCGCCAAATACACAAAGAGATCAAAAGTGCCGAGCCAAGTGACACCTTGAGGCTTCCAAGAACTTTTCTGTCTTTCACACACTAAGTAAATCCTGAGCACCTACGATGAGCTGGGAGGCATGTAATAAGTTTCTGGAACCAGAAGGCGGAGAGAAGCAGACACAGAGTTCCTGCTTTCACTGAGACGAATCTAATGATACATCACAGGCAGATCCTTGGAGAACTTGTCGAGGGGCCTCTACCCTCACCAAAACCTGGGTGTCAGGGAAGGCTTTTCAGAGTAACCATTGCGTTGAGGTCCATAGGTTGAACCTACGTAAACCAGGGTTGAGATGCAGGAAGAATTTCAGGCAGGGAAAACAGCATCCTGGAAGTCTAGGTGACCAGGGAAACTTAGGACGTTCAAGAAATGAAAATGCCCTATGGGATGGAAGCCAAAGAGTGCAGAGGGCATTCCAGGGAAAAGACATCCGAGAAGAACGTGAGGAGCAGGCATGAAGGGAATTGGTCGTATCTTCAATATGATGGGAAAATACAAGAGCCATTGGAGCAGGATGGTGAGAGAATTGCATCTGCATTTCCAAACGGTCATCTTGCTCCACGTCACTAATGATTGGAGAGACTCAACTCCAAACGCCAAGGAGGGACCACTTCGCCCGAGTCCGATTGGGCCTCATTGCAATGTCTGTCCATAGCAGATGCTGGAGAAGCTGTGGAGCAAAGGGAACTCTCCTCCACGCTGAGTAGGAATGGGAGTTGGTACAGCCGGGATGGAAAAGAGTATGGAGGTTCGCGAAGGAACTAAAAGTAGAAGTAGCCTATGGTTCAGCAGTCCCACTCCCAGGCATAGATCCACCCCCAGTACAAGCCAACAAGCTAGATGCCCCGTTTGGGCACATCGATCTGTGCGCGCGCTCGCATGCGCATGCGCGATCGCCTGCGAGGCTGGGGGTGGGGCGGGGGCTGGGGCTCTGGCTGGAGTCGCGGTGCAAGCCCCGGGATTGCCTGAGACAAGCCAAAGGAGCCCCAGAGGGAGACGGGACGGCCGGTCGTCTGGTTTCCTGAAAGCCGAATGCGAAGGCGGAGGGGCTCGCGGGCCGCGGGGAGGCAACCCAGGTCTGCAGCGGGAGTCGGGGCCCCGGCCACCCACTCACTCCCCCCGCCCCGGGAGGGGCTGGGGCTGCGGGGTTGGCGGGGGGGCGAGGGGGGTGTGGGTCCAAGAATTGGGACGCGGGGCGGGGGCTAAAGGACCTCTTCTGGTAGGCAAAAAAGCCTCCAGCACCCGGAATTCCCAGGTGGTCTCCCATCCAAGATACTGAACAGGCCCGACCCTGCTTAGCTTCCGAGATCAGACGAGATCGGGCGCCTTCAGGCCGATAGGGCCGGAGACGGGCGCGGCCGCCGCGGGGCGCCCTAAGAGCCTTGCGCTTCGCCTCCCTTTCGCTCTGACCTGCAGGTCGGGCCAACGGGCCGCCCCTCTCCTCGGGGGGCCGTGCTGTACTTGAGCCGCACGACCCGCGACCGCACTCCAGCCTGCTGACGCCGGCCCGGCCCCCGAACACCGCCAACACCAGACCAGCAACCGCCTGGCCGGGCCCGGGGGCCCGATGGGCTTCCAGGACCCCCCAGTGACCGGGAGGGCGTGCGTGCGTGCGCGCGGGGCCTGGGGGGTGGGCTGAGGGGTGCGGAGGTCTCGGCGCCCTCCCACCCCCGGCCACTCCAGACCCGGCCGCGCTGGCTGAGCGGCGCCTCCCCCCCATCCCGTTCGCCGCTCAGGGCCGCGCGACCCCGGAGGTGTCGGTCTTCGGGGCCCGCCGCCTCCCGATCCCCGCGGCCCGGGGGCCTCTGAACCTCCTGCGGGCCTAGGCGCAGCGAATCTTGAGCGCCCAACTTGCCCGGCACCTGCCCGCTGCCCAAACCCACCGGGAGCCACGGAGGCGCAGTCGACCGGAGCGCCTCAGCCCCGCCCCTTTGCCCTACCGAGGCCCCCCGCCCCCCTTGTCCCCACGCCGCCCGCCAAGCACCCGACCTTCCTGAGAGAGCAGACGAACTACAGGCAGGCACACAGACAGACACACACACTCGCACGCACCCACGCCATGGGAGACAGCTGGCCTGCGCGAGCTCCTCAGCCAGAGCCATAGCACCTGGGAGAGGCCGGGGCCAGACCAAAGGCCTGGTGGACGGCTGTCGGGAGAGACAGAGGCAGAAATCCGTGAAGCTTCCGAGACAGACTCCAAGACGGCGAGAGGGAGATACAGACACACACACACACACACACACACACACACACACACACACACACACTTGAGTGTGGTCTTTGGAAATACTTCTGTTCGTAGTTGCTGGGTTGAGCCCAACTTTTATAGGACCCATGGAGTGCGGCCCATCAGGCTCCTCTGTCCGTGGCATTTCCCAGGCGAGAATACTGGAGTGGGTTGCCATTTCCTTCTCCAGGGGATCTTCACGACCCAGGGATCAAACCCGAGTCTCCTGCGGGCGGATGCCTTGCCATCTGAACCAGCACATTGCGAATTCCCTAAGCAAAGCAAAATACAAAGAAAAGAGCTCGTGTGCTACTAAGTGGAAAGATGATTGAAGAAACAGAAGGTGTCCTTTGTTGGTATCTTGGAATCTTTCTTTAGTTTTCGTTGATTTTTACTCTTAAGGCTACTTGAACAAGGCAAGAGAGAAACCCCAGAATTGAAAAGCAATTGGCTTTTTTGAAAGAAACCTGTGCAGGTTAAGCACTCTTCGTTTTTGAGAGATGGTGAAATGCAAAATCTTGATTCAACACATATGACTTTGGTGAACTTTATTTCAAATCTCCACGATGAACCCCTAAGGCGTCCAGGAAGAAAGGAGTAGAGCGGGAGACAAAAAGAGCAACCTTTCCCCTTGGCGCCATCCCAACCAGCTGCTTAGTTCCTTCATCTCATGAACTACCATCTGGGCTTATCTGGTTTGTCTGATTCTTGTTTCGGGGCCCGTTTCTAGTCACAAGGCTGTCAAGAGTGGGGTGGATGTTTGGGAGGGGGAGGAAGCCCTTCTTTCCATTCCACGTGAGACCCAGTGGACAATCCAGGCCCTGGCTACTGCATTGAGTGTGCAGCAGAAATATCAACGGTGATGCTGGTTAACAACGCATATTCCTGGAATCCACTCCTTTGGCTACTGACTGTGTGTGGTGGTGGTCTGGAACCTATATCTGGAAGCTTTCTTTATGATTGCAAATGACACCAAAGTCCGAGGACGATGGAAGATCTTCACGTTTCTGCAAGAGCCACACACCTCCAGAAGGAACCACAAGACTTGCTTGAAATGGTCAAGGTATAAGTATTGGACTAAACGTTGGAAGGTCTCCACCTTTGCTATGGAAATCAAAATATCTTTCTTTGAAGTGAAAATGGATCATAATCAACGTTCACGTTCTTATAGAGCATTTGAGAAGCCCTAAATTGTAGAAATCTGCTGTACGAGTTCCTTGAAAGCAAGAACCTATATTTATGGATATGTCTTAGTGCCTTAGATTGTGCCTTGATTATAGTGTACACATCAACCCAGGAAATAAAGAATTGAATCGCCAAATATACGAAGAGATCAAAAGTGCCGAGCCAAGTGACACCTTGAGGCTTCCAAGAACTTTTCTGTCTTTCACACACTAAGTAAATCCTGAGCACCTACGATGAGCTGGGAGGCATGTAATAAGTTTCTGGAACTAGAAGGCGGAGAGAAGCAGACACAGAGTTCCTGCTTTCACTGAGACGAATCTAATGATACATCACAGGCAGATCCTTGGAGAACTTGTCGAGGGGCCTCTACCCTCACCAAAACCTGGGTGTCAGGGAAGGCTTTTCAGAGTATCCATTGCGTTGAGGTCCATAGGTGGAACCTACGTAAACCAGGGTTGAGATGCAGGAAGAATTTCAGGCAGGGAAAACAGCATCCTGGAAGTCTACGTGACCAGGGAAACTTAGGCCGTTCAAGAAATGAAAATGCCCTATGGGATGGAAGCCAAAGAGTGCAGAGGGCATTCCAGGGAAAAGACATCAGAGACTAACGTGGGGAACAAGCATGAAGGGATGTGATCATATATTCAATATGATGGGAAAATACAAGAGCAGTTGGGGCAGGGAGATGATAGAATTTCTCTGCATTTCCTAAATGTCGTCTTGCTCCATAACACTAATGTTTGGAGCGACTCAACTCCAAGTTACAAGGAGGGACCACTTCCACGAGTTCGAATAGTCCTCATTGCAAAGTCTGTCAATAACGAATGCTAGAGAAGATGTGGACCAAAGGGAACTCCACTCCACAAGCAGATTGTGTGGGTGAATTCTCTAAGAAATTAAGGGAAAGAGTGCTACATCTTGTTTATTGTATTGTGTTTAGGGGGAACTATTTTGGAATTAGAGGAGCCCATTCCTCAGTATATGATTTCCAAACTAGGCAAGTATAATTACAGTCTGATAAGATGTAACTCAAATAACTTCTGAATGTTAATTGATTTTGAAAGAGGAAATAATCTTGCAAGAGAAATATAGACAAACAGGAAAAGCATAGTTGTCAATATATTAACCTAGAGATGCTACAAATATTGTTTAAGAAATATGAAAGTTTCATGGAGTATTTCTCATGAAGGAATTATTTCCTCTTAAAAGTCAAAAGGGCTTCCCTGGTGGCTCAGAGGTTAAAGCATCTGCCTGCAATGCAGAAGACCTGGGTTTGATCCCTGAGTCAGAAAGATCCCCTGGAGAAGGAAATGGCAACCCACTCCAGTATTCTTGCCTGGAGAATCCCATGGATGGAGGAGCCTGGTGGGCTACAGTCCACAGGGTCGCGAAGAGTCAGATATTACTGAGCAACTTAACTAACTTAACAGTCAAAAAGGATCATGAGTCCACTCATAAAAATGATTTGTTCTTCAGTTTTATCATGAATTACCTGACTAAAGGATGATTATATATTGTATTATTCCTTCAAAATTATAGCACATTGTTCACTTTCCAGATTTTTTTTAATTGATATTTATTTAACATTGACTCTGTGCCAGCACTGCAAAGCCCACCCACACACCCTACACCAATTTTGTGACTTCATTAGAAACCACTTAATCAAGCAAATTCTATAGTTGCCTCTATTTTACATCCTAAATCGGCACATTATATGTCGCCCTACTTAACACTATTAAGATTATCTCTTTTTTAAAAATTCTTGATAAATATAATTCCTGGCTTCCTCACAAAATAATTTAAATTATATAAAAACTGGAACTTTGTCTAATTTATCACTGTATTCTTAGCTCTTCGAGGAATATTAGTACTAGATATTCAAAAGACTCGTATTAAATGAAAATGATTTCAGTGGGTCTCAAAAGAACTTGTCTTTAAAAGGCATTGGTGCGGGGAGCTGCCCGTCAGAATGGGGTCCTTTGTCCGAAGGACACAGCTCTGGGAGCTGCCTCAGTCCTTGAGGGTTTGCTTGCAAACATAGCTCTCTGTCCCGCCACCCCAGAGATTAGGCGCTTATTTACTGCAGGCACCTGGAGTTCTGTGCAAACTTCTCACGCACAGAGAAATATTATCTGGTGTAAGAAATAATAACAGGGTGCCATTCCCATGCTCTCAAGATTTCTTGTGACTGTTTGTAAGATGTGTAGGTCAAACAAAGAAAATGTTAACTGTCTTGTCTTTCTCACGCTCTTCTGTATAAATGTGAGATGCTGAATAAAGTTGGTGTCAGACTGCGTCCCTTCGTGGAGACGTGTCTGAACCTCTCGACCGCATCTTTGTTGGAGATTTCTCTTGCTTTCGTTTCTTTTCTCAGCCCCGCCGTGCACGTTCTCGGGACCTGATCGACTTTGCCGTCTAGCACCGGCACATTGGTGCCATTTAAAGTAGATATTAGGTTTCCATTTTCTCATCAATGATTCGTTTCATTGGTTTTGTCATTTCAGATAACTTTCTTGAACATCAGATCATGGAAGATAGAAATAATGTTACTGAATTTATCCTCTTAGAACTTTCTATGGACAAGAAAGTCCAGATCCTCTGCTTTTTATTTTTCTTATTCTGTTACCTGGCTATTTGGTTGGGGAATTTGATCATTGTGATTTCTATTACATGCAGTCAGCTAATCACCCAGCCCATGTACTTCTTCCTTAACTGCCTTGCACTCTCAGATCTCTTCTACACCTCCACTGTGACACCCAAACTCATGACTGACTTACTGATGGAAAAAAGGCCATTTCCTATAAAAACTGCATGACACAGCTTTTCACCACCTACTTCTTTGGGGAGGGGGGAATGAGGTCTTCACCCTCACAGGGATGGCCTGTGACTGCTATGTGGTCAACAGCAAACCTCTCCACGACGCCATCACCATGAACAGGCAAAAACGTCACTCAATTCTCATAGCGTCGTGTGCAGGGGGACTTCTTCATTCTCTTGGTCTCTTTCTTCTTGCGATTGTTTTACCTTTCTGTGGCCCCAGTGAAATAGACCACTATTTCTGTGATGCATATCTTTTGTTGAAACTAGCCTGCACTGATACACACAAAATTGGCTTTTTTGTCATTGCCAATTCTGGCTTGATGGGACTGGTGCTCTTTGTGGTTTTGATGGCCTCCTACATTTTGATTCTGTATAATGTGTGCACATATTCTGCAGAAAGCCACCATAAAGCACTTTCCACCTGTAGTTCCCACATCACAGTCCGTGATCCTCTTTTTCACACCTGTCATCTTTGTTTACATTAGACCTGCCACAACATTACCAGAGGATAAAGTGTTTACGCTCTTCTACACAATTATTGTCCCCATGCTCAACCCGCTTATCTACACACTTAGAAACATGGAGATGAAAAATTCCATAAGAAGAGTTTGGTGCAATAAAAGGTTCTGGGAAAGGAGCTTAATGATCTGAAGGTCATTCATCTCTGACGCCAGTGACTGTCTTCTCATCACTCCCTCTGTTGCTGAGTCTCTCCTGCTAATGGGAAAATCAGTCAGAATGTGTAAAAGCCAAGCCTCCAACAACAGCTTGCCTTCAGTGGTTCCTTCTTTATTTTCCTCTCAATGCGTTTTCCTTGATTTCACTTTTCACTAATAATCCCCTTTGTTTAAAAAAAAAGAAAAGGAAACTTTTTACAGAGTAAAAACACACTGAAAAATCTGGAGGGAGAGTGATCCTGCCTGTATTGAAGGCTAAACCTGGGGGAGACTTCGCTCTCAAAATACTTGGCCTCAAGGTATAAAAGGTAATAATATGTTACAAGGTAAAAGACAGTTAAAGAATCCACCTGCTAATGCAGGAGACACATGTTCAATCCTTGGGCCAGGAAGATCCTCTGGAGAAGGAAATGGCTACCCACTCCAGTGTTTTTGCCTGGGAAATCCCATGGAGAGAGGAATCTGGTGGGCTACGGCCCATGGGGATGCAAAACAGCTGGACATGATTCAGCGACTAAGCAAAAACAAAAAGGCAGTTATAGGAAAATAAGAACAATCACATACTGCAAACTCCTTTCAGAACTATATACCTAGCCTCGTATCCTACAACTCTAGATTTCTTTTAATCAAGTACCTAGAGATTTTTTTGTGTGTATTTGTGAACTGCTATTATTTTACTTAAGTGAAAAGAATATATAGATCTAAATACAACATAGTGTAAAGTCCAGCCTTATAGTCGACATGGCAAGTCTTACAGTCTGAAAAGCAAGTCACTGTGTGATCTGTTTGTGAAGTAACATTGTAAGTATTGGGGGAAATATATGTGTATATATATATATAAATATATACAAACTCATGCTATTTGAACTGGGTTTGATATTAAGTATACATGATCAAGGAATAAATAAACTACAACTGACTTTGCTACAAAAAAGAAGAAAATATAAATCCTTTAGTTCCTCAAAACAGATGATTTATCTCAAAGTAAAAGACTTTCACTTACTATCTAAATTCAAGTGTAGAATAATCCTAAAATAATATTTGACAAAATATAGATCAGACTCAGTGATGGGAATATATATATATATATATATATATATATTCTGCTGCTGTGCTTAGGTGTTTCTGACTCTGTGGCCACATGGACTGTAGCCCACCAGGCTTCTCTGTCCATGGGGATTCTCCAGGCACAAATATCGGAGTGGGTTGCCATGTTCTCCTCCAGGGGATCTTCCCAAGCCAGGGACTGAACACAGGTCTCCCACATTGCAGGCAGACTCTTTACCAACTGAGCCATCAGGGAAGCCCAAGTATACTGGAGTGGGTAGCCTATCTCTTCCCCAGGGGATTTTCCCGACCCAGGAATCAACCAGGGGTCTCCTGCATTGCAGGTGGATTCTTTACCAGTTGAGCTACCAGGGAAGTCTAATGTGTATACATCCATACCTATAGGATTTTCATGATTTTCTAGGGCAAAGTATACATTTTGTTTGAAATACATTTTTAAGATTGCTGCATTTTCTTATGAAAATGTGCATAGTTTTGGATATAAAATGTAACTATTAATAGTATAGATTTGTATTCTATATAATGAGTTAAACTATATTTAATACTATAGATTTATTTTAGGTAATAGGATATTTTCTAATGTTTCTCTCTCAAAAAATGTAATATTTTTTAGAATTAATAGGACAGATGATGGATTTTAAAGAATCATATTATTACTATGTCATAAAAATGTTGTTAACTGTTCTCCACACAAAGATAGGCCATATTAATATTTGGCTATATTATGTGTGTGTCTCCTTCAGAATTTTCCACAGTTTATTGTGACCCACACAGTCAAAGGCTATGGCATAGTCAATAAAGCAGAAATAGACGTTTTTCTGGAACTCTCTTGCTTTTTCGATGATCCAGCAGGTGTTGGCAATTTGATCTCTGGTTCCTCTGCCTTTTCTAAAACCAGCTTGAACATCTGGAAGTTCATGGCGCACGTATTGCTGAAGCCTGGCTTGGAGAATTTTGAGCATTACTTTACGAGCAACAAAGATCTGTCTAGTCAAAGCTATAGTTTTTCCAGCAGTCATGTATGGATGTGAGAGTTGGACTATAAAGAAAGCTGAGGGCCGAAGGATTGATGCTTTTGAACTGTGGTGTTGGAGAAGACTCTTGAGAGTCCCTTGGACTGCAAGGAGATCCAACCAGTCCATCCTAAAGGAGATCAGTCCTGGGTGTCCATTGGAAGGACTGATGTTGAAGCTAAAACTCCAACACTTTGGCCACCTGATGAGAAGAGCTGACGCATTTGAAAAGACCCTGATGCTTGGAAAGGTTGAGGGGAGGAGGAGAAGGGGACAACAGAGGATGAGATGGCTGGATGGCATCACGGACTCAACGAACATGGGTTTGGGTGGACTCCGGGAGTTGGTGACGGGACGGGGAGGCCTGGTGTGCTGCAGTACATGGGGTCTCAAAGAGTCAGACACGACTGAGGGCCTGAACTGAACTGAATATGTATGTGTCTTATTTTTGTACTTGCAAGATACTTTGCAAATATTATTTTGCATATTTTGCTGAATATTTAAATGTCAAAAAAGAATGGTGTTTCAGAATTGTAAATAATAATCTTAAGGAGGCAGAAGTTATCAAAGCAACTGAATGAATATGTTGTAAATAATGTAAAGCAACCAAATCTTACTTAATTTCCCAATTGAATTATCTCCTCAAGTGGATCAGTTGTTTGGAGTTACATTTTCATAAAGATCATCCATTCGTCTTCCCAGATAGTTGCGAATATCTGGTAATAACTGATATTTTTCAATATCCCCATCTCTGTGTTTGCTTATAGTGTTTAACAGCCTTCCATAGAGACCTCAGCTCTGCCTTCATGTGTAAATTAAGCAGAAACCATAATCCATGACCTTCAGCCATGAACTACAGAGTTTAATACCAGATATTTTGGGTGAGGAATTTTTAAAAAAGATGCTTACAATATATGCCATTCTTATCTCTCCTGTTAATAAATACAAGTACCAGGAAATAAAGAGGCCAGAATATATTGCTTCATTTCACAGAGACATCATTCATACAAATCTCTCTCTCTCGGAATGAGGCTTAAAATAAGACATTATTCTGCCTGCCTCATTCAGTCTGGATTCATGAGCAGTTCAGGTTGTGGGGTGGTGGTTGCTTTTCGCTAGTAAATCACACTGTATGAGAAAACTCATATATTGAGTTTAATTCCTATTATGTGGGGATTTCTTATGTTATGTCAGTTCAGTTCAGTTCAGTCGCTCAGTCGTGTCCGACTCTTCGTGACCCCATGAATCGCAGCACGCCAGGCCTCCCTCTCCATCACCAACTCCTGGACTTCACTCAGACTCACGTCCATCGAGTCAGTGATGCCATCCAGCCATCTCATCCTCTGTCGTCCCCTTCTCCTCTTGCCCCCAATCCCTCCCAGCATCAGGGTCTTTTCCAAAGAGTCAACTCTTTGCATGAGGTGGCCAAAGTACTGGAGTTTCAGCTTCAGCATCATTCCTTCCAAAGAAATCCCAGGGCTGATCTCCTTCAGAATGGACTGGTTGCATCTCCTTGCAGTCCAAGGGACTCTCAGGAGTCTTCTCCAACACCACAGTTCAAAAGCATCAGTTCTTCGGTGCTCAGCCTTCTTCACAGTCCAACTCTCACATCCATATATGACCACTGGAAAAACCATAGCCTTGACTAGACGGACCTTTGTTGGCAAAGTAATGTCTCTGCTTTTGAATATGCTATCTAGGTTGTTCATAACTTTTCTTCCAAGGAGTAAGCGTCTTTTAATTTCATGGCCGCAGTCACCATCTGCAGTGATTTTGGAGCCCCCCAAAATAAAGTCTGATACTGTTTCCACTATTTCCCCATCTAGTTCCCATGAAGCGATGGGACCAGATGCCGTGATCTTCGTTTTCTGCGTGTCGAGCTTTAAGCCAAGTTTTTCACTCTCCACTTTCACTTTCATCAAGAGGCTTTTGAGTTCCTCTTCACTTTCTGCCATAAGGGTGGTGTCATCTGCATATCTGAGGTTATTGATATTATCCCGGCAATCTTGATTCCAGCTTGTGTTTCTTCCAGTCCAGCGTTTCTCATGATGTATTCTGCATAGAAATTAAATAAGCAGGGTGACAATATACAGCCTTGACGTACTCCTTTTCCTATTTGGACCCAGTCTGTTTTCCCATGTCCAGTTCTAACTGTTGCTTCCTGACCTGCATACAGATTTCTCAAGAGGCAGGTCAGGTGTTCTGGTATTCCCATCTCTTTCAGAATTTTATATAGTTTATTGTGATCCATGCAGTCAAAGGCTTTGGCATCGTCAATAAAGCAGAAATAGATGTTTTTCTGGAACTCTCTTGCTTTTTCCATGATCCAGCAGATGTTGGCAATTTGATCTCTGGTTCCTCTGCCTTTTCTAAAACCAGCTTGAACATCTGGAAGTTCACGGTTCGTGTATCGCTGAAGCCTGGCTTGGAGAATTTTGAGCATTACTTTACTAGCATGTGAGATGAGTGCAATTGTGCGGCAGTCTGAGCATTCTTTGGCATTGCTTTCTTTGGGATTGGAATGAAAACTGACCTTTTCCAGTCCTGTGGCCACTGCTGAGTTTTCCAAATTTGCTGGCATATTGAGTGCAGCACTTTCACAGCATCATCTTTCAGGATTTGAAACAGCTCCTCTGGAATTCCATCACCTCCACTAGCTTTGTTCGTAGTGATGCTTTCTAAGGCCCACTTGACTTCACATTCCAGCATGTCTGGCTCTAGGTCAGTGATCACACCGTCGTGATTATCTGGGTCGTGAAGATCTTTTCTGCACAGTTCTTCTGTGTATTCTTGCCCCCTCTTCTTAATATCTGCTGCTTCTGTTAGGTCCATACCATTTCTGTCCTTTATCGAGCCCATCTTTGCATGAAATGTCCCCTTGGTATCTCTAATTTTCTTGAAGAGATCTCTAGTCTTTCCCATTCTGTTGTTTTCCTCTATTTCTTTGCATTGATCGCTGAGGAAGGCTTGCTTACCTCTCCTTGCTGTTCTTTGGAACTCTGCATTCAGAGGCTTATATCTTTCCTTATCTCCTTTGCTTTTCACTTCTCTTCTTTTTCCAGCTAAGTCATACAGTGACTCACTTAGTGGCTCAGTCACACACTTGATAATGTAAGGAACAACACTTCTTGAAACAGGCAATATAGAAAACAATAGCAGTAATAGTAGAATCATAAGTAAGAAGTTAGGTCAAGAACTTCTAGTAGGTGTAGCCCAGTGACATCTCCATGTCATCTGACTTAGTTTGCTAAATGACTATAGCTTGCTGTTGATATCCTGGTTGTAGATCCTGAGCATCTGATCTTGATTCAAAGACTGGTTATTGAGATAAGCTTTAGAAACAAACTCAGAATGTCCTTTTTAACAACTTAATTAAACCTCTTAGCAATGTAACATAACCACAAGGAACTATCTCAGGAGTGCGTCTTAGTAAATACAGACCTTAACTTAAAAAACTGGAACTTAATATTCAGTGAAACATAATAGATGCCATAGGCCTGACATCAGTTAGGTGGATTTTTCTTTTAGAGCTCCCCAGTATACGTTGAGATTTCTGTATATGTCGGGAGACAGTCTTTTTATTTACCTGAGAAGGCTGTTCAGAACCCAAGTGTCTCCAGCTTCTGGAGGGATGAGGCAGAGAGAAAAAAGGTATAATTTTACCCGTAGGAGTAAATCACTAGATTGTTTTAAATGACCAGTAACTCGAGGAGAAGTGCTTCTTTATATCTGAAAACACAGAGTAAAAATCAACAATATGTCAGACAAAAAGTCGTGAAAATTGCGGTCATATTTAGCAGTCTACTCCATCCCATGCAATTGATCCCTTTGTTCTGCTGTCCTTGCCCAATGGCCAAGGACATCAGTGAAAGCAGTAGTCTCGAAGAAACTCATGAAGCTTTTGTGAATGTCTGTATGACCTGTCCAGCAAAGTGGGTGCCCTGATCACTGGAGATTGTGGAAAGCACCTTTTAACCATTTTTTCTATTCTGAGATATTAATTCTGAAGCCAGGAAAGGCATTATCAAATAAAAATGAGGTTTGTCAGGGAGCCAGGAAAAGCCAAGTGGCCACGTTGGACCTCTCATAGCCCCAACCCTTTGGTTTATGGCCATTTTTAATCCATTTTAAATTCCCTGAAGAGGCGTTAACTTTTGTAGAAGCAGAATGAGCTGTGTTCATATGTGCTGTAGTCTGTTATCAAAAGCCACATTCCAAGAAAACTTTGTTCTTTTAATCAGTGAGAGAAAACCAAATTCCAGTTTGGTAACAGCTTATATTCACTGGGAAACAATAGTTATTCACTTAGTCATAGTCACAATAAGACTTCAAAGGCAGTTTAATGTCTTAACAAACTTGTAGCATGCACAAAACTCTTCTTTCACTTGCAACACACCTTTTTGCACTTTCTGTATTCGTCACTTCATTTGTCCACTTAGAGGACAGCCACCTGTACGTTTAGACTTACTTTGCTTTTCCTTAATAGAATGTAATTCCATTCCTTATTACTTTTTATTAAAAACACACATCTTACTTTTCTTCAGAAACCATGACTTGTACTTTACATCATCATTCTGTCGATTGGTAAGGATAAATCACCCAAAGTTATATCATTTATAAAAGTATCTGCACAATGTCTCTGTTAATTAGATCAATAAACAAACATCAGTATCATGTATCAATACAATAATGATTATTTCCCAGTTCACACAAGCCTCGAATTCATTTACTTTAATTTCCTTGAATTTAGAATTGTTTGATTTGTAAGCACTTACTTCTCTTTAGGCCAATTAATTAGAGCTCATTGAACCACTTAGCCTTTAGCAATTTTTTCCAAGGATGGAGACATACACCGAGACACACACAAATCTGGACAGACAGAAACCTCACAGTTTTCCACCTGAAATTTAAATTGTCTCTTTGTCCCTTTTATTTTCTTGGCTTGAGTTCCAGCTCATGGCTGGAGTCCCGGATCGAGTGGGCTGTGTATCTCAAGGACATGATAAGAGTTAACTCAGGTTTTTCCCCAGGCATGTTTCTGTTTCTCAGGCAGGATCAGAGCTCCCCAAAAGAGTATTTTCACAAGTCAAACTTTTAGTAATTACATGTGCAAAAGGAACCAGTTTTGCAATTTCAAAAAGATTCCATTTTACCTAGTTTTCTCCGGAGTCTAAAGAATACACATGGCCATTCAGGGTTCAAAATGTCATTTCTCCTTCATGTAGTCATAGCTTCATAGCTAAAATTTAAACCAGAGAGTGCTCAAATTGGCTCTGATGACAGGGGTAGACGGATCGAGAAGATGTCCCAGCAGGGATTATCTCTCTGGGCAGGTGAGGTCATCTCTTAAAGCAAAGAAACCCCATATATAAGGGATTTTTAGGCCTTGAGGATCAAAATTATCCCAGTTTTTCAAGATATTATTCAAGGGGGGGTGGTGGTTCTGGACTGTTAGGCCCCATCTGTAAGAGAGAAAAAAGCAGTGCCCAGTGCCATGGCTTTTTTCTACCAGAGGTGTCTGCCCCTGCTCTAGACGGGGTTGGAGACTGATTTTCCACCTAAGCTTCCTTCCCTGGCCAGAGCTAACCTGTCTCTTACAGGTGAAGGTGTCCTACTCCCACCCCCCCTCATTCTACCACCCAGGCATGGTGGAGATGCACCAGGGTTAGACCTGATGGCATCCCAGATTGATGTCCAGGTCCTCACCATTAAAACCTTGGTTTGATTTCCCTTTTATTCCGGCACCACCTGGGGTGGAACAGAGTAGTTTTCCGGATGCTCGCCGAGCCAAGACCACTAGGGGAAGCACCCAACTTCTGTGTACCTGTGCACATTCCTCATAACAGTATAAGTGGCAAGTCATAAAGGGATGAACAGAAAACCCAAGACATCCTCCTGAGAGTGGCCACACGAGTCTATTTAATAACAAAGGAGGCGATGGAGGGCCCGCCTGCGAGGAAAAACTAATCCTTCATATGCATGGAGTGCCAACATCATCCTTTTGATTCCTGTCCCTCAGACTGTACAAAAAGAATACCTAAGGAGTTGAGACAAGAGCCACTGGAGGGCTTCGTCTGCTCTGCTAAGAGCTAGCGCTACTAAGGGAAGAAGCCCAATGCGCTTTCAATCTGCCCAAATCTGGGGTGTCCCAATCTGTGTCCTCAGGAATCTCATGCTCACCAGCAATGCCTCAATCCATATAGTCCAGAGGCATAGCCACGACAAGAACTTGCCTGTGTGTCTGTGGGGTCAGGATGGTGATTTCCAGTCTGAGAGATGTCCCTGGAGCTAGAGCTCCAGCTCGCTCCCTAAAGTGCTCCTGTCTGCAGTGTCCTGTAAAACTTGGAATGGGGGCCTTGCTAGAAAAGCACAATAACAGCATGGATTGCAAGTCCCTTGAAAGTCTACAATCCGGCACACGAGGTTAATAACTTTAATTCCCCAAGCAGATATGAAATGGTCAGAGGGACCAGGAAAAGCTGACTGGGGAAAAGAAGTTCAGTCCACATGCTTCTGATTTAGTAAAGTAGCTGCTGCTGCTGCTGCTGCTGCTGCTGCTGCTGCTAAGTTGCTTCAGTCGTGTCCGACTCTGTGAGACCCCAGAGTTGGCAGCCCACCAGGCTCCCCCGCCCCTGGGATTCTCCAGGCAAGAGTACTGTAGTGGATTGCCCATTCCTTCTCCAATGCAGGAAAGTGAAAAGGGAAAGTGAAGTCACTCAGTCGTGTCCAACTCTTAGCGACCCCATGGACTGCAGCCTACCAGGCTCCTCCGCCCATGGGATTTTCCAGGCAAGAGTACTGGAGTGGGGTGCCATTGCCTTCTCCATAGTAAAGTAGAGACCACAGTAAACGAGCAAAAGAATCTCAACTCCGAGTGTTCTTACCTTGTCTTGAAGATCTTGGACAAGCCCCCAAGATGATAACCTAGCAGTCAACGGTGACCGATGCCACTGGATTCATGGTGTCTGAAGAAGAAGATATTACTCTGGGGCCAAAGACAGTCTCAGTCATTCAGAGCTTTGTGTATATTTTATTTAAAGTGAAGGTGACAGAAAAAGCTTCTGACACAGACATCAGAAGGGGCTCACTAATTTAAGTGGGGCCATATATACGTCTCAACTAGCCTCTGAGAATAGACAAAAAACATCTCAAGGATGTGAGCGTTTTGCCCAGACCCTTTCCTATAGCATACATCCAAAGCTCAAAAAGAGGAATGTCCTTGAACCTGAGATACTGCTCCCTACAATGCCTACTTGTCTTAGGCCAAAGAATGTGAAAAAGCAAGCAAGCTTGCCTCCTCCTTAAAGGGGCTTTAGGCTTGGACTCTTTATCAACCTGCTGGGACAGGTAAGTATACAGTTAAAATCAGAATACTCTAATGTGGTAATGGTGGTGAGTAAAGCATTTGTATAACATACCACTGATAACTCATATAAGTATATCACTTATAAATTCAGTATGAAGGTCAAAAGATAAAATATCAAAATAATGATAACTACAAAATGAAATAATGGAACCATGTTTGAAGAATTAGATGACAGTATGATACTAAGTCAACAAACAGAGAGACCCAATGAAGAGCTACAAATTATTTTTTTTAAAGGAAACGAACATAAATTCTGGATTTGAAAACGAAAATAATTGAAATGAAAAATTGATAGGTTCAATAGCACATATGAGATGCTGGCAGAAATAATCCATAAACTTGAAGATGAATTCATAGAAATCAATGTAAAAATAAAGAGAAAAAAATGTTGAGGGAAAATGATCTAAGGCATCCATTCATTACACCATCGAGTATGGAAGGAGAGAGACTCTCAGAAAGCAGGGAGAGAAAGGGGAAGGAGTAAAATTACTTGTAGTCGGAATGGCTGACCGGCAGGTCAGAGCAAAAGGGAGGCGCAGCGCAGGGCTCTTAGGGCGCCGGGCGGCAGCGGCCTCCGTCTAAGGCCATAGCACCCTGAACGCGCCCTGTCTCGTCTGATCTCGGAAGCTAAGTAGGGTCGGGCCTGGTTCTTACTTGGATGGGAGACCGCCTGGGAATACCGGGTGCTGTAGGCTCTTTGCCTTCCCTCTCCTTTAGCCCCCGCCCCCACGTCCCAACTCTTGGGCTCCCGCACCCCAACCCCTCCTGGGGGTGGGTGGCCAGGGCACCGACTCCCGCTGCAGACCTGGGGTGCCTCCGCGCGGCCCGCGAGCCCCTCTGCATTTGGCTTCCAGGAAACCAGAGGACCGTCCCGCGGGTCTCCGTCTGGGGCTCCCTTGGCGTGCCTCAGGCAATCCCCGGGGGGCTGCACCAGCTCCAGCCCCAGCCCCAGCCCCAGCCCCACCCCCACCCCCCCATCCTTGCAGGCGAACGCCCGAGCTCGCGCGCATCTGCGTGCACACACAGATATATGTGCACAGATGGTGCATGTATCTTGTTCAGTTATACTTTTGGTGGATATGTGCCTGGGAGTGGGACTGCTGAATCATATGGTACTTTTAGGTTTAGATCCTTCAGGAACCTCCATACTCTTTTCCATAGTGGCTCTACCAACTCACATTCCTACTAACGGTGGAGGCGAGTTCCCTTTTCTCCACATCCTCTCCAGCATTTGTTATCTACAGACTTTTCCATGAGGACCATTCTGACTAATGTGACGTGGTACCTCGTTGTAGTTTGGAGTTGAGTCTGTCCAATCATGAGTGATGTGGAGCAAGATGACCTTTTTAAGATGCAGATGCAATTCTATCACCTCCCTGCTCCAACTGCTCTTGTATTTTCCCATCATAGTGAAGATATGACCAAATCCCTTCATTGCTTGGTCCCCACTTTCTTCTCTGATTTCTTTTCACTGGAATGCCTTCTGCACTCTTTTGGTTCCATCCCATAGGGCATTTTTTCATTTCTTTTCCTTGTCACGTAGCCTTCCAAGATGCTATTTTACCTGCCTGAAATTCTTCCTGCATCTCAACCCTGGTTTACGTTGGTTCAACCTATGGATCTCAACTCAATTATTAGTCTGAAAAGCCTTCTCTGACACCCAGTTTTTGGTGAGGGAAGAGGCCCCTATAGAAGTTCTCAAAGGATCTGCCTGTTATTTATCATTAGATTAGTCTCAGGGAAAGAAGGAACTTTGTGTCTTCTCTCAGGATTCTATTTCCAGAAACATATTACATGCCTACTAGCTCATAGTAGGTGCTCAATATTTATTCAGTGTGTGAAAGACAGAAAAGTTCTGTGAAGCCTCAACTTTTCACTTGGCTCAGCACTTTTGATCTCTTTGTATCTTTGTCCATCCAGTTCTTTTCTTTCTTCTGTTGATGTGCACACTATATTCAAGGCATGATCTAAGGCATGAAGACATATCAATAAATATAGGTTCTTGCTTTCCAGGAACTCATACATCAGATTTCTATAATTCAGGGTTTTTTTCTTTAATGCTCTAGAACAATGTGAACTTTTAGTATTATCCATTTTCATTTCAAAGAAAGATCATTTTACTTACATAGCAAAGGTGGAGACCTTCCAACTTTCAGTCCAATACTTATACCTTTACCATTTCAGGCAAGTCTTGTGGTTCCTTCTGGAGGTGTGCGGCTCTTCCAGAAATGTGAAGATCTTCCATAGTCCTCAGACTTTGGTGTGATTTGAAATCATCAAGAAAGTTTCCAGGTATAGGTTCCAGACCACCACCTCAAAGAGTCAGTAGCGAATGGAGTGGATTCCAGGAACATGCATTGTTAACCAGCATCACTGGTGATTCTGTTGCTACAGACTCAATGCAGTGGGCAGGGCCTGGACTGCCCACTGGGTCTGATGTGGAATGGAAAGAAGGGCTTCCCCCCTCCACTGTTTCTAGCCTTGTGACTAGAAACGGTCCCCAAACAAAAATCAGACAAACAAGATAATCCCAGATGGTAGTCCATGAGATGAAGGAACTAAGCAGCTGGTTGAGATGGAGCCAAGGGGAAAGGTTGCTCTTTTTTTCTCCACCTCTACTCCTTTCTTCCTTGATGCCTTAGTGATTCATCGTGGAGATTTGAAATAAAGTTCACAAGAGTCATATTTGTCGAATAAAGATTTTGCATTGAACCAACTCTAAAAAATGAAGAAAGTTTCACCTGCCACATGTTTCTTTTAAAAAGTCAATTGCTTTTCAACTCTGGGGTTTCTCCATTGCCTTGTTCAAGTAGCCTTAATCGGAAAAATAAAATATAACTAAATAAAGATTTAAATATACCAACAAAGGAAAGCTTCCGTTTCTTAAATCATCTTTCCACTTAGTAGAACACTAGCTCTTTTCTTTGTGTTTTGACTAGGCAATTAGTTGTATCGTGGCTCAGATGGGAAGGCATCCGCCTGCAGGAGACTCAGGTTTGATCCCTGGGTCGGGAAGATCCCCTGGAGAAAGAAATGGCAACCCACTCCAGTATTCTTGACTGGGAAATGCCACGGACAGAGGAGCCTGACGGGCCACAGTCCATGGGTAGCATAAAAGTTGGGCACAACTGAGCAACTAAGAGCAGAAGTATTTCCAAGGGCCACATTCAAGAGATTTGGAACTCTTGCTTGACTCCCTCATGTTGACCATGATGACTAGGCAGCAGATAGCAGCTGATTCATCTGTACAATTAAAAAAGAATGTGTCATTCTGTTCTATACTTTTCTGTACTGTAGGCAGAGACTGTACAGAGCAGATGTCTGGACTTGTACAGGACTTTCGGTCCTTTAGAGGATTACAGTGGCACCATCAATGCTTGCCAGAGGTGGCAGGAAGGCGGCCCTGGAAGTTTGAGTCCAGACATGTCCAGTGTTTTAGACTCATATATCAGATGAGTCAGAGTGCATTTACCCTTCACTATGTCTCCATAGAAAGTTGCTTTGGGTTTGGAGGTACACACACACACACACACACACTCTGCCGCCGAGACAGGTCAAGAGCTAGAAACCACAGGTAAGGGAGACGGAGAAAGAGGGAGAGAGAGACAGCAAGAGGACACGCAAGCTTCCCAACCCCCGGCCTCCACACCCTCCCCCTCCACTCTGGGTATCCACCCGGCCCCAAGTCGACCCGACCCCACCCTCACCCACCGACACACTCACACACACTCTCACACACTCACCCTCTGGCCTGGGGGTGGGGGCTGGGTCTCGCCTTAGGTAGCCAGGCCGAAGGGGACCTTTGAGACCTCGGCTTCGAGGAAGTCTTGGGGTCCCCACGGGTGACCGCCAGCCCCAGGGCACCGCGTCCAGCCGGGGCCCGGCCCAAGGCTGACGCCCCCTCCCTTGGGGAAGCTGCTTCTTCCGCGTGGCCTTCCTCTGAGGTGCGTCACGGGCTGTGCCAGTGTGTCTGTCTCAGATCCGATGCCATCCTCTCTCCCCTGTCTGTCTCCTGTTTGCTGTCTCTCTGTCACTCGCTCTGTGTCTCCATCTGTCTCTGCTTCCCTGTGTGTGTGTGTGTGTGTGTGTGTGTGTGTGCACGCGCGCACATGCGTCTGTCTGTCTGTCTGTATCTCCCTCTCGCAGTCTTGGAGTCTGTCTCTGAACTTTCATCTCTTTCTGCCTCTGTCTCTCCTGACACCCGGCGGCCCGTCCGTTCCTCTGGCCCCAGCCTCTCACAGGTGCTATGGCTCTGGCTGACGAGCTTGCGACGGCGGGCTGTCGACTGTCTGTGTGTCTGTCCGTGTGACTGCCTGTCGCTCGTTTGCTCTCTCAGGAAGGTTGTGTGCTTGTCCGGAGGCGTGGGGGAAAGTGGGGGGGGGGGCCTCGGTAGGGCGAAGGGGCGGGACTGAGGCGCTCGGGAGGACTGCGCCTCCGTGGCTCCCGGTGGGTTTGGGCACCGGGCAGGTGTCCGGCAGGATGGGCGCTCAGGGCCCTGGCTGGGCTGCGCCTAGGCCCACAGGAGGCTCAGAGGCCCGCGGGCCGCGGGGGAGCGGGTGGCGGCGGGTCCGAAAGCCAGACACCTCTGGGCCGCACGGCCCTGAGCAGCGAACGGGATCCGGGGAGGCCCGGTTCGCCGAGCGCAGCCGGGCCTGGAGAGGCCCGGGGTGGGAGGGCACCGAGACCTCCGCGCCCCTCAGCCCACCCCCCAGGCCCCGCACGCACGCACGCACGCACGCCCGGCATGCCGCTGGGGGTCCTGGAAGCCCTCCGGGCTGCCGAACCTGGCCAGGCGTTTGCTGGCCACGGGGCGGCGGTGTTCGGGGGCGTGGCGGCATTGGCCGGCCGGAGTCTGGTCGCGGGTCCTTCGGCTCAAGTACAGCGCGAGCCCCCGGGGAGAGGTGCGGCCGGCTGGCCCGACCGGCAGGTCAGAGCGAAAGGGAGGCGCAGCGCAGGGCTCTTAGGGCGCCCGGCGGCAGCCGCCTCCGTCTACGGCCATACCACCCTGAACGCGCCTGATCTCGTCTGATCTCGAGGGCTCACATTTGATGGTGGGCTTGTCATCTCGTACCTCTTTCTCGTAAAGCTGGCAGCTGAGGGAATGAGGGAAGTGTAAAATTGAATAACAATAGACTATGTGGAATCTGTGAATCTGGACCTCTGTGAATCCCTAGGTCTAAGGAGAGACTGGCAGCTGCCGATGTGGAGTATCTGTCCCCATGACCACGTTTACGTTATCAAATGTGCCATTGACCGCCCTCCCCCCACCCCGAGGGGCAGGGACCCCCACGTGGCAGCCTCCAGGCTCGCTCTCTCCAGCTCATCCACCCTCTAGAAGTTTCCCCAGACCCTCAGTAGGAGTGGGCACTGCTGCGGGTGTGCGTTGTGTGTCCTCGTGCCCCATGTGACGTTGCACGACTAACCGCACTCTGTGTTTGCACCCTTCCTCCCGCGCTCATGGGACCAGGCAGCGTGGCGGGAACGCAGGGGCTGGATTCTGCTACAGTCAGGACTTGCTCCTGATGTGCTTCGGGGTGAGTACAGGCCGGCCTGGTCCTGCGGGGGCACGGAGCCCACGCCCCAGGGAGTGGAGGGTCAGCGGGTCTCCGGAGGTTAGCCTGGGAGAACCCTCACAGCAGAGAACGTGACCTTGGTGCCCCACTGCCGCCGGAGTGGTCAGAGCATGGCCAAGGCCCCTCGCATAGGGACGCGTGGGTATCCCTCCCACAGTGGCAGTGCTGCCGGCCACGCCCTGCGTGCACGTTCTCGGAGGGAACAGGGCCCAGACCGTCAGGGTTCACGAGGCTGCCCTGCCCTGGACCTCTCCGTGCAGAGGCCAGCATTTCACACGGAGGTGCACCGGCATCTGGGGCTCGGCGGCCACTAAGGGGCCACCCTCCCTTGCAGGTGCTGCTCTGGGTGGTCCTCTGGTGGGTCCGGCCCTGGGGCCCAGCCCTGCTCGAGCAACTCTGAGGGCAGGAGGCTGTCTGCTCTGTCCTGTTCACATCTCAGCTAGAAAGCTGGATTGGGCTTTTGAGGGTTTTTTTTTACCAGCAGCTTTTAGCTGTATGTCAGAATCAAGTCAGCCACAGAGTTCTCTCCTTGATCTGCTTGGTCCTCCATGTTTCTCTGAATTCTCAAAGCAGCTGAAGCCCCAAATGGGGTAGGGGGTGGGGGTGTCAGGAGGGGCAGGGGCTGGGGCACCAGCTGCCAACCCAGGACTGACTTTTCTGTGTGTTTGTTTCCAGTTTACCTGCACGAATTCTCCAGATGTTTATACAGCATCCAGTATACAACAAAGACTACATTTTGAACTCGATGTCATCTTTACTCTGTTAATACTTGTTACATGGATCCGAAGATATTACAGGGTTTTTAATTAGTGAAAAATTCATGAAGACCATAGAGAAAAAATATTTTAGAATTTAATGTTTCTGATATTTATGTAAACTTATGACTTCATTTATAGAATTACTTCCTTTTTCTTGTATATTCAGGCTATGAATATCCTTTCAGATCCATTCATGTTCTGATACCTGGTTTCAGTCTTTCAAATGAATGTACTGTAGTGCTTGTCTGTATAAATCCTATGAACAAACACAGGGCTTTTGTAAATGATGCATTTATTGTCATTATTCTTGTTTTTCAATGTTAAACCATGAGAGAAGGGGTTTTCCTGAGATTGTAAAATCATCATGACACGGTGTGCATTATTATCCTTCCAGAATGTAACCAAGCTCTCCAACAATCACTCTGAAATAAGCAAACTTAATTTCAACCAATTGTTGGTGGATGTTAACGACTGGCCTAAACTGTACTTTTTCTAGCAAGAAATGGTTTTTGTCCACAGCGTGAAGTGATTTAAAGGTACTGGGTGTTAAATGTGAGCTTCTAATGAAATTTGGGCTGAAAGGATGCCTAGAAGACGACTATGAAGATCTCTCCTGTAACCTAGTCTCTGTGGACCCGGATCCCTCCTCTCCCGTGAGACTCTTTGGGGACCAATTGCGATGCCCTGCACCTGCTGCAGAGCCATCGAGCTGGACAGTGAAGGTGCCACTTCCCAGACAGACAGGGTAGTGCAGCTCTGACAAAGGCCTTATTTTTATGTAAATCATCTTTTTACATGTTTGTAAACATGTGTAAAGAATGGACCTAGGCGTACATTTTTAGATTGTGATGACATAGCCATTCTGGATTGTATAAATAGCAAATGTAATCTTTACTTTTTCAGCAGCACATTAAAAAAGCCAGCAAGAGATGCGTTCAGGTCACAGTGTGATATTTATTATGCAGCTGGTATCTTGGTAGACAGAGACAGCATGTCTCTTTACATGTGGGTTCCGCCTTTAATTTACTTGTACAATTCATTGTTATCATTCTATTTTCCTATTAATCTTTTGTGAACTTCCCGAATATGTGACAAAGTATGTACAGTCTACTTTTGAACTATTTTTATCACAGTATTATTTATTGCTTTCTTTCAATCAAGTACTGAAGCAAAATTTCCCAGGGCCAATAAAGAGTGCCGAGGGTAAGCTGTACTCTCACTGAGAACAGACCAGAGCTGGTAACGGGAGCCCGTGTCATCCCACGGACATTCTCTTAAGAGAAACGGATGGATGCAATGGAAAGGCCAGAAGGCGGAAGCATAGGTGTCCCTAGAGGGCGCCCGACGGTGTGTTCATTCCCTTGGCTCCGGAGACAAGAGGCTCCATCACTTCAGCATCTGCGGGGACAGGGCCCCTCTGCTGCTGAGGCGTGGGCAGCGGGCCGAGGGTGGGAACAAAGTGCAGGTGTCGAGGCTCGCCATCGGTCACAGGGCGGGGTGTCCGAGGGCAACCTTGACGGGGACCCGAATGATGCACCCTAGTCCAGCATCAGGTCCTCCCTCAGCATCAGACCCTAGGTCCAGCATCAGACCCCAGTCCAGCATCAGATCCCAGTCCAGCGTCACGGCCCTAGTCCAGCATCAGGCCCTCCCCCACCCTCAGACCCTCCCCCCACCTCCGACCCTTCCCCAGTATCAGGCCCCCCACCTCCAGTATGAGGTGTGGCAGCCCTAACTTGTCTGGTACTCCTGAGCACACTCAGGCAGCCCCAGAGCAGCAGGACAATAGCTCTGGCAGGAGGTGCATCTTTAGGAATCACCTGCGGAGCAGCAGCAGCTGGCGTTTGTTTCAGGTCAAGGAGAGACAAAGAAAAGGCACTTGTGCAGGAGGCAGTGGAGGTTGTGTGCACGTTCCCCAGCTCTGCTTCCTCCCCGTAGGGGCTTTGCTCTCCTGCTCTCTCACAGGCCCCAGGGTGGTGTCCTTCCAGATTCACGGTCTCCTTGATATCTCAAGCCCAAGTCCTGAGTTGCGTCCCAGTCCGGTGTGGCAGAGGGCTGGGAACACCCAAGCTCAAGGGCTGAAAGGATCCCAGGGGGACAGCCGGGCCCCAGCAAGTAGCAGGGCAGGGCATGAGGGTGGCCGCCCACAGAGGGCCCCAGAGCAGCACTGGAAGGAGAGCGGTGATGCCTGAGCTCACTCGGGGACGCTGCCCGGCCTGGCACTCAGAGAGGTTACTGCCAGCAGCTCTGGGGATGCAGGAAGCCCGGTGAGTGACACCACGCCACCCAGGCCGTGTGGTGGGCACTGCTGACCATGGCCTCGGTTTTCATTCCGGTTCCAGCTGTCCCTCCAAGGGCTGACGGGCTCCTCTTCCGAATGGCACAGATATTTCCTCTATGTGGGTGAACGCATCCCTTGTTTCTGTTGGCACTCTTGTCGCTCATCGTGTGTTTTCCTCTTTACAACCTGTGCTTGCTGCTCTTCCAGTTTAACTTAGGAGCGGCCCTTATGTTCTGCGTTTCTAGTTGTCAGCATTCACTGGGGCTTTCCAGGTGGCGCTAGGGGTAAAGATCCTGCCTGCCAATGCAATAGATAACGAGAGATGTGGGTTCGATCCCTGGGTTGAGAAGATGCCCTGGAAGAGAGCATGGCAACCCACTCCAGTCTTCTTGCCTGGAGAATCCCATGGACAGAGGAGCTAGCGGGCTACAGTCCCTGGGGTCGCAGAGTCAGACACGACTGAAGCAGGTTAGCACACACTCAGGTTTTAGTTCAGTCGCTCAGTTGTGTCCGACTCTTGCCACTCCTTGGATTGCAGCACTCCAGGCTTTCCTGTCCTTCACTATCTCCTGGAGTTTGCTCCAACTCATGTTCATTGAACCATCATGCCATAGAGCCATCTCATTCCTGTTTCATCCACGAGAGAGGTGGCTGGGGCTCGGCAAAGTGCCTGGTCCCACTGGGTGGGTGTGAACCTGCCCTCACCGCTCCCTAACCACGTGACTGTCACTGTGTCCTCCTCTGTGAATCGGGAGGGGGCAGCACCTGCTTGCTAAGGCGCACACAGCATCTGGTACATAATCAATGCACCATCCATCTATGCATTGTATTTACTAATAATAGGGATAGCATTTAATAATCTGCTCCTTTTTCTCTCTTGTCACTTAGCTGTGCTCCAGACCACATCTGCTTTACTTACCCCTGTACATCCCACACCCAGCACAAACAAGACTCAACAAATTTGTGGCTGAAGAGGCAGGAACATATGCTGTCTGTCCTCAAGGAGAGGAAGCTGAGTGATATGGGGGCCTGATGATAACCCTGTGTGATGAGGGGACCCCAGGAGGACCTGTGTGGCTGTGGGGTGGGGTGGGGGCATGGGCAGAACCCCTGATGAGCTCCTGGGGATGGGGAAGGTGGCAGGAAGGAGGGCGGGCTGTTCCTTGTGGGGTGTCCACAGATTGTACCTCACCCCTCACTGAGGACCACTTAGGCCGTTTCCAAACACATGTCACTGTTAGGATGAAACAATCATTGCCCAGCTCCTACTCAATCAATTGCGTAGAATATGTTTCTAGCACTGGAGTACAATCATCTGCTTTATTCATTCCATGCTCCATTCATCCACCCATCCAGCCAGCCATCTGTTCATCCATCCACCACTCACTAATCCATCCATCCATCCACCCAACCATCCACTCATTAACTCAGCCGATCATCTCAGACCCATTGAGAAGACAGACGCCTCCTCCACTCCTGCTCCCAGGAGGACCCCCAGCGTGATTGACAGGAGCCTCGTGGGGACGACGGGGGAGACACAGAAGGGAGATGCCTGCAGGCCCTCCTCCCTCTGAACGGTGAAGCACCCACCTGGTCCTAACGCCTCCTTGCTGGGGTGTTCAGGCCGGCCCTTTTCCTTCTTGCGAAACAAGCGGCTGATGGAGGACTTGATGCCCTTCTTCTTTGGGGCTTTGTGCAGCGAGCCCTGGCTGCTGGTGCTGCTGCTGGGGTTGTTCCCGGGGCTGTCCTGAGAGCCTGTGGAGCTTCGGGGAGAGAAAACGACCTTTAACTGGCACCCTTGTGCAAACACACACCCCTCCACAAGAGCTACTGATAGAAACGGGCACCCAGCAACACCTGCGCCTCAACCTCGCAGCTGACAGTTGGAGTCTCCTTCACCAACCACACTCCACACAAGCAATGCAGGCTCCCGGCGTCAGACAACCGCACTGGGAAGCTGAGATTCTCTGCCTCGAGCTCTCCCGCGAGGAGGGCTTGACTCCAGGCCAGCTGGTGCAGAGGGCGCTCTGACCCTCCCTTAGGGTCGCTGCTCGGCAGGTGACGACGCTCCAGGAGAAGACGAGCTCCCCTGCTCTGGGTAGATCCCCCCGCCTCCCACAGGGTAACCATCCCCGGCCGTGGCAGGAGAGCGACGGTCACCGTGCAGGGCCGCTGGTCAGGTGACCACATGTGCCCTCCATCGAGTGCTGCCTGGCTCAGGACGGGAGCTCAGCAAGTGGTGGTCTGAATGAGGACAGTGTCAGTCACAGGAGGGGACAGGGTCTCCTGAGAGGAGACCCCTGCAGGAAAGGGAGGGACCCTCAAGAGCGAACCCGAGAGGCACGGGGCCGTCACCATCAGGAACGTGCCCCAGGCCGGGCAGACCTCTACCAAGAGCGGGAAGAAAGCTCCCACAGGAGTCAATCTGTAGAGATGGACGTTTTCTAAAATCACTGAGGTCACTGAGCTCTTCTTCCCCAGCACCTGAAGTTCACCACTAAACACAGGCACCGAACTCAGTGGTATTCCTTTAAAATCATCCTTGCAACTCTTTCAAGACAAGAGGCGCAGGGCTCCTGAAACTGACGACGCACACACAGGCCGCTTACTTGTGGGCGTCCCTGAGGTCCTCGTGGGTGGCTGTGCGCAGCGCCCCCGTGTGCAGGCGGCCCAGCCCAAGGGACCGCGGCCAGGCGAGGGTCGAGGGTTCACATCTGATGGCGGTCTTGTCATCTTCTACCTCTTCCCGTAAAGCTGGCAGCTGAGGGAGTGAGCTAAGTGTCAAATTGGCTAACAATAGACTGTTCTGAAAAAGGCAATCACACAGGCTTTACATTATAACCAGAAACTTATTTGAAAATCTATTAGCTATGCTTTCCCCCAAGTACAAAAAAACCCTTGTTATAGCTTAATGCCATCTTAAAGGACTGTCTTGTTCAAAAAAAGTGGGGCTATGGGGCAGCGAGAGCATCTGACTGAGTGCAGAGACCCCGGACGGGAGCCTCCCTGCAGTCGGCCTCGGCCCTCCCTGGAATCCAGCGACCAGATGGCCCTGTAGGGCAGGACAGCAGAGCGATGCTGGCACCGTGGATCCTGCATGGCATGAACTGCCCTGATGACAGGACTGTGCTCATCGCCAGATGCTGCTCAGAAGCACCACAGCTAGAGTACAAAACCTCTCAGCAAAGCCGTCCAGACCTTTCTGTTTGAAGGAGAAAAAGACACAGCTTGTGCCACCATCCAAGATCATTTGTAGTGATGATGCAGGTTACTGGAACCCATGACAACAAGAGAAACACAGAAAAGGTACCTAACCCCTCCACGCGAACACCATGTGCCTGGATCGTATTTCTCGGTAACATACAGACTGGGGACTACCCACTGAAGTACTTACACGCTGTTCGAGTGTCATTTGCTCACAGTGGTTTCCATAAGGCGCCCCCAGGTCTTCACTAACAGATGATCTTGTATCACCCTAGAGCGGTGGGAGGTTCAAAAGGGAGGAGATATATGGATACCTATGGCTGATTCATGTTGAGGTTTGACAGAAAAGAAAATTCTGTAAAGCAATTATCTTTGAATTAAAAAATAAACTAATTAAAAAAAAAAGAAGAAGAAGATGATCTCTCTTGGACTCCCAGCGTTTCCGCTGGTCCTGGGTGTGAGGAAAGGAAGACAGTGTGGGAACAGATTAACCCTGCAGGGTCCAAACAGGTCTCACTGATACATTTTGGTGTGTGGCTAAACCTGGGGAGGTTTTAGGAAACATGCATGGCATGTATTGTTATAAACAATGAGTGCGTTGTGTTAACCAACTAACCTGTGCCTTTTTGGTGGGATTCTGTAAAGAATACTGATCCCGTGCAGCCCCAGAGGAGCTTGGTGACAACAAAGTAACTTAGTGCAAAATACAGCTGAACTCATTTAACAGCAGCTGGATAAACTGGGCTCCCTCCCCTGAGCTCTAACAAGAACCCTCAGACAACAGAAGGCTACAAAGGCTAGAAATTTTCCACATGGAACTGAACAGGGATCAATCTCAAATTCAAGTTAAAATAAGCATTTATAAAAATCAGAAAACAACAACCAACAGAGCAGGGAAGTGACACACCTGGGTTGACTATGGACTCAGTGGAGACAAACACCTGCCTCGGAGTCAGGGCCCAGGCCAGCCCCTTCCCCCGGGCCTCCTCCTGAGGAAGGCCTCTGGGTCTGCAGCCTGGCTGCCCTCCCCCAGGATGGGAGCTGCCCCACTGGTGCCACATGTGGCTAGGAAGGGCAGTGCCGTGTCCTCGCTGAACAGGAGGGCAAAGCAGGCCACAGAGCGGGCGAGCGGCACGCCCAGGTCACCAACCCCAGGGGGACGGCGCTGCTCTGCTGTGCCCAGCAGAAGGGCTCCCGGGCACTGAGCCGCCTGAACTGGAGCACGGCCACCCCAGTCCTGCGGGAAGGCCCAGGAGTGCTCGGCCAGCGGGCTGGGAGCAAGAGAGGGACAAGGAAGGCCAGCCCTTGGGGCACTGGACTCCAACAACAGGGGCTCATCCAAGTGACCCGAGGGGAGAGGCAGAGAGCTCCCTCCTGATGCTCCCTCCATCAGGGATGCCGTGATGGACACGAGAGCCTCTGGAGGAAAGCGGGCTGGACAGCACCACGGTTAAGTGTCCAGGCTCTGATCAGACCAGTCTGCACACGCTGCTGGGTGTGAGAGCCTGGGCAGGGTGCCCGGCCTCGCTAAGCCTCAGTGTCTATGTCTGCTGAACGGGGATAGTAGTAGACTGGACCTCACCTGGGGATGAGATGACAGACTCGGAAAGCACGTGCCCGGCACACAGAGTCTCCTGCACACTGCTACCCACCATCATTAAATTGGCTTCCCGCAAATCTAACATCTATGGCTCTGATTCAGTCATTTCTTATATGAAAACACTAAGTGGAAATTCCATGGTGGTCCAAAGGTTAAGACTTGGCACTTTCACTGCCGGGACACTGGTCTGATCCCTGGTTGGGGAACTAAGATCCCATAAGCTGTGCAGCACGGCCAAAAACATAAGTACAGAAATTTTTAAAAATAATAAATAATACTATGTCTATTATAAACAAGCATGAGATGAACAGAAGGCCAACAAGTGGGAGAAAGGCACACTGTTACAATTGTCCCAACGAATGACCAATTTCCAACAGAACCATCAGCACATTTTAAGTGGTGGGTGAGTTTCATCACTTCCATTAAACCGTCAATTATTCACCAGGACATAACCACACAGTGTTCATTCACGTTAAACGATAAGGACTCTTCAATACTTCACAGAGAAACAAAGGCCTGCTAAATTACTCAATAGTTTACCTTTCGACGCTGCTTCCTTAAATCACTAGGCTGATAGGTGCATGCAAAGAAATGAAGAGAAACCAGATTTATTGCGACTTGGAAGCTAAAATTTCAAGAATCCGTAGAGGCAAATACAGTAAAGCAAAAATGATGGCAAACATGTAAGTGACATGAAGATTTAGAGAAATGTGACTGGAAACAGAACATTTTTTTGACCACAGAAGTTAAATAAGCTATTCGAGATTTACTAGAGAAACACTAAAAATTATTACTCAGGAAGATACCATTCTATTACAACATCATGATTTATTAAAGCACAGCATTCTGTACAACAAAGGGCCTTAACAGGTGTCTGTCTATTCTCAGCCAAATCTCTCTATAAGTTAGCTTCTCTTAATCAAAAACATGTTACACTTTAAATTAGTAATTTAACTGATGAGGAAGTTACCATAATACCTAGTTTAACATTGAACAAATCTAACCACCTCTTGGACATTCATGTAAAATCCTGACATAGAATTTGATTTAAAACTTCTCAAAATAAATTCATTAAAGCAAGTTCCCTGTGAAAATATGTAAGAATGAAAGCTAGCACAATAGCAGGTGCAGTCTTTACATTTTATTAACCATAGAAGATACTTTTTTAACGAGTCTAATAGAGACATTAACTGTGCAAAAGCTGATGAGATTTACAGTCTTAAATACAAGCACCAACACAGAAAGGATATTGTGTCAGTTCAGTTCAGTTCAGTCGCTCAGTCGTGTCCGACTCTTTGTGACCCCATGAATCGCAGCATGCCAGGACCCCCTGTCCATCACCAACTCTTGGCGTTCACCCAAACTCATGTCCATTGAGTTGGTGATGCCATCCAGCCATCTCATCCTCTGTCGTCCCCTTCTCCTCCTGCCCCCAATTCCTCCCAGCATCAGAGTCTTTTCCAATAAGTCAACTCTTCACTTGAGGTGGCCAAAGTGCTGGAGTTTCAGCTTTAGCATCGGTCCTTCCAATCAACACCCAGGACTGATCTCCTTTAGAATGGACTGGTTGCATCTCCTTGCGGTCCAAGGGACTCACTCTCAAGAGTCTTCTCCAACACCACAGCTCAAAAGCATCAATCCTTTGATGCTCAGCTTTCTTCACAGTCCAACTTTCATATCCATACATGACAACTGGAAGAACCATAGCCTTGACTAGATGGACCTTTGTTGGCAAAGTAATGTCTCTGCTTTTGAATACGCTATCTACGTTGGTCATAACTTTGCTTCCAAGGAGTAAGCGCCTTTTAAGTTCATGGCTGCAGTCACCATCTGCAGTGATTTTGGAGCCCCCCAAAATAAAGTCTGACACTGTTTCCCCATCTATTTCCTATGAAGTGATGGGACCAGATACCATGATCTTAGTTTTCTGAATGGTGAGCTTTCAGCCAACTTTTTCACTCTCCTCTTTCACTTTCATCAAGAGGCTTTCTAGTTCCTCTCCCTTTCTGCCTTAAGGGTGATGTTATCTGCATATCTAAAACTCTACTAATTCTACGCTTAAGAGGATCATTTCTTTATGTAAGCACAATCTCATTTATGAATTATACATGATATGTAGTTTAGGATCCATCTACATACATTATGCTTATAACTGCGTGCTGCTGCTGCTAAGTCGCTTCAGTCGTGTCCGACTCTGTGCGACCCCATGGACTGCAGCCTACCAGGTTCCTCCGTCCATGGGATTTTCCAGGCAAGAGTACTGGAGTGGGTTGCCATTGCCTTCTCCTGTAACTGCATAGTGATACACCAATTCAACTTACTGCTATGGGGGAAAAACACCATTTAATGAGACATGAAGACAAAGCACAAACCTGACTAAGGGGACACACGCTGTGGACCACAGCACGGCTATGACCAGAGCAAGTGAGGGGACGGGGGAGGGGAGATGGATAGGTAAACTACAGCCTCGGGGGCTGGGGGAGGGATCTGGATTCATGACGACTAAGCAGACAACAGGATGAGAGAGGGAATCAAAACCAATGATGAAAGCAGACACACTGTCAGAGAACTCCAACAGCAAGGAAAACATGCAGAACTGTTCTTTTCCAAATATTCGGAAAGAAATCAAGCATGAAACCACAGAGAAACCATCAAAGAATTTTAAATATCAACTAATTAGCCAATGATGCAAATTATAAAAACAGTGTGTCAAAAGACCACAAAATGGACTAGTTACCACTTCACAGGCCGCTAAAACAATTCACGGTTAATTTAATTATAAGCTGACTAACAATGCAGCTAACATGCAATGGGTGGTAACAGAAAAAAGAGACAATACAAGTCCAGTTACAAAGCAGAATGTTGTACACGTGATTTCATGGGGTGAACAGCAATGCACTCACAACACCTAAGCTAAACACGCAAGAAAGCTGGAACATGTGCTTTAGAGCCACACACTCTGTCACCAAAAGCCCTAGGTCGTCATCCCAGTTTTAGACTCGGAAAAGTGAGGCAGCCCGACGTCTTCCCTGGGGCCCTGGGCCCTGGGCTTTTAACCTGGTTTCACACGCAGAGCTGGCCTGAGCGCGTGGCCAGGTCCATCAGTAAGCAGACCAATGTAGATTCTTGGTTTTGTTCCCACCGCATGCCCTGCACCCTGTAGCCAGGCATCCCCAGTGGAAAATCTGCTGCACGGCTTTCCCATGCCATGAGAGCTGCCTATGGTTACTTTCACGAAGCTGTCTGCTCCCTGAGAACAGAAACTTCCCTGCAGCTGCTGTGCCCTGCACAAGGCCAGGCCCAACGTTACAGAGGCAGGCTCTGGCTGAGTTCATGATGACGTGCTAAGTGGTGGTCCAAATATCAAGACTAATTTGTCGCTGTGCCATTGTGGAATGATTAAAGACGAGGCAGTTTAAAAACTTTTAGACCTCTGAGCGTAGCAAATGTACCTGATTTTCTTCTGGGTATAAAGAGAAAAAACAAAAAACAAACAAAAAACAGCATGCTGGGGGAGGGATGCGGCAGGGAGGAGGCAGTCACATACCAGAGTCATGATGCCCAGCTGGTCTCCCTCCTGCGCCAGGCTCTGCTGCCTCCTTCTGGCCTTGGGCAGGGGCGGGCAGGAGCCAGCATGCGAGGAGGTGGGAAGCAGGTTGAGGGAGCTCACTGATTTAAAACGACGGAGGCTGCCTAAGCTCCCCCTGCCCTCCCTGCTCTCAGTCTCCTCGGCCCACTGCTCCGTGTTCTCCTTCTCTTCTTCGATCAACCTAAAATAGAATAAAAGGCGTCACCTGCCTTTGTCAGCAGAGGAACCTGTCTGGACAATAAATTTGTGTCATGATTAGCAAATTCCAGAAACAGTTGCTCAATTAACATCTCAGCCAAAAGGTTCTACCTTTCCTCTTTGGAATATTCTCAAACTTAGAATAACTTAGCCTTGAGTCTTACAAACTGGCCCTGACCATCCACGCTTGATTTCACTTATTTACTCTAACATTCTGAAGGGGCCCCGGTGGCAACTCTCTTTCCTGTGAAGAGATACCTCAAGTTGACAACCCTTGCCTCCCCTGCTCTCAGGGCAGAGATGCACGTCAAGTGCCTCAAGTCTTTTCCGCTGGGAATCAGGAACTCTGTATAATCAAAACAGCAATTCACAAACAAGCTGCAGTTTCTTTAAACACAAGTCTCCAGACCAGATGAAGTGCTGAGTTGATCATTTTTTTTTTTTTTTTTAAGGTTGTATACATACAAACGCATCACTTGATGAAGTTCTCCACCAGCTCTGTGTGAGTTTCTGGATTCATGTCAATGTGCTGCATTAACCTAGAATTCACAGTTTCTGCTCTTCTCCCCTAATGTGTGGTGGATGTTTTTATATAGCAGTTTAAATATACGATTATGCAAATACAATGATTTTCAAATTAAAATACAAGATTCTTACAGGAAGTAAACTCCAGCTGCACTTCAACTCATACATCTGCAAAGTTTTTCACTGTTGATAACAAGTTGATGGACAGAATTGACCGTTTACATCAAGTCAACTTGTCGCATAAGGAAAAATCACTTTTACCTGAAAACTTGCTGTAAAAATAAAAATATTAATCTATAACCGTTCCATATTTCCTGCAGGGACGCAGAAAGACCATCTTTCTGAGCTCGTCTGTGCTCAAACACGGCCCACAAAGCTGTCTGTCTTGGCGTGAAATGGGCAGGTGACACCACCTGCGTTTGCTGGTTGTCCCGTTCACCCCCTGCCTCTCCCCCGGAGCCCCGCGCTCGGCCGACAGGAACGGGCACCTCGGCCTGGGCTGACGTGATGAGACCAGTCTGAGCAGCAGCTCTGCCTGGTCCTGTGCAGGGTCACCGGCCTGCGGCCACTCTGAACGTGGACTCGGGACACGGGCATAGCTGGGCAGGTGTGGCACCAGGCAGGCCTCGGGGCCCCCAGCCACCTGGCTGCACCCAGACCCAAGGCCCCCTGCTCACCACGAGGCAGGCCTTTGGATTCTATCCTGTTTTGAAAATTGTTATACCTGCCAAGATGGTGTCTAAAGAAAACATCTTAAATATACTGAGGAGATGAGAAAAACTCAAACACGTGTCCTTGGACCACTGTCTTACAACAAGCCAATCTTCATACTACATTAAGTTAAAAAGGAAAAGGCAGATCTGAGTGGGAATTTGCCAACCCCAAAACCCCAGCTTTCACCAGGTGGCTTTTCACCAGAACGTGGGGGGCTCTGAGGGACACAGGAGGGTCCACGGGCCGCAGGGGACACCGCCTCGGCACCTCACCCACCTTGGGGCTCAGAGCTGAGGGGGGACACCCCACAACGCCGCCCCCCCCCCGCCCCCACAGAGTGCTGACACCACACCGTGGACAGAACGCCCCGGCTGCCCGAGCTCTGTAATCAAGGGCCATCTCAAAACTGAAAATTCTTGAAGCAGACCTGAGGTCAGGTTTCTTACTATGGAACACTCAGACGTCCCTAGGAGAAGACAGCTCCTCAGAGAAACCGAGTTTCTGGGGACCTGAGTTCAGGATCACCCACCGGATCTCTTCATTGATGGCGTCCAGCTGCTCCTGCATCATCACGGTCAGAGTCTTGGCATTGGCCTGCCTGCTGGGCGACAGCTGAGTGGCCGAGCTGAAGAGGGTGACCCTGTCGCCCTCGTCGTCAGACACGCCCTCGTCACTCTCAAACGCCTGGGCCACATCGGCCAGCATGCTGGCTTGCTGCGTGCGCTCCCAGTCCTGCTCCTTCAGGGTCTGCACCTGGGCACGAGAGGACCACGTCTCGTCAGCGACATTCAGGGCAGCTCAAGTCTATCAGGAACTGAACCCAATTTTACATGGAAGCCCTGACTGTGGATGAATGGGCCATGCTCATGAGACACTGCCATCTCTTAAGCGAACAGGACTCAAGAAACAGGCAGGGGGAGAATCCAGTTCCTAGATGGCCTGGTGACACCCAGGTCTCAGCGTGGACGGCAGGCAATCCTATGAGGTTATTCACAGGGTGGGCTGATGGAGTCAGAGACAGAAACCGAAAATTACAAAAATACATCCATGCCTCCATCAGCCAGGCTGGAAGAAAATAAGAAAAAAGAACCCTTCAGCTCGGCAGCCGCTGGGTCCCTATCAGCGGTCATCACTGGTACCAGTTCACCAGAGTGTGCCGTCCTCGCAGGCTCCCAGTCCTCCGTTTCCCAGGCTGGTCTGAACATCCACAGAGAGGCGCAAGCAGGGGCAGCCAGGAGACGGGAGGGCCAGCCCCTCCGCGGCTCTCCTCTCGGGACACAGGCCCTTGGGCTGTTCTGGGGGATGGCTCCTCGCACCGCAAGGCTGGCTCTGTCATCAGAGACACATGGGATTGTGCCTGCGGTGCCCCGTGCCACCCTCCCGCTCTCACACCTCACACCCTTGTCTCTGCAAACGTCCCCCCTGCCACACTGTCACCCAGGTCCTGCCTTCTTTCCCAGACATGACCTCAAAGGAACTGAGGGGCAGCCTCGAGGTGCTGGCTTGCTGGCTCCCTGTCCCCTGTG
The DNA here is from genome assembly GCF_029407905.1 of Bubalus kerabau. Classification (NCBI taxonomy): domain Eukaryota; kingdom Metazoa; phylum Chordata; class Mammalia; order Artiodactyla; family Bovidae; genus Bubalus; species Bubalus kerabau. The sequence goes on along the minus strand of NC_073637.1, from coordinate 340,659 downwards.
GCCAGTGCCCTCGCCTCCTGTCTTCGTCACGACCCCGCCCCAGGGCTGGGCTACCCCATTCGCTGGCTCCAGGACCACCTGCCATCATTCCTGCTCTGCTCCAGCGAACCAGCTGCCTATGGGTTCACCCCCATCAGCCCGGTCGGCATGTCCTCTCCCTTCTCTCGCCTTCCAATCGCACAAGGGGAACCAGCAGATTCCTCCTCCAGGGCTCCCTGCAGCGCCCACTGCGGGTCTCTGAAAGCTCCTTGGGAGTGGCCTCTATGGTCCCCCTCCCCGCCCGGTCTCCACTTCTCTGCCAGCAGGCGGTGAGCCCTGCCCTGCAGGGCAACTCCCCGGGGGCTCGAGGAACCCATGTTACCAAGCCCCCTCCCTTCCTTGCCCTCCCCCACGCCACCCCCCCCCCCCCAGCATGTCTCTCCCTGGGCTCCAGGCCCTGCCCTCCCTGTGGTTATTCCTCAGTCCCTTGCGCCCCTTCTCAACCTTGGAATGCAGGATGCCCCACAGCTCTACCCTTGCACCCCATCTCTCTCCACCGGCACCTGCCTGGTGACTTTACCATGCTCGTGCCTTTAAATGCCATCTGTATGCCCACGACCCCAAGTCCACCCTGAGCTGAATGAGTCCTCTCCAGGATGCAGGCCGGAACACTCAGCTGTTCTCCTGACACGTCCCCGGGACACCCCATGGGCTCGTCCACCTCAACAGGGCTGAGGCCCGGCTCTTAGCTCCCCGCCCCGGCAACCCTCCTCACCTCAGGAAACAGGCTCTGGCCTCGAGCTGCTCAGGCCTGAGCCCAGGCTCCTCCCTGATGCGGCCCGCTCTCTCCCTTGTCCCCGCTGGTTGACATGACCCTTTTTCTATCTCCGAGTGGCTACTTCTCTTCCTGCCTCCGGGTCTCTGGTTCAAGGTCACCCTCCTGGTGTCACCTCACTGGCCACCCTGTTTACACACGATCGTCCCCTCCTCCTTGGACAACTCAGGCACTCTGGTCTCCTTTCCCTGCTCATTACTGTTCAACAGGCTGCGCGGGTTTAAAAAGGGGTCCACAAATTCTTCCATCCTCCTCCTCCCTTCAAGAGGCAGAAGGGGCAACTCCTGCTCAGCCCCTGAGCGAGGCAGGACTTAGCAGCTCACTCTCGCAAACATAAGTGAAGGTGTGCGGCCTCCAGACCAGGGCGTGACGGGCCCCGGGCTAAACCCCGCACTCTCGCTCTCAGAGGGTGTTCCGAGGAAAGCCAGGCCATGGGAAAGCCACACGGCAGGGACCTCGGCCTGTCCCCAGCAGCCAGGTGAGTCTGAAAGCCTGCCATCCAGCCCTGGGGTGCCTTCCCGCGTCTGTGCCCTCAGGAGGCCCTGAACCAGGCCCGCTTGCTACAATGCACAGGCACTGAGGACTGTGAGCTGCTCCCTGGGAAGTCACTAAGCTCTGCAATGATTCGTTACGTAGCAGTGGATAAAGAACACACACGGTTTTTAATTCACTGCTGGAGTCCTACTTCTGACCATGTCTGGCCCAAACTAACTGCTCACTGAATGTGGAAGCTCAAAACACAGACATGTATGAACAAATACATGGCATGAATGAGGTGAAAACATAAAGGCACTTAAACTTCCAATGAGAATTCCTCTCACTATAAGCTGATGGATATGTGTATCCATTTACTCGTAGGACGATTTCAAAACTGTGCTAATTAGTACCATGCTGGGCCTCACAATAGGCCACAAATTATTAAAATTGGTTAAGGAAAAAAAGCATGCCTTAAAAGTAAACTCTTAGCCAGAAAAAGGAAAATGGGAAGACGTAAAGCGACCTATCAGCGCTTTGTTCCAAACCCACCTCAGGACCACAGTGTGAGGGGGCAGGTGCCTCACAAGGTGCCCACCAGGGATGGGAAGGGGGCGGCGGGGTCCTTGCCTCGGATGGCTCATCGTGCAACGCTGCCAGCCGGCCTTTCTGGGGGCACCACAGCACCGCCCCGTTGCCCAAGGAGTCTGCCGGCCGGTCCGCCACAGGGAACCTGAGGTCCGGGGCGCTGCCCAAGTGGGCTCGGCTGAAACACACGGCAAAGAGCAGCACTGTTAGAAGAAGAGAGAGCTCACTCTGTCAGACGGGCCAAAGCCTGTCCATTTGGAAGATCGGCAATTTCACAGCAAAAGGGCCCCCGGGAGGGCACTGCCCTCCTGGCTCCAATAGCAACAGGCCGCCCGCTGCTCCGCAGACACTCAGGGCTCATCCCCAGCAGCTGGAAAACTCCTGTATGTGGGGAAGGCAGTGCTGACGCGAGGGTGTGGAGCTGACTAGGACAGGATCGGCTGTCTGGGGTTGGGGCGTCCAGGGTCCCCCTGGAGCCCGCTCTCAGGTCCCAGGGCAGGGCCTGCACCTGCTCTGCTTTCCCCTTGGCACCCCACCTCCCCTTCGGCCCACGCCTGCTCTGACCTCCCTCTCCCACGGGAAGTCCGTGGATCACAATCACCGGTCTGCCTGGAACACTGTCTGCACAGCTCTCAGTGTTTTTAAAGGTGCCTCAGACAACCCGCAGCAGAAAAGCCTCAGACCCACAGCTCGGAGCTGAGCACCATTGGTGTCTCCCATTAAAGCAGAGGTGAGCGTGTCACCGGACTCTGGGCTGAACAAGGCCCAGCACAGATGCTCAGGCCCTGAGCACTAAGGCCTGGGCCTGCAGGTGCCAGGAGCTCACTCAGCAGGGGCCTGCTGGGAGGCAGGGCAGCCCCGCCTTGACTGTGAGCCGCCTGCACTGCAGGACCGCCCGGGCTCTGCTCAGTCTTCTCTCTGGGAAGAGGGGGGTGCCTTCACGTGCAGGAGTCCCTAAACCCAGGAGACAGGGCCTTCCTCCGAGGACAGGACACCCCATACGCTGCAGAGTGGCCAGGGCCGACCACCAGCTCAGCCTGCTCGGGGTCACACGCTGCTCTGCTCGACGGTTTTGCAAGGAACACTGTGCTGCACAGGAGATGGAAGTCTGGAATCTCCCGGAGCCACACCTGTCTTCCCTCCCGTCTCCCCTCCCTCCTGACAGAACTGTTCCCTTCTCTGCTCCACTTCCACCCAAGGGCCTGGGGCTAGAGCACACTTGGGAACTGGGTGGGGGGTACGACACAGTCCCGCTGTGGACTGCGGGCCCTCGAGGGTCCTCTGAGGGCCACAGAGGCCTCCGGGTTGGGTCGCCCCCCAACCATCGCCTCCCAGTCCCCTCGCGGGGTGCAGCCTTCATCTCTCTCCCCCTCCTCACCCGAAGCTCTTTCCTCAGGGAGAAGGTCTCAGAGACAAGGTGACCAATTCCTCTGGGAGGTCCCACCAAATACGCCGTGCCTGCCCTGCCTGGGAGCCAGTTTTCAGTCCCCACTCCCTCCCTCCTGAGGCAGCACAGTGCCCCCCACCCAGCCCACACTGCCCACAAGCCCCACTCCGAGGCCCCACCTGTGCTGCTTGCTAAGTCACTGCTGTGACCCCTCCAGAGCTGCCTCCTGGAGACACCCCTCCCTCGCACCAGCCGCTGTGGCCCACTGTCTTCAGAGCACAGCGGCTCCTCCTGCCCCGCGGCTGCTTCCTCTTCTCGTCTCTCACTCTCACTGACACACACGGGACTGGTGACCAGGACCCAGGCTTCTCCATCTGAAGCCCCCAATTGTGTCAGGCCTCGGGTCCTGGCACCAGGTCCCTCCTCCTTACCCAAAAACCCCCAAGAGGAGGAGGCCGTGTCCACCTCCTCTTCCTCCACTGTCTACGCAGTCCTCCTCACACTCACCTCGTCCACCCCGGGAGCAGGGGTTCCCCACCTCTGACAGCCCCAGCCCCTCACCCTGGAGGAGCTCTGCCACCAAGTCCGGCCACGTCCCCTCCTGTTCTACAGGGCACGTGCTCTCCTTGAACTCCACCCGCCGTGGTTTCAGACACAGGACCAGTTTCTGGCTCTGCCTTTGTCTCAAATGACATCTCCTTTTCTCTAGAAGAAGGCTGGGTGGGGGCTCTGGACTGCGAGGATCCCCTAAGCACACAAACACAGAAATATGCGTATGGGCTCCAAACTGTCTCCTAAGTCAGGCTGCAAGCAGTAGTCGATTTCCTACAGATGAATGAATGTCACCAGTAAGCACTTAATCACCTTTGCTAGAGTTTCTCTCTCACTTGTGACCGTTTTCCGTGAAGAAGCCAAAGAAACATTTAAATACTCAATAAGAATTACCGCCCCTCTAACAACGAGGAAGAAAAAAGCAGGATGCTCAGTAATCTGCTCTCCTCATTCACAAGCCAGGTGATTCCTCCCACCGCAGTCAAAAGACTACAGGTCATTAACCTTCTGCGACTCTTCAGAAACATCGGTGTCACAGTCTGTCAGGCCCCTCAAATGAATACGCCCAAATATCAACTGGTCGGCCCCCTACTTCCAAACCTCTGCCTGTGGTTTTGAGTGTTGTCAATCCTGTGACTACCACTCCGTGGTACCAAGTTTGACCCTAAGGAACGATGCTTGTCTCTTCCCTCTCGCTGGCCACGAAGCTACAGGCTCCTTGAGGTGCGACCATGAGCAACACCCAGTCATACTGTCCACACACCAGACAGGCCCTTGTCACACTCGACAGCGCTGAGGGGAGCTGCCCGGGGGAGCAGCCTACCTGTGGTGGAAGGGAGCCCCTCGCAGTCTCGTCTGGTCCACTTCGGCTCTCAGGGGTTCCAGGTTTAGAATCAGCTGGTCCTACGAAACAGCAAATGACACAGCCTGCACCGCTTGCTTTCTGGATGTCAAGTGACTTGCACCAAAATGTGCAGAACAGGTTACGTGAGTAGGTATCAACTCCCAACATTTTAATTCTGAGAAAATGTTCTCTAAGAGTCCCTAGCAAATGGAAACACTCAGAACAATATTAACCCTTATAAACCATAATGAGGAGGAAGTTCCATCTCAGGTGTAGAAAAGGTTTCTCTGGAGGAAACATGGCAAGCCATTAACAACGATGAAGTCTGTAGAGAGAAGCTGGACTTCAGGCGGGGGGTTCGGGTCAGGGGGACACGACTCACTCTATTGCCCTCCCTCCTCTCACTGCTTTCAATTGTCTCCATGGAGCTCACCTGCATTCCTCACATTCATTCCTCTACAGCCCACTTCACTTGCTCATGGGGTAAAACAAGTCAAACGGGCCAAGTCTGTGAGTCACTCAACTCAACCTGGAAGCTCTGTGCTGTCGGCCACGGCAGTCACTCGCCTCGTGCAGCCCCTGAGCACGTGAGACAGGCTGCTGCAAAGCCCGATGTGGAAATCACACAGAGGATTTCAAGACTCGTGGTGAAAGAAGGACGTCGAGTAGCCCGTTGGTTTTTAGGAAATTTTAGATTGTGTAGGTGGCTCGTATTATCTTTCTGACGCACAGCACAGCCCACGTGAATGGCTCACGCTTTGTCTCAGCTCTTGGGTGAATCCAGAAAGGACTACTCAGAATTCTGAACCACACACAACAGCCACACACTCTAAATCCATCTATAATGCAAACACATTCAGTGTTCAAAACCAGAAGTGCTATACGTGTTACAGCAGTGGATTAGCCATAAGGAGAACGTAACTCGACTTCTGCTAAGCATCTGCTCAAACTCATGTCCATTGAGTTGGTGATGCCGTCCAACCGTCTCATCCTCTGTCATCCACTCTCTTCCTGACTTCAATCTTTCCCAGCATCAGGGTCTTTTCCAATATGAAAATTCATATTAAAAAACTGGAAATAATTACCTCAAACAATTTTTAAATGCAATAACAAAGTTGCCAAGTCTGTGTTTTATAAAATGAGCATCAATTTCAAGGTTTATAAAGCTGTTTCAGAACCTACTGTATTAAAAAAAAATGGAGAGAAGACAAAAGAATGATCTATTTGAGATTGGCTCTGTATGAGAAATTGCTGAGATGAACTGACGGGACGGGTCATGGGTATTTATTATACTACTCCATCCACTTTTGTGCATGTTTGCAATTTTCCATCGTAATACATTTTAAAAGTTTATTTTCTGTTAAAGCAGAGTCTTCTCCAACAACACAATTCGAAAGCATCAATTCTTCAGTGCTCAGCCTTCTTTATGGTCCAACTCTCACACCCATACGTTACTACCGGAAAAACCATAGTTTTGAGTATATGGTTTGAGTATATGGTTTGTCGGCAAAGTGATGTCCCTACTTTTCAATATGCTGTCTATGTTTGTCATAGCTTTCCAAGGAGCAAGCATTTTTTAATCTCATGGCTGCAGTCACCGTCTGCAGTGATTTTTGAGCCCAAGGAAACAAAACCTGTCACAGCTTCCACAATAAGGCATCGGCCTTCAAAGATTTTTAAAGCAAAACAAAAGTTGACTTTGAATTGGCTTAGTCTAGTCATAAACAGCATCCCGATCTCAACAGCCTCTGAGCAGCAGTTATGAAAGTAAGAAGTGCACCCCTGATCGGGAGATATTGAGCTCTCCGCCTAAGCAGGGAGGGCGCCTCACCGCGGGTCGCATGATGGGAGTCAGAACCACTGCCCCCTGGAAGCCCGCCTGTGAGGCTCTGCAGTCCAAGTCCAAGAACACAGGTATGGTGGGGACAGTACTGACACGTGAGGCTGGACCCGGGATCCCCACTCCATTTCCTGGATGGTCTGTATTGCCGTGTGGCCAACCTTTCCGGGAAACCTCTCTCAGGACTCGGTGACGCGAGCCTCCACCATCACCCTTTCCTGTCGTGATGCGCCTTCTGTCGCAGCACAACTGCGCTTCTCCTGTCTAGAGGCAGCCATCCTACACACACACCGTGTCTGGACCAGCGGTTTGGCATGTGGGACTCCAGCGCCACGTCCGAGGCAAGCAGGCTCCACACCTGGGCGCCATGCCTTCAGTTTCATGGGCCCCGGGCTGGCACCCCAGGTTTGTCTGAGGGGCAGTCGTGAGGTCCACCTGTATCCCAAGCAGCTCCCCGGACTGGCTGGTCAGAGCAACAAGCAGCCTCTTTGAATGTGGGGAGGCCCTGGCTCCTGCCCACTGCCTATGGGCGACCACCTCTGGCCCTGCTCCCGAGGAGGTGGGTGCCCGGATCAGCAGATGGGGCCACACAGACACACACTCGATGCCAGAGACGGGAGTGGTGGAGAAAGGCAGTGCTGGCCCCCGCCCAAGCCACGTCTCCTGCCCAGACGCCGCCTCCCCGTCAGCACAGGCACCCGCTGCAGCTCCTTGTTCTTTTCCTCCAGTTGGGCCTCCATCTGGCGCAGCCTATCCTCCATGCTGCTGTGTCTCTCTCTCCTGCCTGTCGGCCAAGAACAGCGTCAGCTCCGCTCACAACAACCCTGTCCTGACGGCACGCGGGCTGTGATCGCAGGGGCGGCAAGCGGGCCATGCTCTGTGCGAACCACGGGCCCTGGGTTCGCGGGGGGCACGCCCACATGCCTGCTCACACAGCCTGCGCGGCTTCGTGTGTGACACATGGCTCACGGAGGGGGCTGGTGACCAGCTTGTGAGAGGACACGTGCTCCCCGTGCCCCGGGCCCCACACCCACGGCCGCTGCGCTCCCTCCTCGGACTGCCTGTGGCGAGCCCGCGCGGGCAGCAGACAGCGGCAAACGCGAGGCACACGTTCTACCTTCCTAAGCCGGGAAGGAAGTTCGAACCGTTTAGCCTCCTGAATGGTAGAGCTTCCGGAAGACAAAAGGTCGGACTACAAGGCCGACTGGGGATGGACAGCAGAGATGCCAGGGGAGAGGAGAAACCAAGCCTGGAGAGGAAGATCACAGCAGAAGGGTGCCCCCTGGCGGCTGTTAGTGACCCTGCTCTGGGAGGGTCGGCGAGCACGGGACACCGGCAGCCTCCCGCGACGTGATGGCCCCTCGGGCGCTCACTGAGCTCCTGGCAAGGCTTCCGACAGCCGCGTCAGCACAGACCCGGCCCGACTCTCTATGTTCAGCCAGTGCCCACCGGCAGCGCAGGGCAACACCTTTCCCGCCACAAGGACAGGGTGGCTGGCTGGCTGCCAATGGGGTCGATGCCCCCAGCAGCGCCACATCCCACGGACATGGCCTCTCACCCGCGGGCTCCTGGGGACGGCGAGTGGGGAGTGGGGCCTCGGGTCTGCACGTGCCCTGCTGGGACTTCTTTAACAAGTGTATGGATAATGACTTAAAACTGTGTTCATTACAGAGCTATTTTGGCCATCTCTTAAACGAGAATGGGATTTTTCTAGGTCTCTATCCTGCTAGGCTTTGAGTGGCTGACTGAACTCTGAGCAGCAGTGACTCGGAGCTGAAGCGTCCTAGGGACACACACAACTCGGGACAAAACTGGAGGGAAATTAACGTAGGGATGACGCAGAAGTGGGGCCTGCCTGACACTCAGGGAGCGCTCCCATCTCAGACGGGCAGCACGACCCCCGCGTCTGCGCTCCTGTGTGGACTGAGCAGCACGGGCAGGGGCGCGGCGGGAGAGCAGGGGAACAGGCCCTCCCTGCGCCCGCCCCCCAGGGACCCAGAGCAGCACCTTGGAGAGCGAGGCCACCCTCTGCGCCTGCTCCGCCTCCACCTCGGGCAGCGTCTCTGCCCTCCGCAGTCTCGGCTGCAGCTTCTCTACCAGCTCCAGGCGCTCCTGCAACTGGCGGTTCTTATCCTCTGTCTACAAAGGGAGAGCACAGGATCAAAACAGGCCGAGAGGTGTAGCCACTGTCGCTTTAAGCAAGCTGAGACAAAACCTAAATGCACGTGTCTAGTGGATTCATTCTGTTTCGGAAGCTCCGTCAGGGTAAATTTTCTCTCAGTGTTCCTGGGCTTGGGCTCAGTGAGCAGAACACCTCCTGCCAGAGTATTTGCTTTTCCTAAACGTTCCCCAAGGACGTCTTAAAAAAAAAAAAAACAAATTCTTATATATTAAAGAAGATCTGTAGAAGCTTATTCATTCTTATTGACAAGTTAAGGGAAGAAGGGTTCACTACGGACCCTTCTTAAAACATCACCAGAATCATCACTTAGAGGGAACCCTACCGACCGCAGATGGCTACGGGCGTGTAAGCCAAAATATGGCTTTCATCTCCTCTGAAATACAGACCTGATAAGAGCGTGCCTGGTGAAATGCCAGTCAACTAGTATTTGTAAATGCACGATTATTCTTTTAACAGATCTTCTTACTCTGAAAAACTTTCAATGTAGAACAGACAGATTCTTTTTTAAAAAAGAAAAAAATTAAAGTATCTATAAGCTCAGGTTCCTGAGAGGTTAGCATTTGTTTCTAAGCAGCTTTCTTACTTTTTCTGTGTGCGTATTCCTCTATGTACGTACACAAACAATATGCTGTGCTTTAAAACCCTCAGAAAACAATAGCATATGGTACATAGTATTTTCTGATCTGCCTTTTACAGCCATTATTTTGTATATCGTAATGCTTTTAGTTAGCATTCCCCATCATACATTTCAATGGCTTTCTAGTATTTAATTTTTGTGGTGGGGACAATGATACACTTTGGCACACACCAGACTGACTCACTTTGTTTTGGAGAAGCCAGATTTGGTTTTCCTGGTTAAATCCTGATTATCTGAGACCACTCGGGAACAGGAGCGAGTAAGGCTCACCAAACCACAGGAAGTAGAATCCCTAATCAGACCGGAGCTCTAACCCTGCCTTTTGTCACAGTGACCCCAGTTCCCAACAGGCAGCCAGCTGCCGTGAAGTTCCCTGCTGCTCTCTACTCTTTCGGTAAAAACTCTAACAAGCCAACAGATTCACGTTCAAGTAAAACAAAAGAGTCAGGAATGGAATTCCACAAAATGGTTAAATCAAGTCCCAAATAATGCAAACCTGTAAGTTGCAGTCACCTGCAATTTTTTAAAAATGTATTTCCTTCCAGTACAGCTGATTTACCATGATGTACATCCACACTTTTGAACACAGTATTTTAGGGTCATAAGAACTTTACACTGGGACTTGATTTCCAATGTGGGAGTCACATGAAAAGATCTTTACCTTCCTTCCTCAGGAATTCACTACTATAAAAGTCAGACACAGTTCAGAAAGGCCATTACCTGTCGATGCCTAGAATCCTTATTTGCAATTTCATTTTCAAGTTTATCATTGATGTCGTCCTAAGTTTCAAATCAAACATAAAGTTAACGTCCTCAAAATATAAGTCCTAGACACGGCAGTTTTCTCGGACGTGAGCAAAAATGCGCCTATCCCAAAGGTCACATTTGCCACGATTGGCACCCATCTGTCTTAACGTTCTGTCCAGCCACTTGGTTGACCAAGCTTCTTTTCTACATAACAAACCCAAACAGCAAACGAAAAGTATACTAAACTACCCTGTTATTGCAAGAATTCCAGGAGGGAAGGTATCTGGCATGAAGTCAGGACCTCTGTCTGCTACACCATACAGGCGGGCTTGACCCAGAACAGGGAGGGACCTTCAACAGATCCAACGGGGAGCTCTGAGGCTCGTTTCCTCGAGTAAAAGTTGGAAAAGTCTCATGCAATTTCCTCAGAATTAAAGTAGCACATTAACGAGTGGAAACAGAAGTCAAATTGTACACAACTGGGAGCAGCCTTCTCAAGCCTAGTTCTTCAAAAGCAGACTTACACCACATGGATGAAACGCTCAAACCAGGACCAGAACTTGCTGCTGGTGCAACTCCTGTCCACCACCTCAAAATCCACTTCAGGTCCCTCCCTGATCACTAAGTAACCAATGTGGGCAAAGTCCTAACTTTAAAAGTGTAAGGTCTTGAAAACGCTTTTTCTAGAGATCTATACGTATTAAACTCTGACACCTAATCTCCTGTTGTCAAAGAGTAGTGTGAATAGCTTATACAAACCTGTGCAAATATTTCTGTTTTGAGTTCTCACACAGAATTACTCACACCAAGCTACTAAACAAGTACACCTGCTGTACCACATGTTGGAGGGGTTCTCTCTGAGACAGTCTCACAGGGGAGGGTGTAGGCAGGGTGGGTGCTGTCTGTCTGTGCACAGAGGAGAGGCGAGGCTCACAGGAAGAGAGGCCTGAGTCCCCAGCACTCTTCTGTTTTCACAGTGACCGCTAGGGAGCTTCTCATAAATCATGACACCCGCAGACACGACCGCCAGAGACATCACGATTCCACATGGTTACACAGCTCGGGCCTGAGGATCTGAGCGTGAGCAAACACCACTCGACTTGTCTGGCCGCCGGTATCACTGGCACACATCCCTTCAAGGAGCGGAACCTCAGAAAACTCGAGAAGATGGCCAGGCAAGCTCCTTCAGCAGAGCCCACACAGCATGCTCCCATCTCTCCGAGAGAACGGGCTCCACAGGTGTCACCAGACTCGCCTGAGTGAATCAGAAGCAAATTTCAGCATCATCAGGAACATATTCGACAGGCAGTTGCGGGGGGGGTGGGGGGGGGTGGGGAGAGATGAACCGGGAGACTCGGGTTGACATATATACAGCACTGATACTACACAGGAAGTCAACGAGTGAGGACCTAGTGTACAGCACAGGGAAGTCTACTCAGTGCTCTGTGGTGAAGTAAATGGGCAGGAAATCTAAAAGAGAGACAGATACGTAAATAGATAGGTAGATGGATAGATGACTGATTCACTTTGCTGTACAGCAGAAATTGACACAGCAGTGTAAAGCAACTATACGCCAATAAATGAATGAATGGATGAATGAATTTTTAAAAAAGGAACACAGTGGGCCCCCTAGAACTTGTGGAAAGGAGGAGTCCACACCCAGGGTGCAGCACAGCGTCAGGGCTGCCCTCATGTTGGTCCACTGCCAACGGACTGCCTGGACCAGGCCTCTTCTACTCCAGAGACCTCGACGCAGAGGCAGGGAGGCAGCCAGTTGTGGTCTCTGCAGTGCTCTGCTCTTACTCACGCAGCCATCCCAAGGCTGAGATCCCCGGGAGAACAAGAAACCCACATTCCACCTCAGGACAACAGACACAGCTGCAGTCACTCACTTCGCGGACGTCCTGCTCAAGTTTTCTCTTCCTGTCCTTGGACTTGAGGAGGTCCTTCCTGGCCGTGTCCAGGTCCTCCTCCAGATGTTTCACGTGGGCAGAGAGGGCTGCCAGGCGCTCCTCCATCTGCCTCTGCTCCCGCAACTGCCTCTCTATGATTTCCTGGAGCTCTATCTCCTTCGCCACGTCTTCCTCGTTGCTTAGATGGCTGTCCGAGGGTCTCTAAGGGGGAAAGGAAGCCTTACACAGCCTGGTTTTGGGAGGGAGGGAACACAGTACTTCCGGGCAATCTGTGAGGTCAAAACTGCCTTCTGCGCTCTGGGAGCTCACAGGACCCTCACGGCCGCTCAGACCTACATGGTGCATCGGTGAGAGGTCCCAACAGCCCCGCACAGACTGGATGGTAAGACGAGAACCAGACAGAGAGCGAGACCAAGGACTTGCCTTTCCATTGGCGCTTGGCATGTTTTCTTGCTCATGATGTACATCAAGCACCCTGTCCGTTAGTATCTTTTCCTGGTTATTCTCCTCTGAAAGAATCATCTGCTAAAACCAAAACATTGAATCAGAGTAAAGAAATAAGTAAAGACAACAAAACTCCACCTGGAAAACTCAACTCTAAACTGAAAACACAACATAAAAAGAAAATACATGGTGATGCTATCCATCCCGAATACCACCAGGTGATTCGAGTCAGAATTTGTCTTCTACTGGACAAAGGGGTACTTAAGAGATCCTGCAACTCTGAGCCACAAGTCTAGTTTACTAGTCATTAAAGTAACCCTGGTGGGCGGGTCCTCAATCAGAAAGATAAATAACATCTGATGCCCACCACTACAGCCTTCATTCTTTTTTAAAATGAAAGGATTCAAATGACAAACCCTTCACGGAAATTACACAAAGACTGATCAAACTTACCTCTTTATGTGTGGCACCTAATTCTTCTTCGAACAAACTACACCTTTCGAGTGCTACTCGTAATCACGCTCTCAACTCAAATAAAAGGGGCCGAGTCACCGTGTGTTGATGTGTGTATATATGTTAGTACATTTCTTAGTGTATACTCACCCTAATACATGGATACTGTCACAGAATACCTTTAATGTCTCTCATTGATCTTAACGTCAAGAGAATCTGCTTGTTAACAGCTTTAAATTCTAAGTTTAACAGCTTTAAATTCTAAGTTTGAGAGAACAAAATGTTATCCTAAATTAATTATTACCCAGTTTTTAACTGCAAGTTGATATACAGAATGTAATAAATCTTGAGACATTCATGCCAACGAATACTTTTTAACTGGGGGCTTCCCAGGTGGCTCAGTGGTAAAGAATCCGCCTGCCAATGCAAGAGGGCAGGTTCGATCCCTGGGTCAGGAAGATTCCCTGGAGTAGAAGATGGCCACCCACTCCAGTATTCATGACTGGGAAGCCCCATGAAGAGAGGAGCGTGGTGGGCTACAGCCCACAGGGTTGCAAAGATTCGGACATGACTGAGCATGTACGCAGGCAACGCTTTTTAACCATGACTCTGACTTCTTACAGAAAAAAAAATGTATATACAAGAATTCAAGACGCTCAAAACTCAACTAGTTACATAAATATGTGCATCATCCACCTAACAAGGCAGCAAGTGTACAAATCCAGGACGGCCGGATGGCTGGTACCTTCTCGTCCAGGGCCTTGTGGTGTTCAAAGAGCAATTTCAGCGCCCTGAGCACCTCCACCTCACTCGTCATGCCGGCTGGGGACTGCGCCTGCCGCTTGCGCGCTGTCATCCCGACGGGTGGCCTACATCGGGAAACCAGGCGCTCCAGGAGCTCCAGCAGCAGCTGCAGGGCAGGGCCAAAGGAACACCTTCAACCTCATGCTCGAATTCCGGGCCGATAACTCCTCTCAGCCTCACGCTATACCCGGAAACATGCTAAGGCACGTCGGAATCCCGCCAGTGCAGTCGAAAGTTAGAGTGGACTTCCCCAGGGGTCCAGTAGTTAAGACTCCACACTTCTTCAAGGATCATGGGTTTTAACCCCTGGTCGGGGAACTAAGATCCCACACAAAGTGTAGCGTGGACAAAAATGTAAGTTAAGAGAACTCCCCCCTCATATGTACTAAAATTACATTAGCTCTCATCAGAAATTTGAAGCAAGGTTATGAGAACCCCGAACTGATCCACCCTGGTCTGCTCAGTGGGAAGATGTGAAAAATGACTTGAAAATCAGACAGAGTTTAAAGACAGCACACGGAGGCCAGCGGTGACCCCCACGGGGCAAATGTCAACACGTGAGAATCCCCCTACTGACCCTGGTGTTGTTTCTTTCAGCTTTTAGCTGAGCGATCTCCTCTTGTCTTTCACGCAGCTGCTGCCTCCATGTGTGTAGTTCTTCAGGAGCTGGAAACGCCTAGAAAACAGTTCAATGAGAAACTAAATGCAAACATAAATTAAAAAGAGAGCGAGACTGTGAAGACTGACCCTGTCGAGTCTCTCCAGGCTCCACACAAAGGATCTCCATGCCCCTCCAGAGAAGAGGGGTCCACTGACCCCAAGACAACACAGGCCACCACAACTCAGACCGGCCTTCGGCCTCCACCTCGACCTGGCAGGCACGTGGCAGGAGAGAACCTGGAATCCAAGCCTGCCTTCTCAAGACCCAGGGACATTTGAGAAACTTTCCAAAACGTAAACCTAACAACAAAGTGGATAAAGAGATTCTTAAACGACACACAGACCAGTGACCTAGAGCCACTGGGGAGAGTGAAGAAAAAAAGGAAGGTCTACAAGGCCACGAGGCTTTGGAGTGTTCCTCTGGGAAAAAGGCGGATGGCACCTCAAAGCCATCTGTTAGCCTGACTCCACGGAAGCCACCCAGTCATTCACTCAACCGGTTAACATGTTAAATTTATGTTAGATGTACTTTACCACAATTTGCGTGCATGCGGGGCCATCCACGTGGTGAACTTGCTCAAACTGAACCACACGGAGTCTTTCATTCTTCTCTTTTTCTTTGCAGAAATTAAAAAATCCTGGGCTACTATCCCCTACTACATACTGAGTGTTCAGCACCCAGAACAGTGCCCAGCACTTGTAAGAGGCATGTAGTAGACATGTGTAGCTATGAGGGTGTATGTCATACACGTAAGCAGCAGGTACCTGTCATTAAAATACTGGACACACTGGTCTGTGCTTTGTAAGATGGGAGACATTAACGGGCTTAGCCTTTCTGCTTCATGGACTGACTCTCTAGCTCGATCCTCATGCCCCAGAGATTCCTCCAGCCCGTATATCCTTTCTTTGCAAGAAGGGAGACATTAAGGGGCTTAGCCTTTCTGCTTCAAGGACTGACTCTATAGCTCAGTCCACGTGCCCCAGTGACTTCTCCAGCCAGTGTTTCCCTTCTTGTGGGGCCCCCGCCCATCCTCCACACAGCAACTGCACAACCTCTTACAAGGTAAACCTGCTGGGGTCGATCCTGCCCACTAAGGCCAGAACGCCCTGGCCGGCAGGGCCCACAACCATGCTAACAAAATGAAACACAACCCCAATGCTTCGCCGGGTGAGGGCCAATCTGATGGGCCCAGCCCCTGGCTGCTCTCACCTCAGGCCGCTCTGCTTCCAGGACGTGGGCTGAGGCCAAGTCCTTCCTAGTCTTCGCCTTTGCCTTGGGGTTGCAGCGCTGGAATAACGCCCACAGGCGGGCCCTTCTGCGACCCATCCTCGCGGATGGGGGAAGCCCCCCACTCGGGGGCAACCGCTGTTTCACAGTAGGATACCTCGGCTACCACCACCAATCTCACACTACAACCACCGCTCTCACACACACACTACTCTCACACACCACTCTCACACACACCGTTCTCACACTATGACCACTGCTCTCACACTATGACCACCAAATGGCATGAAGGCTCTGCCTCCGGCACGTCTCCCAGGAGCCCAGAACTGGAACCCACTCAGTCACAAGGGGCTCCGTGGCAACAGGGGGGCTGGGCTCAGGCCCACTGTCAAGGGTGCAGAGAGGGGGGAGGGGCTGCCAAAAAGACAACACTTGAGCGTGGAGTGCAGGAGAAGGCAGGCTGTGCCCACGGCTCAGGCCCCCTGTCAAACATGACCCTGCAAGGTACTGGGTCACAGTCGAACCGACCAGTATATACTCCTTCAGAAACCACCACCCCTGGGAATGAGCATGTCTTCTAAGTGGGCTTCTGCCCCCCTTTAAGCCCCAAACAAGCCTCCAGTGGGGCTACTGAAAGGGCAGCCCTGAACTCAAGGGTGTCCCCAGAACCCACCCGGCTGAGGAGGACTCACCATGCTAGCTGCCCCTCACTCCCACCCTGAGCTCGGTCCTCCCTGACTGACTCCCTCACTCGAGCTCAGCAAGGGCTTGACCCACCTCGCTCCAGGCACTTAAAATGAACCCACAGTGGGTACAGGGGTTCATTCAACCTGCTGCGAACTTGCCCTCTTAACTTCGACCCTTGGCTGCCAGATGACTCTGCCCTGTGGGGGCTGCATAGTGGAGGTTCAGGGGTGTCCCTGCCTTGAGCGGCGACAGCCAGCGCCTCCCAGACCCCGCCTGAGTCTCCCACCCCTCTCCTGGCTCCACTCCCACCCTCGCGGCTCTCCACTCGCCAGGGCACAGGCCACTTGCTCCTGGCTCAGCCCGGACCTCTGCTGTCATTTGAGGACCTCGGTCCCCAGGGTGCTTGGGGTCCTACATCCACCCATCTCAGCAATTACACACTCTGGGAGAGACAGAGTACAGTTTGGGGTCCCGCCCGCAGTTCACCCTGAACACGTTCTCTTTTTTTTAGCTTTATCTACTGGAGTTCTCTGAGATGTGTTCTTAAAGCATCAACTGTTGCTTTCAAAAAGACTGTAAGGTCACTGTGCTCAACTTTATGAATAAAGTCTTCATTTTCCACCTTAAAGTGAAACTGGAGGGAAGACTAAAAGCAGTCATTTTTTCAAACTGAAAAAGAAAACCCACATGTGACCATGTCACAGAATACAGGTCACGTAATCCCTCCCTCCTCAGCCTTGGCCTCCACCACCAGCAGCCCGTCATCGCAAGGCCTGCCCTGGGCCGCCAGGGGCAAGGGCAGAGGGGAGACCGGCTCCTCTGTGTCCAGGCCGCGTGGGCCGCCTGCTCCACCTCCTTCCCAAGTTCACGTGGCACTGAAACAGCCCGGGCAAGCTGGGGATTCTGACCAGAAACACAACCGTGGGTACCAAGCAAGGACCCCTGGTTCTTGTTTTCCCTGGTATCAAATAAACTTGATCAAGACAATTACTGTGACTGTTACATGTGGCTTCAGATGACAGAAGACCCCCCAGGGTGTCTCCACTTCCAGTGACAGACGCAAGCATCTTGTAGGTCAGCCTACCAAGAGCAAGAAAAGCTTTAGCTTTTAGCTTTTAAGGTTGAAAAGAGGTCCTTAGGCAGCCACAATCCAAGATTTCAAACAAAAGCGAAGCCCAGTGAGGGAGCTGGAGACTGAGAGGGCCGCTCCTTCCCTCGGGGCATCTGAGCAAAGCCGACTCTGCGAAGAAAAGGAAGGGAAAAAGTCAAGCAGAGGGGGCTGGCTAACACAGCTCTGGAGGGTTCCTTGGGCTGTGGAGACAAAAAGTCGAGCGCAGGCCTGACGAGTCAGTCCGGATGTCAGAAAACGTACCCAACACTCTGCCCAAACCGGCTGAGGGCTGACTATCAGTCACCTCGTGGTGCTCAGGAGAGACGGTGGGCTTCAGGACCTGCCGAGGAGGGGGGGCCCTGGGAGCCACCCCAGGCTTCCAGACACTGGAGACGCTGGAAAGCTCCTCCCTGGGGTCGGGGGGGGGGGGGGAGGTGGGTGAAGGCAGCTGAGACTGAGCTTACAAGGACCCCCAAGCCTCAAGTCCCTCAGGCCCTGAGTGAACAGACAGCTCTGTCCCCACTGGAGGTCTGCGTCAGAGGAAACTCTGGAGAAGGCAGCATCACTCAGAACCTCTAGGGTTTTCCAAACATAATGTCCAACATGCAACCAAAAAAGCAAAAGAGGGTGTAACAACAAACAGGACCAAGAGGAAAAGAACTGAACCAGATCCAGAGGTATGACATATGTATCAGCATATCAGAGGTATGCTAGAGGTATCAGATGCAAATGTCACCTGTTCAAAAATATACTTGACAAAAGGGAAAATTTCTGAGAATCAAAACCAATCTAGAACTTTACAATAACAGTGACTGAATTTAAGAACTCAGTCTCTGGGCTTAACATCAGATTGGACGTAGCTGAAGAGAGGATCAGTGAACTGAAGGACGGATCGTTTACAATATATATATACGAGGAAAAAAGGATAGAATGTATTGAAGGAGTCTGTTGTTAAACTATGTTGTTAAAAACTATAAATGGGGGCCCTCATGGTGGAGAAAAGACAGAAAGGGGAATAAGAAATGCCTCCAGGGGTTGAAACTAAAGAGCCTCTTAATGAAAGTGAAAGGCGAGAGTGAAAAAGCTGGCATAAAACTCAACATTCAAAAAATGAAGATCATAGCATCCGGCCCCATCACTTCATGGCAAATAAATGGGGAAACAGTGCAAACAGTGACACACACTTTATTTTCTTGGGCTCCGAAATTACTGCAGATGGTGAAATTAAAAGATGCTTGCTCCTCGCAAGGAAACCTATGACAAACCTAGACAGCATATTAAAAAGCAGAGACATTACTCTGCCAACAAAGGTTCATTTAGTCAAAGCTATGGTTTTTCCAGTAGTCATGTATGGATGTGAGAGTTGGCCCATGAAGAAGGCTGAACGCCAAAGAATCAATGCTTCTGAACTGGGGAGTTGGAGAAGACTCTTGACAGCCCCGTGGACTACTAGGAGATCCAATCAGTCAGTCAATCTTAATGTAAATCAATCCTGAATAGTCATTGGAAAGACTGATGCTGAAGCTCCAATACTTTGGCCACCTGATGCAAAGAACTGACTCATTGGAAAAGAACCTGATGATGGGGAAGACTGAAGGCAGGAGGAGAAGGGGACGACAGAGGGTGAGCTGGTTGGATGGCATCACTGACTCGATGGACATGAGCTTGAGCAAGCTCCAGGAGTTGGTGATGGACAGGGAAGCCTGGCGTGCTGCAGTCCGTGGGGTTGCAACGGGTCAGACGTGGAGCGACTGAACTGACTGACAGGGACAGTGGCAAGAGCTGGTTCAAGAATCAGACCATTGAGTCAAAAATGAAAACCACACATTGGTTTCAGCAGCTCTGTGGGTGCCTAAGGCTAGAAGAAAATGTTCAAGCGCTCAGAGGAAAAAGGGTGTGGCTTTTAACGGCACAACAACACTGAGAGCTGACTTTCCAAGAATAAGGAAGTTAGAAGATAATGGACTGGCATCTGTAAAATGCTGAAAAACAAATAACCACCGACCTGGAATTCTATTTCCAACAAAAACTCTCTTCGAAAGTGAAAGCAAAATAGAGACTTTTAGGGCAAATGGAAATGAGACAACTCATCACCCACACACAGGAACTAAAAAAAAAATATTCAGGCAGTGCTTTGGGAAAAAGAAAAGTAGTCTCTGACGGAAATATAAAAAACAAGTAAAGACCAACAATGAGGTAACTGTGAGGGTAAATACTAACTCTACAAAACAATGATGTTAACGCCAAAAATATATCTAACAGTTTAAAGTGTGACAGTGACAAGGAGGAAACAGTCGTGTCAGGGAGGCAGTAAGAGTACTAAGCTAGACTTGAATGTAAAACACACGCTGTGTCTGCAAATGTGCACCCAACAACCTGGCAGAGGAGCACAGAACTAGAGA